>NW_027478163.1:23138250-23447500 GCF_051020975.1 Osmia lignaria lignaria
ACATTTTGCCATAGCTCGTTTCGTTTCCGAGATATTTGCAGATTTATCTCAAGGGAAGGGGCCTGACGGACATATTTCGAGATACTTCTTCTTCTTGTTGTTCTTCTTCTGCACAGCTAAACTGGAAGTGGCATTTGCAGCTCGCAATAGTGCAGAGTTATCTCAAAGAAAGGGGCCACGGTGTTTCTGTATCTCTATTATGTTGGTGCGGCTTCGGAACTTTTAAATATCTTGATATATCTCGAGAACTACGCATCTGATCAAAAAATATCATAGAACATAAAAAGTAGGAAACTTCATTCTCTACAAAAAAGGTCTCTTAACATTTTGCCATAGCTCGCTTCGTTTCCGAGATATTTGCAGATATATCTCAAGGGAAGGGGCCTGACGGACATATTTCGAGATATTTCTTCTTCTTGTTGTTCTTCTTCTGCACAGCTAAGCTGGAAGTGGCATTTGCAGCTCGCAATAGTGCAGAGTTATCTCAAAGAAAGGGGCCACGGTGTTTCTGTATTTCTATTATGTTGGTGCGGCTTCGGAACTTTTAAATATCTTGATATATCTCGAGAACTACGCATCTGATCAAAAAATATCATAGAACATAAAAAGTAGGAAACTTAATTCTCTACAAAAAGGGTCTCTTAACATTTTGCCATAGCTCGCTTAGTTTCCGAGATGTTTGCAGATTTATCTCAAGGGAAGGGGCCTGACGGACATATTTCGAGATATTTCTTCTTCTTGTTGTTCTTCTTCTGCACAGCTAAAGGGGGAGTGGCATTTCCAGCTCGCAATAGTGCAGAGTTATCTCAAAGAAAGGGGCCACGGTGTTTCTGAATCTCTATTATGTTGGTGCGGCTTCGGGACTTTTAAATATCTCGATATATCTCGAAAACTACGCTTCTGATCAAAAAATATCATAGAACATAAATTGTAGGAAACATGATTCTCTACAAAAAAGGTCTCTTAACATTTTGCCATAGCTCGCTTCGTTTCCGAGATATTTGCAGATATATCTCAAGGGAAGGGGCCTGACGGACATATTTCGAGATATTTCTTCTTCTTGTTGTTCTTCTTCTGCACAGCTAAGCTGGAAGTGGCATTTGCAGCTCGCAATAGTGCAGAGTTATCTCAAAGAAAGGGGCCACGGTGTTTCTGTATCTCTATTATGTTGGTGCGGCTTCGGAACTTTTAAATATCGTGATATATCTCGAGAACTACGCATCTGATCAAAAAATATCATAGAACATAAAAAGTAGGAAACTTCATTCTCTACAAAAAAGGTCTCTTAACATTTTGCCATAGCTCGCTTCGTTTCCGAGATATTTGCAGATATATCTCAAGGGAAGGGGCCTGACGGACATATTTCGAGATATTTCTTCTTCTTGTTGTTCTTCTTCTGCACAGCTAAGCTGGAAGTGGCATTTGTAGCTCGCAATAGTGCAGAGTTATCTCAAAGAAAGGGGCCACGGTGTTTCTGTATTTCTATTATGTTGGTGCGGCTTCGGAACTTTTAAATATCTTGATATATCTCGAGAACTACGCATCTGATCAAAAAATATCATAGAACATAAAAAGTAGGAAACTTAATTCTCTACAAAAAAGGTCTCTTAACATTTTGCCATAGCTCGCTTCGTTTCCGAGATATTTGCAGATTTATCTCAAGGGAAGGGGCCTGACGGACATATTTCGAGATATTTCTTCTTCTTGTTGTTCTTCTTCTGCACAGCTAAACTGGAAGTGGCATTTCCAGCTCGCAATAGTGCAGAGTTATCTCAAAGAAAGGGGCCACGGTGTTTCTGAATCTCTATTATGTTGGTGCGGCTTCGGAACTTTTAAATATCTCGATATATCTCGAAAACTACGCTTCTGATCAAAAAATATCATAGAACATAAATTGTAGGAAACATGATTCTCTACAAAAAAGGTCTCTTAACATTTTGCCATAGCTCGCTTCGTTTCCGAGATATTTGCAGATTTATCTCAAGGGAAGGGGCCTGACGGACATATTTCGAGATATTTCTTCTTCTTGTTGTTCTTCTTCTGCACAGCTAAACTGGAAGTGGCATTTCCAGCTCGCAATAGTGCAGAGTTATCTCAAAGAAAGGGGCCACGGTGTTTCTGTATCTCTATTATGTTGGTGCGGCTTCGGAACTTTTAAATATCTCGATATATCTCGAAAACTACGCTTCTGATCAAAAAATATCATAGAACATAAATTGTAGGAAACATGATTCTCTACAAAAAAGGTCTCTTAACATTTTGCCATAGCTCGCTTCGTTTCCGAGATATTTGCAGATTTATCTCAAGGGAAGGGGCCTGACGGACATATTTCGAGATATTTCTTCTTCTTGTTGTTCTTCTTCTGCACAGCTAAACTGGAAGTGGCATTTCCAGCTCGCAATAGTGCAGAGTTATCTCAAAGAAAGGGGCCACGGTGTTTCTGAATCTCTATTATGTTGGTGCGGCTTCGGAACTTTTAAATATCTCGATATATCTCGAAAACTACGCTTCTGATCAAGAAATATCATAGAACATAAATTGTAGGAAACATGATTCTCTACAAAAAAGGTCTCTTAACATTTTGCCATAGCTCGCTTCGTTTCCGAGATATTTGCAGATATATCTCAAGGGAAGGGGCCTGACGGACATATTTCGAGATATTTCTTCTTCTTGTTGTTCTTCTTCTGCACAGCTAAACTGGAAGTGGCATTTCCAGCTCGCAATAGTGCAGAGTTATCTCAAAGAAAGGGGCCACGGTGTTTCTGAATCTCTCTTATGTTGGTGCGGCTTCGGGACTTTTAAATATCTCGATATATCTCGAAAACTACGCTTCTGATCAAAAAATATCATAGAACATAAATTGTAGGAAACATGATTCTCTACAAAAAAGGTCTCTTAACATTTTGCCATAGCTCGCTTCGTTTCCGAGATATTTGCAGATATATCTCAAGGGAAGGGGCCTGACGGACTTATTTCGAGATATTTCTTCTTCTTGTTGTTCTTCTTCTGCACAGCTAAACTGGAAGTGGCATTTCCAGCTCGCAATAGTGCAGAGTTATCTCAAAGAAAGGGGCCACGGTGTTTCTGAATCTCTATTATGTTGGTGCGGCTTCGGAACTTTTAAATATCTCGATATATCTCGAAAACTACGCTTCTGATCAAAAAATATCATAGAACATAAATTGTAGGAAACATGATTCTCTACAAAAAAGGTCTCTTAACATTTTGCCATAGCTCGCTTCGTTTCCGAGATATTTGCAGATTTATCTCAAGGGAAGGGGCCTGACGGACATATTTCGAGATATTTCTTCTTCTTGTTGTTCTTCTTCTGCACAGCTAAACTGGAAGTGGCATTTCCAGCTCGCAATAGTGCAGAGTTATCTCAAAGAAAGGGGCCACGGTGTTTCTGAATCTCTCTTATGTTGGTGCGGCTTCGGGACTTTTAAATATCTCGATATATCTCGAAAACTACGCTTCTGATCAAAAAATATCATAGAACATAAATTGTAGGAAACATGATTCTCTACAAAAAAGGTCTCTTAACATTTTGCCATAGCTCGCTTCGTTTCCGAGATATTTGCAGATATATCTCAAGGGAAGGGGCCTGACGGACTTATTTCGAGATATTTCTTCTTCTTGTTGTTCTTCTTCTGCACAGCTAAACTGGAAGTGGCATTTCCAGCTCGCAATAGTGCAGAGTTATCTCAAAGAAAGGGGCCACGGTGTTTCTGAATCTCTATTATGTTGGTGCGGCTTCGGAACTTTTAAATATCTCGATATATCTCGAAAACTACGCTTCTGATCAAAAAATATCATAGAACATAAATTGTAGGAAACATGATTCTCTACAAAAAAGGTCTCTTAACATTTTGCCATAGCTCGCTTCGTTTCCGAGATATTTGCAGATTTATCTCAAGGGAAGGGGCCTGACGGACATATTTCGAGATATTTCTTCTTCTTGTTGTTCTTCTTCTGCACAGCTAAACTGGAAGTGGCATTTCCAGCTCGCAATAGTGCAGAGTTATCTCAAAGAAAGGGGCCACGGTGTTTCTGAATCTCTATTATGTTGGTGCGGCTTCGGAACTTTTAAATATCTCGATATATCTCGAAAACTACGCTTCTGATCCAAAAATATCATAGAACATAAATTGTAGGAAACATGATTCTCTACAAAAAAGGTCTCTTAACATTTTGCCATAGCTCGCTTCGTTTCCGAGATATTTGCAGATATATCTCAAGGGAAGGGGCCTGACGGACATATTTCGAGATATTTCTTCTTCTTGTTGTTCTTCTTCTGCACAGCTAAGCTGGAAGTGGCATTAGCGGCTCGCACTAGTGCAGAGTTATCTCAAAGAAAGGGGCCACGGTGTTTCTGTACCTCTATTATGTTGGTGCGGCTTCGGAACTTTTAAATATCTCGATATATCTCGAAAACTACGCTTCTGATCAAAAAATATCATAGAACATAAATTGTAGGAAACATAATTCTCTACAAAAAAGGTCTCTTAACATTTTGCCATGGCTCGCTTCGTTTCCGAGATATTTGCAGATATATCTCAAGGGAAGGGGCCTGACGGACATATTTCGAGATATTTCTTCTTCTTGTTGTTCTTCTTCTGCACAGCTAAGCTGGAAGTGGCATTTGCAGCTCGCAATAGTGCAGAGTTATCTCAAAGAAAGGGGCCACGGTGTTTCTGTATCTCTATTATGTTGGTGCGGCTTCGGAACTTTTAAATATCTTGATATATCTCGAGAACTACGCATCTGATCAAAAAATATCATAGAACATAAAAAGTAGGAAACTTCATTCTCTACAAAAAAGGTCTCTTAACATTTTGCCATAGCTCGCTCCGTTTCCGAGATATTTGCAGATATATCTCAAGGGAAGGGGCCTGACGGACATATTTCGAGATATTTCTTCTTCTTGTTGTTCTTCTTCTGCACAGCTAAGCTGGAAGTGGCATTTGCAGCTCGCAATAGTGCAGAGTTATCTCAAAGAAAGGGGCCACGGTGTTTCTGTATTTCTATTATGTTGGTGCGGCTTCGGAACTTTTAAATATCTTGATATATCTCGAGAACTACGCATCTGATCAAAAAATATCATAGAACATAAATTGTAGGAAACTTCATTCTCTACAAAAAAGGTCTCTTAACATTTTGCCATAGCTCGCTTCGTTTCCGAGATATTTGCAGATATATCTCAAGGGAAGGGGCCTGACGGACATATTTCGAGATATTTCTTCTTCTTGTTGTTCTTCTTCTGCACAGCTAAGCTGGAAGTGGCATTTGTAGCTCGCAATAGTGCAGAGTTATCTCAAAGAAAGGGGCCACGGTGTTTCTGTATTTCTATTATGTTGGTGCGGCTTCGGAACTTTTAAATATCTTGATATATCTCGAGAACTACGCATCTGATCAAAAAATATCATAGAACATAAAAAGTAGGAAACTTAATTCTCTACAAAAAAGGTCTCTTAACATTTTGCCATAGCTCGCTTCGTTTCCGAGATATTTGCAGATTTATCTCAAGGGAAGGGGCCTGACGGACATATTTCGAGATATTTCTTCTTCTTGTTGTTCTTCTTCTGCACAGCTAAACTGGAAGTGGCATTTGCAGCTCGCAATAGTGCAGAGTTATCTCAAAGAAAGGGGCCACGGTGTTTCTGTATTTCTATTATGTTGGTGCGGCTTCGGAACTTTTAAATATCTTGATATATCTCGAGAACTACGCATCTGATCAAAAAATATCATAGAACATAAATTGTAGGAAACATGATTCTCTACAAAAAAGGTCTCTTAACATTTTGCCATAGCTCTCTTCGTTTCCGAGATATTTGCAGATTTATCTCAAGGGAAGGGGCCTGACGGACATATTTCGAGATATTTCTTCTTCTTGTTGTTCTTCTTCTGCACAGCTAAACTGGAAGTGGCATTTCCAGCTCGCAATAGTGCAGAGTTATCTCAAAGAAAGGGGCCACGGTGTTTCTGAATCTGTATTATGTTGGTGCGGCTTCGGGACTTTTAAATATCTCGATATATCTCGAGAACTACGCTTCTGATCAAAAAATATCATAGAACATAAATTGTAGGAAACATGATTCTCTACAAAAAAGGTCTCTTAACATTTTGCCATAGCTCGCTTCGTTTCCGAGATATTTGCAGATATATCTCAAGGGAAGGGGCCTGACGGATATATTTCGAGATATTTCTTCTTCTTGTTGTTCTTCTTCTGCACAGCTAAGCTGGAAGTGGCATTTGCGGCTCGCACTAGTGCAGAGTTATCTCAAAGAAAGGGGCCACGGTGTTTCTGTACCTCTATTATGTTGGTGCGGCTTCGGAACTTTTAAATATCTCGATATACCTCGAAAACTACGCTTCTGATCAAAAAATATCATAGAACATAAATTGTAGGAAACATAATTCTCTACAAAAAAGGTCTCTTAACATTTTGCCATGGCTCGCTTCGTTTCCGAGATATTTGCAGATATATCTCAAGGCAAGGGGCCTGACGGACATATTTCGAGATATTTCTTCTTCTTGTTGTTCTTCTTCTGCACAGCTAAGCTGGAAGTGGCATTTGCAGCTCGCAATAGTGCAGAGTTATCTCAAAGAAAGGGGCCACGGTATTTCTGTATCTCTATTATGTTTGTGCGGCTTCGGAACTTTTAAATATCTTGATATATCTCGAGAACTACGCATCTGATCAAAAAATATCATAGAACATAAAAAGTAGGAAACTTCATTCTCTACAAAAAAGGTCTCTTAACATTTTGCCATAGCTCGCTTTGTTTCCGAGATATTTGCAGATATATCTCAAGGGAAGGGGCCTGACGGTCATATTTCGAGATATTTTTTCTTCTTGTTGTTCTTCTTCTGCACAGCTAAGCTGGAAGTGGCATTTGCAGCTCGCAATAGTGCAGAGTTATCTCAAAGAAAGGGGCCACGGTGTTTCTGTACCTCTATTATGTTGGTGCGGCTTCGGAACTTTTAAATATCTCGATATATCTCGAAAACTACGCTTCTGATCAAAAAATATCATAGAACATAAATTGTAGGAAACATAATTCTCTACAAAAAAGGTCTCTTAACATTTTGCCATAGCTCGCTTCGTTTCCGAGATATTTGCAGATATATCTCAAGGGAAGGGGCCTGACGGACATATTTCGAGATATTTCTTCTTCTTGTTGTTCTTCTTCTGCACAGCTAAGCTGGAAGTGGCATTTGCGGCTCGCACTAGTGCAGAGTTATCTCAAAGAAAGGGGCCACGGTGTTTCTGTACCTCTATTATGTTGGTGCGGCTTCGGAACTTTTAAATATCTCGATATATCTCGAAAACTACGCTTCTGATCAAAAAATATCATAGAAAATAAATTGTAGGAAACATAATTCTCTACAAAAAAGGTGTCTTAACATTTTGCCATAGCTCGCTTCGTTTCCGAGATATTTGCAGATATATCTCAAGGGAAGGGGCCTGACGGACATATTTCGAGATATTTCTTCTTCTTGTTGTTCTTCTTCTGCACAGCTAAGCTGGAAGTGGCATTTGCAGCTCGCAATAGTGCAGAGTTATCTCAAAGAAAGGGACCACGGTGTTTCTGTATCTCTATTATGTTGGTGCGGCTTCGGAACTTTTAAATATCTTGATATATCTCGAGAACTACGCATCTGATCAAAAAATATCATAGAATATAAAAAGTAGGAAACTTAATTCTCTACAAAAAAGGTCTCTTAACATCTTGCCATAGCTCGCTTCGTTTCCGAGATATTTGCAGATTTATCTCAAGGGAAGGGGCCTGACGGACATATTTCGAGATATTTCTTCTTCTTGTTATTCTTCTTCTGCACAGCTAAGCTGGAAGTGGCATTTGCAGCTCGCAATAGTGCAGAGTTATCTCAAAGAAAGGGACCACGGTGTTTCTGTATCTCTATTATGTTGGTGCGGCTTCGGAACTTTTAAATATCTTGATATATCTCGAGAACTACGCATCTGATCAAAAAATATCATACAACATAAAAAGTAGGAAACTCAATTCTCTACAAAAAAGGTCTCTTAACATTTTGCCATAGCTCGCTTCGTTTCCGAGATATTTGCAGATTTATCTCAAGGGAAGGGGCCTGACGGACATATTTCGAGATATTTCTTCTTCTTGTTGTTCTTCTTCTGCACAGCTAAGCTGGAAGTGGCATTTGCGGCTCGCACTAGTGCAGAGTTATCTCAAAGAAAGGGGCCACGGTGTTTCTGTATCTCTATTATGTTGGTGCAGCTTCGGAACTTTTAAATATCTCGATATATCTCGATAACTACGCTTCTGATCAAAAAATATCATAGAACATAAATTGTAGGAAACATAATTCTCTACAAAAAAGGTGTCTTAACATTTTGCCATAGCTCGCTTCGTTTCCGAGATATTTGCAGATATATCTCAAGGGAAGGGGCCTGACGGACATATTTCGAGATATTTCTTCTTCTTGTTGTTCTTCTTCTGCACAGCTAAGCTGGAAGTGGCATTTGCAGCTCGCAATAGTGCAGAGTTATCTCAAAGAAACTGACCACGGTGTTTCTGTATCTCTATTATGTTGGTGCGGCTTCGGAACTTTTAAATATCTCGATATATCTCGATAACTACGCTTCTGATCAAAAAATATCATAGAACATAAATTGTACGAAACATAATTCTCTACAAAAAAGTCTGTTAACATTTTGCCATAGCTCGCTTCGTTTCCGAGATATTTGCAGATATATCTCAAGGGAAGGGGCCTGACGGACATATTTCGAGATATTTCTTCTTCTTGTTGTTCTTCTTCTGCACAGCTAAGCTGGAAGTGGCATTTGCAGCTCGCAATAGTGCAGAGTTATCTCAAAGAAAGGGACCACGGTGTTTCTGTATCTCTATTATGTTGGTGCGGCTTCGGAACTTTTAAATATCTTGATATATCTCGAGAACTACGCATCTGATCAAAAAACATCATAGAACATAAAAAGTAGGAAACTTAATTCTCTACAAAAAAGGTCTCTTAACATTTTGCCATAGCTCACTTCGTTTCCGAGATATTTGCAGATATATCTCAAGGGAAGGGGCCTGCCGGATATATTTCGAGATATTTCTTCTTCTTGTTGTTCTTCTTCTGCACAGCTAAGCTGGAAGTGGCATTTGCAGCTCGCAATAGTGCAGAGTTATCTCAAAGAAAGGGGCCACGGTGTTTCTGTATTTCTATTATGTTGGTGCGGCTTCGGAACTTTTAAATATCTTGATATATCTCGAGAACTACGCATCTGATCAAAAAATATCATAGAACATAAAAAGTAGGAAACATAATTCTCTACAAAAAAGGTCTCTTAACATTTTGCCATAGCTCGCTTCGTTTCCGAGATATTTGCAGATATATCTCAAGGGAAGGGGCCTGACGGACATATTTCGAGATATTTCTTCTTCTTGTTGTTCTTCTTCTGCACAGCTAAACTGGAAGTGGCATTTCCAGCTCGCAATAGTGCAGAGTTATCTCAAAGAAAGGGGCCACGGTGTTTCTGTATCTCTATTATGTTGGTGCGGCTTCGGAACTTTTAAATAACCCGATATATCTCGATAACTACGCTTCTGATCAAAAAATATCATAGAACATAAATTGTAGGAAACATAATTCTCTACAAAAAAGGTCTCTTAACATTTTGCCATAGCTCGCTTCGTTTCCGAGATATTTACAGATTTATCTCAAGGGAAGGGGCCTGACGGACATATTTCGAGATATTTCTTCTTCTTGTTGTTCTTCTTCTGCACAGCTAAGCTGGAAGTGGCATTTGCGGCTCGCACTAGTGCAGAGTTATCTCAAAGAAAGGGGCCACGGTGTTTCTGTATCTCTATTATGTTGGTGCGGCTTCGGAACTTTTAAATATCTCGATATATCTCGAAAACTACGCTTCTGATCAAAAAATATCGTAGAACATAAATTGTAGGAAACATAATTCTCTACAAAAAACGTCTCTTAACGTTTTGCCATAGCTCGCTTCGTTTCCGAGATATTTGCAGATATATCTCAAGGGAAGGGGCCTGACGGACATATTTCGAGATATTTCTTCTTCTTGTTGTTCTTCTTCTGCACAGCTAAGCTGGAAGTGGCATTTGCAGCTCGCAATAGTGCAGAGTTATCTCAAAGAAAGGGACCACGGTGTTTCTGTATCTCTATTATGTTGGTGCGGCTTCGGAACTTTTAAATATCTTGATATATCTCGAGAACTACGCATCTGATCAAAAAACATCATAGAACATAAAAAGTAGGAAACTTAATTCTCTACAAAAAAGGTCTCTTAACATTTTGCCATAGCTCACTTCGTTTCCGAGATATTTGCAGATATATCTCAAGGGAAGGGGCCTGACGGATATATTTCGAGATATTTCTTCTTCTTGTTGTTCTTCTTCTGCACAGCTAAGCTGGAAGTGGCATTTGCAGCTCGCAATAGTGCAGAGTTATCTCAAAGAAAGGGGCCACGGTGTTTCTGTATTTCTATTATGTTGGTGAGGCTTCGGAACTTTTAAATATCTTGATATATCTCGAGAACTACGCATCTGATCAAAAAATATCATAGAACATAAAAAGTAGGAAACATAATTCTCTACAAAAAAGGTCTCTTAACATTTTGCCATAGCTCGCTTCGTTTCCGAGATATTTGCAGATATATCTCAAGGGAAGGGGCCTGACGGACATATTTCGAGATATTTCTTCTTCTTGTTGTTCTTCTTCTGCACAGCTAAACTGGAAGTGGCATTTCCAGCTCGCAATAGTGCAGAGTTATCTCAAAGAAAGGGGCCACGGTGTTTCTGTATCTCTATTATGTTGGTGCGGCTTCGGAACTTTTAAATATCTCGATATATCTCGATAACTACGCTTCTGATCAAAAAATATCATAGAACATAAATTGTAGGAAACATAATTCTCTACAAAAAAGGTCTCTTAACATTTTGCCATAGCTCGCTTCGTTTCCGAGATATTTGCAGATATATCTCAAGGGAAGGGGCCTGACGGACATATTTCGAGATATTTCTTCTTCTTGTTGTTCTTCTTCTGCACAGCTAAGCTGGAAGTGGCATTTGCGGCTCGCACTAGTGCAGAGTTATCTCAAAGAAAGGGGCCACGGTGTTTCTGTATCTCTATTATGTTGGTGCGGCTTCGCAACTTTTAAATATCTCGATATATCTCGAAAACTACGCTTCTGATCAAAAAATATCGTAGAACATAAATTGTAGGAAACATAATTCTCTACAAAAAACGTCTCTTAACGTTTTGCCATAGCTCGCTTCGTTTCCGAGATATTTGCAGATATATCTCAAGGGAAGGGGCCTGACGGACATATTTCGAGATACTTCTTCTTCTTGTTGTTCTTCTTCTGCACAGCTAAGCTGGAAGTGGCATTTGCAGCTCGCAATAGTGCAGAGTTATCTCAAAGAAAGGGACCACGGTGTTTCTGTATCTCTATTATGTTGGTGCGGCTTCGGAACTTTTAAATATCTTGATATATCTCGAGAACTACGCATCTGATCAAAAAACATCATAGAACATAAAAAGTAGGAAACTTAATTCTCTACAAAAAAGGTCTCTTAACATTTTGCCATAGCTCACTTCGTTTCCGAGATATTTGCAGATATATCTCAAGGGAAGGGGCCTGACGGATATATTTCGAGATATTTCTTCTTCTTGTTGTTCTTCTTCTGCACAGCTAAGCTGGAAGTGGCATTTGCAGCTCGCAATAGTGCAGAGTTATCTCAAAGAAAGGGGCCACGGTGTTTCTGTATTTCTATTATGTTGGTGCGGCTTCGGAACTTTTAAATATCTTGATATATCTCGAGAACTACGCATCTGATCAAAAAATATCATAGAACATAAAAAGTAGGAAACATAATTCTCTACAAAAAAGGTCTCTTAACATTTTGCCATAGCTCGCTTCGTTTCCGAGATATTTGCAGATATATCTCAAGGGAAGGGGCCTGACGGACATATTTCGAGATATTTCTTCTTCTTGTTGTTCTTCTTCTGCACAGCTAAACTGGAAGTGGCATTTCCAGCTCGCAATAGTGCAGAGTTATCTCAAAGAAAGGGGCCACGGTGTTTCTGTATCTCTATTATGTTGGTGCGGCTTCGGAACTTTTAAATATCTCGATATATCTCGATAACTACGCTTCTGATCAAAAAATATCATAGAACATAAATTGTAGGAAACATAATTCTCTACAAAAAAGGTCTCTTAACATTTTGCCATAGCTCGCTTCGTTTCCGAGATATTTGCAGATATATCTCAAGGGAAGGGGCCTGACGGACATATTTCGAGATATTTCTTCTTCTTGTTGTTCTTCTTCTGCACAGCTAAGCTGGAAGTGGCATTTGCGGCTCGCACTAGTGCAGAGTTATCTCAAAGAAAGGGGCCACGGTGTTTCTGTATCTCTATTATGTTGGTGCGGCTTCGGAACTTTTAAATATCTCGATATATCTCGAAAACTACGCTTCTGATCAAAAAATATCGTAGAACATAAATTGTAGGAAACATAATTCTCTACAAAAAACGTCTCTTAACGTTTTGCCATAGCTCGCTTCGTTTCCGAGATATTTGCAGATATATCTCAAGGGAAGGGGCCTGACGGACATATTTCGAGATACTTCTTCTTCTTGTTGTTCTTCTTCTGCACAGCTAAGCTGGAAGTGGCATTTGCAGCTCGCAATAGTGCAGAGTTATCTCAAAGAAAGGGACCACGGTGTTTCTGTATCTCTATTATGTTGGTGCGGCTTCGGAACTTTTAAATATCTTGATATATCTCGAGAACTACGCATCTGATCAAAAAATATCATAGAACATAAAAAGTAGGAAACTTAATTCTCTACAAAAAAGGTCTCTTAACATTTTGCCATAGCTCGCTTCGTTTCCGAGATATTTGCAGATATATCTCAAGGGAAGGGGCCTGACGGACATATTTCGAGATATTTCTTCTTCTTGTTGTTCTTCTTCTGCACAGCTAAGCTGGAAGTGGCATTTGCGGCTCGCACTAGTGCAGAGTTATCTCAAAGAAAGGGGCCACGGTGTTTCTGTATCTCTATTATGTTGGTGTGGCTTCGGAACTTTTAAATATCTCGATATATCTCGAAAACTACGCTTCTGATCAAAAAATATCGTAGAACATAAATTGTAGGAAACATAATTCTCTACAAAAAAGGTCTCTTAACGTTTTGCCATAGCTCGCTTCGTTTCCGAGATATTTGCAGATATATCTCAAGGGAAGGGGCCTGACGGACATATTTCGAGATACTTCTTCTTCTTGTTGTTCTTCTTCTGCACAGCTAAGCTGGAAGTGGCATTTGCAGCTCGCAATAGTGCAGAGTTATCTCAAAGAAAGGGACCACGGTGTTTCTGTATCTCTATTATGTTGGTGCGGCTTCGGAACTTTTAAATATCTTGATATATCTCGAGAACTACGCATCTGATCAAAAAATATCATAGAACATAAAAAGTAGGAAACTTAATTCTCTACAAAAAAGGTCTCTTAACATTTTGCCATAGCTCGCTTCGTTTCCGAGATATTTGCAGATATATCTCAAGGGAAGGGGCCTGACGGACATATTTCGAGATATTTCTTCTTCTTGTTGTTCTTCTTCTGCACAGCTAAGCTGGAAGTGGCATTTGCGGCTCGCACTAGTGCAGAGTTATCTCAAAGAAAGGGGCCACGGTGTTTCTGTATCTCTATTATGTTGGTGTGGCTTCGGAACTTTTAAATATCTCGATATATCTCGAAAACTACGCTTCTGATCAAAAAATATCGTAGAACATAAATTGTAGGAAACATAATTCTCTACAAAAAAGGTCTCTTAACGTTTTGCCATAGCTCGCTTCGTTTCCGAGATATTTGCAGATATATCTCAAGGGAAGGGGCCTGACGGACATATTTCGAGATACTTCTTCTTCTTGTTGTTCTTCTTCTGCACAGCTAAGCTGGAAGTGGCATTTGCAGCTCGCAATAGTGCAGAGTTATCTCAAAGAAAGGGACCACGGTGTTTCTGTATCTCTATTATGTTGGTGCGGCTTCGGAACTTTTAAATATCTTGATATATCTCGAGAACTACGCATCTGATCAAAAAATATCATAGAACATAAAAAGTAGGAAACTTAATTCTCTACAAAAAAGGTCTCTTAACATTTTGCCATAGCTCGCTTCGTTTCCGAGATATTTGCAGATTTATCCCAAGGGACGGGGCCTGACGGACATATTTCGAGATATTTCTTCTTCTTGTTGTTCTTCTTCTGCACAGCTAAGCTGGAAGTGGCATTTGCGGCTCGCACTAGTGCAGAGTTATCTCAAAGAAAGGGGCCACCGTGTTTCTGTATCTCTATTATGTTGGTGCGGCTTCGGAACTTTTAAATATCTCGATATATCTCGATAACTACGCTTCTGATCAAAAAATATCATAGAACATAAATTGTAGGAAACATAATTCTCTACAAAAAAGGTCTCTTAACATTTTGCCATAGATCGCTTCGTTTCCGAGATATTTGCAGATTTATCTCAAGGGAAGGGGCCTGACGGACATATTTCGAGATATTTCTTCTTCTTGTTGTTCTTCTTCTGCACAGCTAAGCTGGAAGTGGCATTTTCAGCTCGCAATAGTGCAGAGTTATCTCAAAGAAAGGGACCACGGTGTTTCTGTATCTCTATTATGTTGGTGCGGCTTCGGAACTTTTAAATATCTTGATATATCTCGAGAACTACGCATCTGATCAAAAAATATCATAGAATATAAAAAGTAGGAAACTTAATTCTCTACAAAAAAGGTCTCTTAACATTTTGCCATAGCTCGCTTCGTTTCCGAGATATTTGCAGATATATCTCAAGGGAAGGGGCCTGACGGACATATTTCGAAATATTTCTTCTTCTTGTTGTTCTTCTTCTGCACAGCTAAGCTGGAAGTGGCATTTGCGGCTCGCACTAGTGCAGAGTTATCTCAAAGAAAGGGGCCACGGTGTTTCTGTATCTCTATTATGTTGGTGCGGCTTCGGAACTTTTAAATATCTTGATATATCTCGAGAACTACGCATCTGATCAAAAAATATCATAGAACGTAAAAAGTAGGAAACTTAATTCTCTACAAAAAAGGTCTCTTAACATTTTGCCATAGCTCGCTTCGTTTCCGAGATATTTGCAGATATATCTCAAGGGAAGGGTCCTGACGGACATATTTCGAGATATTTCTTCTTCTTGTTGTTCTTCTTCTGCACAGCTAAGCTGGAAGTGGCATTTGCGGCTCGCACTAGTGCAGAGTTATCTCAAAGAAAGGGGCCACGGTGTTTCTGTATCTCTATTATGTTGGTGCGGCTTCGGAACTTTTAAATATCTCGATATATCTCGATAACTACGCTTCTGATCAAAAAATATCATAGAACATAAATTGTAGGAAACATAATTCTCTACAAAAAAGGTCTCTTAACATTTTGCCATAGCTCGCTTCGTTTCCGAGATATTTGCAGATATATCTCAAGGGAAGGGGCCTGACGGACATATTTCGAGATATTTCTTCTTCTTGTTGTTCTTCTTCTGCACAGCTAAGCTGGAAGTGGCATTTGCAGCTCGCAATAGTGCAGAGTTATCTCAAAGAAAGGGACCACGGTGTTTCTGTATCTCTATTATGTTGGTGCGGCTTCGGAACTTTTAAATATCTTGATATATCTCGAGAACTACGAATCTGATCAAAAAATATCATAGAATATAAAAAGTAGGAAACTTAATTCTCTACAAAAAAGGTCTCTTAACATTTTGCCATAGCTCGCTTCGTTTCCGAGATATTTGCAGATATATCTCAAGGGAAGGGGCCTGACGGACATATTTCGAGATATTTCTTCTTCTTGTTGTTCTTCTTCTGCACAGCTAAGCTGGAAGTGGCATTTGCGGCTCGCACTAGTGCAGAGTTATCTCAAAGAAAGGGGCCACGGTGTTTCTGTATCTCTATTATGTTGGTGCGGCTTCGGAACTTTTAAATATCTTGATATATCTCGAGAACTACGCATCTGATCAAAAAATATCATAGAACGTAAAAAGTAGGAAACATAATTCTCTACAAAAAAGGTCTCTTAACATTTTGCCATAGCTCGCTTCGTTTCCGAGATATTTGCAGATATATCTCAAGGGAAGGGGCCTGACGGACATATTTCGAGATATTTCTTCTTCTTGTTGTTCTTCTTCTGCACAGCTAAACTGGAAGTGGCATTTCCAGCTCGCAATAGTGCTGAGTTATCTCAAAGAAAGGGGCCACGGTGTTTCTGTATCTCTATTATGTTGGTGCGGCTTCGGAACTTTTAAATATCTCGATATATCTCGATAACTACGCTTCTGATCAAAAAATATCGTAGAACATAAATTGTAGGAAACATAATTCTCTACAAAAAACGTCTCTTAACGTTTTGCCATAGCTCGCTTCGTTTCCGAGATATTTGCAGATATATCTCAAGGGAAGGGGCCTGACGGACATATTTCGAGATATTTCTTCTTCTTGTTGTTCTTCTTCTGCACAGCTAAGCTGGAAGTGGCATTTGCAGCTCGCAATAGTGCAGAGTTATCTCAAAGAAAGGGACCACGGTGTTTCTGTATCTCTATTATGTTGGTGCGGCTTCGGAACTTTTAAATATCTTGATATATCTCGAGAACTACGCATCTGATCAAAAAATATCATAGAACATAAAAAGTAGGAAACATAATTCTCTACAAAAAAGGTCTCTTAACATTTTGCCATAGCACGCTTCGTTTCCCAGATATTTGCAGATTTATCTCAAGGGAAGGGGCCTGACGGACATATTTCGAGATATTTCTTCTTCTTGTTGTTCTTCTTCTGCACAGCTAAGCTGGTAGTGGCATTTGCAGCTCTCAATAGTGCAGAGTTATCTCAAAGAAAGGGGCGACGGTGTTTCTGTATCTCTATTATGTTGGTGCGGCTTCGGAACTTTTAAATATCTCGATATATCTCGAAAACTACGCTTCTGATCAAAAAATATCGTAGAACATAAATTGTAGGAAACATAATTCTCTACAAAAAACGTCTCTTAACGTTTTGCCATAGCTCGCTTCGTTTCCGAGATATTTGCAGATATATCTCAAGGGAAGGGGCCTGACGGACATATTTCGAGATATTTCTTCTTCTTGTTGTTCTTCTTCTGCACAGCTAAGCTGGAAGTGGCATTTGCAGCTCGCAATAGTGCAGAGTTATCTCAAAGAAAGGGACCACGGTGTTTCTGTATCTCTATTATGTTGGTGCGGCTTCGGAACTTTTAAATATCTTGATATATCTCGAGAACTACGCATCTGATCAAAAAATATCATAGAATATAAAAAGTAGGAAACTTAATTCTCTACAAAAAAGGTCTCTTAACATTTTGCCATAGCTCGCTTCGTTTCCGAGATATTTGCAGATATATCTCAAGGGAAGGGGCCTGACGGACATATTTCGAGATATTTCTTCTTCTTGTTGTTCTTCTTCTGCACAGCTAAGCTGGAAGTGGCATTTGCGGCTCGCACTAGTGCAGAGTTATCTCAAAGAAAGGGGCCACGGTGTTTCTGTATCTCTATTATGTTGGTGCGGCTTCGGAACTTTTAAATATCTCGATATATCTCGATAACTACGCTTCTGATCAAAAAATATCATAGAACATAAATTGTAGGAAACATAATTCTCTACAAAAAAGGTCTCTTAACATTTTGCCATAGCTCGCTTCGTTTCCCAGATATTTGCAGATTTATCTCAAGGGAAGGGGCCTGACGGACATATTTCGAGATATTTCTTCTTCTTGTTGTTCTTCTTCTGCACAGCTAAGCTGGTAGTGGCATTTGCAGCTCTCAATAGTGCAGAGTTATCTCAAAGAAAGGGGCGACGGTGTTTCTGTATCTCTATTATGTTGGTGCGGCTTCGGAACTTTTAAATATCTCGATATATCTCGAAAACTACGCTTCTGATCAAAAAATATCGTAGAACATAAATTGTAGGAAACATAATTCTCTACAAAAAACGTCTCTTAACGTTTTGCCATAGCTCGCTTCGTTTCCGAGATATTTGCAGATATATCTCAAGGGAAGGGGCCTGACGGACATATTTCGAGATATTTCTTCTTCTTGTTGTTCTTCTTCTGCACAGCTAAGCTGGAAGTGGCATTTGCAGCTCGCAATAGTGCAGAGTTATCTCAAAGAAAGGGACCACGGTGTTTCTGTATCTCTATTATGTTGGTGCGGCTTCGGAACTTTTAAATATCTTGATATATCTCGAGAACTACGCATCTGATCAAAAAATATCATAGAATATAAAAAGTAGGAAACTTAATTCTCTACAAAAAAGGTCTCTTAACATTTTGCCATAGCTCGCTTCGTTTCCGAGATATTTGCAGATATATCTCAAGGGAAGGGGCCTGACGGACATATTTCGAGATATTTCTTCTTCTTGTTGTTCTTCTTCTGCACAGCTAAGCTGGAAGTGGCATTTGCGGCTCGCACTAGTGCAGAGTTATCTCAAAGAAAGGGGCCACGGTGTTTCTGTATCTCTATTATGTTGGTGCGGCTTCGGAACTTTTAAATATCTCGATATATCTCGATAACTACGCTTCTGATCAAAAAATATCATAGAACATAAATTGTAGGAAACATAATTCTCTACAAAAAAGGTCTCTTAACATTTTGCCATAGCTCGCTTCGTTTCCGAGATATCTGCAGATATATCTCAAGGGAAGGGGCCTGACGGACATATTTCGAGATATTTCTTCTTCTTGTTGTTCTTCTTCTGCACAGCTAAGCTGGTAGTGGCATTTGCAGCTCTCAATAGTGCAGAGTTATCTCAAAGAAAGGGGCCACGGTGTTTCTGTATCTCTATTATGTTGGTGCGGCTTCGGAACTTTTAAATATCTTGATATATCTCGAGAACTACGCATCTGATCAAAAAATATCATAGAACATAAAAAGTAGGAAACTTAATTCTCTACAAAAAAGGTCTCTTAACATTTTGCCATAGCTCGCTTCGTTTCCGAGATATTTGCAGATATATCTCAAGGGAAGGGGCCTGACGGACATATTTCGAGATATTTCTTCTTCTTGTTGTTCTTCTTCTGCACAGCTAAGCTGGAAGTGGCATTTGCGGCTCGCACTAGTGCAGAGTTATCTCAAAGAAAGCGGCCACGGTGTTTCTGTATCTCTATTATGTTGGTGCGGCTTCGGAACTTTTAAATATCTCGATATATCTCGATAACTACGCTTCTGATCAAAAAATATCATAGAACATAAATTGTAGGAAACATAATTCTCTACAAAAAAGGTCTCTTAACATTTTGCCATAGCTCGCTTCGTTTCCGAGATATTTGCAGATATATCTCAAGGGAAGGGGCCTGACGGACATATTTCGAGATATTTCTTCTTCTTGTTGTTCTTCTTCTGCACAGCTAAGCTGGAAGTGGCATTTGCGGCTCGCACTAGTGCAGAGTTATCTCAAAGAAAGGGGCCACGGTGTTTCTGTATCTCTATTATGTTGGTGCGGCTTCGGAACTTTTAAATATCTCGATATATCTCGAAAACTACGCTTCTGATCAAAAAATATCGTAGAACATAAATTGTAGGAAACATAATTCTCTACAAAAAACGTCTCTTAACGTTTTGCCATAGCTCGCTTCGTTTCCGAGATATTTGCAGATATATCTCAAGGGAAGGGGCCTGACGGACATATTTCGAGATATTTCTTCTTCTTGTTGTTCTTCTTCTGCACAGCTAAGCTGGAAGTGGCATTTGCAGCTCGCAATAGTGCAGAGTTATCTCAAAGAAAGGGACCACGGTGTTTCTGTATCTCTATTATGTTGGTGCGGCTTCGGAACTTTTAAATATCTTGATATATCTCGAGAACTACGCATCTGATCAAAAAATATCATAGAACATAAAAAGTAGGAAACTTAATTCTCTACAAAAAAGGTCTCTTAACATTTTGCCATAGCTCGCTTGGTTTCCCAGATATTTGCAGATTTATCTCAAGGGAAGGGGCCTGACGGACATATTTCGAGATATTTCTTCTTCTTGTTGTTCTTCTTCTGCACAGCTAAGCTGGTAGTGGCATTTGCAGCTCTCAATAGTGCAGAGTTATCTCAAAGAAAGGGGCGACGGTGTTTCTGTATCTCTATTATGTTGGTGCGGCTTCGGAACTTTTAAATATCTTGATATATCTCGAGAACTACGCATCTGATCAAAAAATATCATAGAATATAAAAAGTAGGAAACTTAATTCTCTACAAAAAAGGTCTCTTAACATTTTGCCATAGCTCGCTTCGTTTCCGAGATATTTGCAGATATATCTCAAGGGAAGGGGCCTGACGGACATATTTCGAGATATTTCTTCTTCTTGTTGTTCTTCTTCTGCACAGCTAAGCTGGAAGTGGCATTTCCTGCTCGCAATAGTGCAGAGTTATCTCAAAGAAAGGGGCCACGGTGTTTCTGTATCTCTATTATGTTGGTGCGGCTTCGGAACTTTTAAATATCTCGATATATCTCGATAACTACGCTTCTGATCAAAAAATATCATAGAACATAAATTGTAGGAAACATAATTCTCTACAAAAAAGGTCTCTTAACATTTTGCCATAGATCGCTTCGTTTCCGAGATATTTGCAGATTTATCTCAAGGGAAGGGGCCTGACGGACATATTTCGAGATATTTCTTCTTCTTGTTGTTCTTCTTCTGCACAGCTAAGCTGGAAGTGGCATTTGCGGCTCGCACTAGTGCAGAGTTATCTCAAAGAAAGGGGCCACGGTGTTTCTGTATCTCTATTATGTTGGTGCGGCTTCGGAACTTTTAAATATCTCGATATATCTCGATAACTACGCTTCTGATCAAAAAATATCATAGAACATAAATTGTAGGAAACATAATTCTCTACAAAAAAGGTCTCTTAACATTTTGCCATAGCTCGCTTCGTTTCCGAGATATTTGCAGATATATCTCAAGGGAAGGGGCCTGACGGACATATTTCGAGATATTTCTTCTTCTTGTTGTTCTTCTTCTGCACAGCTAAGCTGGAAGTGGCTTTTGCGGCTCGCACTAGTGCAGAGTTATCTCAAAGAAAGGGGCCACGGTGTTTCTGTATCTCTATTATGTTGGTGCGGCTTCGGAACTTTCAAATATCTCGATATATCTCGATAACTACGCTTCTGATCAAAAAATATCATAGAACATAAATTGTAGGAAACATAATTCTCTACAAAAAAGGTCTCTTAACATTTTGCCATAGCTCGCTTCGTTTCCGAGATATTTGCAGATATATCTCAAGGGAAGGGGCCTGACGGACATATTTCGAGATATTTCTTCTTCTTGTTGTTCTTCTTCTGCACAGCTAAGCTGGAAGTGGCATTTGCGGCTCGCACTAGTGCAGAGTTATCTCAAAGAAAGGGGCCACGGTGTTTCTGTATCTCTATTATGTTGGTGCGGCTTCGGAACTTTTAAATATCTCGATATATCTCGATAACTACGCTTCTGATCAAAAAATATCATAGAACATAAATTGTAGGAAACATAATTCTCTACAAAAAAGGTCTCTTAACATTTTGCCATAGCTCGCTTCGTTTCCGAGATATTTGCAGATATATCTCAAGGGAAGGGGCCTGACGGACATATTTCGAGATATTTCTTCTTCTTGTTGTTCTTCTTCTGCACAGCTAAGCTGGAAGTGGCTTTTGCGGCTCGCACTAGTGCAGAGTTATCTCAAAGAAAGGGGCCACGGTGTTTCTGTATCTCTATTATGTTGGTGCGGCTTCGGAACTTTTAAATATCTCGATATATCTCGATAACTACGCTTCTGATCAAAAAATATCATAAAACATAAATTGTAGGAAACATAATTCTCTACAAAAAAGGTCTCTTAACATTTTGCCATAGCTCGCTTCGTTTCCGAGATATTTGCAGATATATCTCAAGGGAAGGGGCCTGACGGACATATTTCGAGATATTTCTTCTTCTTGTTGTTCTTCTTCTGCACAGCTAAACTGGAAGTGGCATTTCCAGCTCGCAATAGTGCAGAGTTATCTCAAAGAAAGGGGCCACGGTGTTTCTGTATCTCTATTATGTTGGTGCGGCTTCGGAACTTTTAAATACCTTGATATATCTCGAGAACTACGCATCTGATCAAAAAATATCATAGAACATAAAAAGTAGGAAACTTAATTCGCTACAAAAAAGGTCTCTTAACATTTTGCCATAGCTCGCTTCGTTTCCGAGATATTTGCAGATATATCTCAAGGGAAGGGGCCTGACGGACATATTTCGAGATATTTCTTCTTCTTGTTGTTCTTCTTCTGCACAGCTAAGCTGGAAGTGGCATTTGCAGCTCGCAATAGTGCAGAGTTATCTCAAAGAAAGGGGCCACGGTGTTTCTGTATCTCTATTATGTTGGTGCGGCTTCGGAACTTTTAAATATCTCGATATATCTCGAAAACTACGCTTCTGATCAAAAAATATCGTAGAACATAAATTGTAGGAAACATAATTCTCTACAAAAAACGTCTCTTAACGTTTTGCCATAGCTCGCTTCGTTTCCGAGATATTTGCAGATATATCTCAAGGGAAGGGGCCTGACGGACATATTTCGAGATATTTCTTCTTCTTGTTGTTCTTCTTCTGCACAGCTAAGCTGGAAGTGGCATTTGCGGCTCGCACTAGTGCAGAGTTATCTCAAAGAAAGGGGCCACGGTGTTTCTGTATCTCTATTATGTTGGTGCGGCTTCGGAACTTTTAAATATCTCGATATATCTCGATAACTACGCTTCTGATCAAAGAATATCATACAACATAAATTGTAGGAAACATAATTCTCTACAAAAAAGGTCTCTTAACATTTTGCCATAGCTCGCTTCGTTTCCGAGATATTTTCAGATATATCTCAAGGGAAGGGGCCTGACGGACATATTTCGAGATATTTCTTCTTCTTGTTGTTCTTCTTCTGCACAGCTAAGCTGGAAGTGGCATTTGCGGCTCGCACTAGTGCAGAGTTATCTCAAAGAAAGGGGCCACGGTGTTTCTGTATCTCTATTATGTTGGTGCAGCTTCGGAACTTTTAAATATCTCGATATATCTCGATAACTACGCTTCTGATCAAAAAATATCATAGAACATAAATTGTAGGAAACATAATTCTCTACAAAAAAGGTCTCTTAACATTTTGCCATAGCTCGCTTCGTTTCCGAGATATTTGCAGATATATCTCAAGGGAAGGGGCCTGACGGACATATTTCGAGATATTTCTTCTTCTTGTTGTTCTTCTTCTGCACAGCTAAGCTGGAAGGGGCTTTTGCGGCTCGCACTAGTGCAGAGTTATCTCAAAGAAAGGGGCCACGGTGTTTCTGTATCTCTATTATGTTGGTGCGGCTTCGGAACTTTTAAATATCTCGATATATCTCGATAACTACGCTTCTGATCAAAAAATATCATAAAACATAAATTGTAGGAAACATAATTCTCTACAAAAAAGGTCTCTTAACATTTTGCCATAGCTCGCTTCGTTTCCGAGATATTTGCAGATATATCTCAAGGGAAGGGGCCTGACGGACATATTTCGAGATATTTCTTCTTCTTGTTGTTCTTCTTCTGCACAGCTAAACTGGAAGTGGCATTTCCAGCTCGCAATAGTGCAGAGTTATCTCAAAGAAAGGGGCCACGGTGTTTCTGTATCTCTATTATGTTGGTGCGGCTTCGGAACTTTTAAATACCTTGATATATCTCGAGAACTACGCATCTGATCAAAAAATATCATAGAACATAAAAAGTAGGAAACTTAATTCTCTACAAAAAAGGTCTCTTAACATTTTGCCATAGCTCGCTTCGTTTCCGAGATATTTGCAGATATATCTCAAGGGAAGGGGCCTGACGGACATATTTCGAGATATTTCTTCTTCTTGTTGTTCTTCTTCTGCACAGCTAAACTGGAAGTGGCATTTCCAGCTCGCAATAGTGCAGAGTTATCTCAAAGAAAGGGGCCACGGTGTTTCTGTATCTCTATTATGTTGGTGCGGCTTCGGAACTTTTAAATACCTTGATACATCTCGAGAACTACGCATCTGATCAAAAAATATCATAGAACATAAAAAGTAGGAAACTTAATTCTCTACAAAAAAGGTCTCTTAACATTTTGCCATAGCTCGCTTCGTTTCCGAGATATTTGCAGATATATCTCAAGGGAAGGGGCCTGACGGACATATTTCGAGATATTTCTTCTTCTTGTTGTTCTTCTTCTGCACAGCTAAGCTGGAAGTGGCATTTGCAGCTCGCAATAGTGCAGAGTTATCTCAAAGAAAGGGGCCACGGTGTTTCTGTATCTCTATTATGTTGGTGCGGCTTCGGAACTTTTAAATATCTTGATATATCTCGAGAACTACGCATCTGATCAAAAAATATCATAGAACATAAAAAGTAGGAAACTTAATTCTCTACAAAAAAGGTCTCTTAACATTTTGCCATAGCTCGCTTCGTTGCCGAGATATTTGCAGATATATTTCAAGGGAAGGGGCCTGACGGACATATTTCGAGATATTTCTTCTTCTTGTTGTTCTTCTTCTGCACAGCTAAGCTGGAAGTGGCATTTGCGGCTCGCACTAGTGCAGAGTTATCTCAAAGAAAGGGGCCACGGTGTTTCTGTATCTCTATTATGTTGGTGCGGCTTCGGAACTTTTAAATATCTCGATATATCTCGATAACTACGCTTCTGATCAAAAAACATCATAGAACATAAATTGTAGGAAACATAATTCTCTACAAAAAAGGTCTCTTAACATTTTGCCATAGCTCGCTTCGTTTCCGAGATATTTGCAGATATATCTCAAGGGAAGGGGCCTGACGGACATATTTCGAGATATTTCTTCTTCTTGTTGTTCTTCTTCTGCACAGCTAAACTGGAAGTGGCATTTCCTGCTCGCAATAGTGCAGAGTTATCTCAAAGAAAGGGGCCACGGTGTTTCTGTATCTCTATTATGTTGGTGCGGCTTCGGAACTTTTAAATATCTCGATATATCTCGATAACTACGCTTCTGATCAAAAAATATCATAGAACATAAATTGTAGGAAACATAATTCTCTACAAAAAAGGTCTCTTAACATTTTGCCATAGATCGCTTCGTTTCCGAGATATTTGCAGATTTATCTCAAGGGAAGGGGCCTGACGGACATATTTCGAGATATTTCTTCTTCTTGTTGTTCTTCTTCTGCACAGCTAAGCTGGAAGTGGCATTTGCGGCTCGCACTAGTGCAGAGTTATCTCAACGAAAGGGGCCACGGTGTTTCTGTATCTCTATTATGTTGGTGCGGCTTCGGAACTTTTAAATATCTCGATATATCTCGATAACTACGCTTCTGATCAAAAAATATCATAGAACATAAATTGTAGGAAACATAATTCTCTACAAAAAAGGTCTCTTAACATTTTGCCATAGCTCGCTTCGTTTCCGAGATATTTGCAGATATATCTCAAGGGAAGGGGCCTGACGGACATATTTCGAGATATTTCTTCTTCTTGTTGTTCTTCTTCTGCACAGCTAAGCTGGAAGTGGCTTTTGCGGCTCGCACTAGTGCAGAGTTATCTCAAAGAAAGGGGCCACGGTGTTTCTGTATCTCTATTATGTTGGTGCGGCTTCGGAACTTTTAAATATCTCGATATATCTCGATAACTACGCTTCTGATCAAAAAATATCATAGAACATAAATTGTAGGAAACATAATTCTCTACAAAAAAGGTCTCTTAACATTTTGCCATAGCTCGCTTCGTTTCCGAGATATTTGCAGATATATCTCAAGGGAAGGGGCCTGACGGACATATTTCGAGATATTTCTTCTTCTTGTTGTTCTTCTTCTGCACAGCTAAACTGGAAGTGGCATTTCCAGCTCGCAATAGTGCAGAGTTATCTCAAAGAAAGGGGCCACGGTGTTTCTGTATCTCTATTATGTTGGTGCGGCTTCGGAACTTTTAAATATCTCGATATATCTCGAAAACTACGCTTCTGATCAAAAAATATCATAGAACATAAATTGTAGGAAACATAATTCTCTACAAAAAACGTCTCTTAACATTTTGCCATAGCTCGCTTCGTTTCCGAGATATTTGCAGATTCAGCTCAAAGGAACTGGCCTGACGGACATATTTCGAGATATTTCTTCTTCTTGTTGTTCTTCTTCTGCACAGCTAAACTGGAAGTGGCATTTCCAGCTCGCAATAGTGCAGAGTTATCTCAAAGAAAGGGGCCACGGTGTTTCTGTATCTCTATTATGTTGGTGCGGCTTCGGAACTTTTAAATATCTCGATATATCTCGATAACTACGCTTCTGATCAAAAAATATCATAGAACATAAATTGTAGGAAACATAATTCTCTACAAAAAAGGTCTCTTAACATTTTGCCATAGATCGCTTCGTTTCCGAGATATTTGCAGATTTATCTCAAGGGAAGGGGCCTGACGGACATATTTCGAGATATTTCTTCTTCTTGTTGTTCTTCTTCTGCACAGCTAAGCTGGAAGTGGCATTTGCGGCTCGCACTAGTGCAGAGTTATCTCAAAGAAAGGGGCCACGGTGTTTCTGTATCTCTATTATGTTGGTGCGGCTTCGGAACTTTTAAATATCTCGATATATCTCGATAACTACGCTTCTGATCAAAAAATATCATAGAACATAAATTGTAGGAAACACAATTCTCTACAAAAAAGGTCTCTTAACATTTTGCCATAGCTCGCTTCGTTTCCGAGATATTTGCAGATATATCTCAAGGGAAGGGGCCTGACGGACATATTTCGAGATATTTCTTCTTCTTGTTGTTCTTCTTCTGCACAGCTAAACTGGAAGTGGCATTTCCAGCTCGCAATAGTGCAGAGTTATCTCAAAGAAAGGGGCCACGGTGTTTCTGTATCTCTATTATGTTGGTGCGGCTTCGGAACTTTTAAATATCTCGATATATCTCGATAACTACGCTTCTGATCAAAAAATATCATAGAACATAAATTGTAGGAAACATAATTCTCTACAAAAAAGGTCTCTTAACATTTTGCCATAGCTCGCTTCGTTTCCGAGATATTTGCAGATATATCTCAAGGGAAGGGGCCTGACGGACATATTTCGAGATATTTCTTCTTCTTGTTGTTCTTCTTCTGCACAGCTAAGCTGGAAGTGGCATTTGCGGCTCGCACTAGTGCAGAGTTATCTCAAAGAAAGGGGCCACGGTGTATCTGTATCTCTATTATGTTGGTGCGGCTTCGGAACTTTTAAATATCTCGATATATCTCGAAAACTACGCTTCTGATCAAAAAATATCGTAGAACATAAATTGTAGGAAACATAATTCTCTACAAAAAACGTCTCTTAACGTTTTGCCATAGCTCGCTTCGTTTCCGAGATATTTGCAGATATATCTCAAGGGAAGGGGCCTGACGGACATATTTCGAGATATTTCTTCTTCTTGTTGTTCTTCTTCTGCACAGCTAAGCTGGAAGTGGCATTTGCGGCTCGCACTAGTGCAGAGTTATCTCAAAGAAAGGGGCCACGGTGTTTCTGTATCTCTATTATGTTGGTGCGGCTTCGGAACTTTTAAATATCTCGATATATCTCGATAACTACGCTTCTGATCAAAGAATATCATACAACATAAATTGTAGGAAACATAATTCTCTACAAAAAAGGTCTCTTAACATTTTGCCATAGCTCGCATCGTTTCCGAGATATTTGCAGATATATCTCAAGGGAAGGGGCCTGACGGACATATTTCGAGATATTTCTTCTTCTTGTTGTTCTTCTTCTGCACAGCTAAACTGGAAGTGGCATTTCCAGCTCGCAATAGTGCAGAGTTATCTCAAAGAAAGGGGCCACGGTGTTTCTGTATCTCTATTATGTTGGTGCGGCTTCGGAACTTTTAAATATCTCGATATATCTCGAAAACTACGCTTCTGATCAAAAAATATCATAGAACATAAATTGTAGGAAACATAATTCTCTACAAAGAACGTCTCTTAACATTTTGCCATAGCTCGCTTCGTTTCCGAGATATTTGCAGATTCAGCTCAAAGGAACGGGCCTGACGGACATATTTCGAGATATTTCTTCTTCTTGTTGTTCTTCTTCTGCACAGCTAAACTGGAAGTGGCATTTCCAGCTCGCAATAGTGCAGAGTTATCTCAAAGAAAGGGGCCACGGTGTTTCTGTATCTCTATTATGTTGGTGCGGCTTCGGAACTTTTAAATATCTCGATAT
Source organism: Osmia lignaria lignaria (assembly GCF_051020975.1). Classification (NCBI taxonomy): domain Eukaryota; kingdom Metazoa; phylum Arthropoda; class Insecta; order Hymenoptera; family Megachilidae; genus Osmia; species Osmia lignaria. The sequence continues at coordinate 23,166,502 of NW_027478163.1, forward strand.
ATCTCGATAACTACGCTTCTGATCAAAGAATATCATACAACATAAATTGTAGGAAACATAATTCTCTACAAAAAAGGTCTCTTAACATTTTGCCATAGCTCGCTTCGTTTCCGAGATATTTGCAGATATATCTCAAGGGAAGGGGCCTGACGGACATATTTCGAGATATTTCTTCTTCTTGTTGTTCTTCTTCTGCACAGCTAAGCTGGAAGTGACATTTGCGGCTCGCACTAGTGCAGAGTTATCTCAAAGAAAGGGGCCACGGTGTTTCTGTATCTCTATTATGTTGGTGCGGCTTCGGAACTTTTAAATATCTCGATATATCTCGAAAACTACGCTTCTGATCAAAAAATATCGTAGAACATAAATTGTAGGAAACATAATTCTCTACAAAAAACGTCTCTTAACGTTTTGCCATAGCTCGCTTCGTTTCCGAGATATTTGCAGATATATCTCAAGGGAAGGGGCCTGACGGACATATTTCGAGATATTTCTTCTTCTTGTTGTTCTTCTTCTGCACAGCTAAGCTGGAAGTGGCATTTGCGGCTCGCACTAGTGCACAGTTATCTCAAAGAAAGGGGCCACGGTGTTTCTGTATCTCTATTATGTTGGTGCGGCTTCGGAACTTTTAAATATCTCGATATATCTCGATAACTACGCTTCTGATCAAAGAATATCATACAACATAAATTGTAGGAAACATAATTCTCTACAAAAAAGGTCTCTTAACATTTTGCCATAGCTCGCTTCGTTTCCGAGATATTTGCAGATATATCTCAAGGGAAGGGGCCTGACGGACATATTTCGAGATATTTCTTCTTCTTGTTGTTCTTCTTCTGCACAGCTAAGCTGGAAGTGGCATTTGCGGCTCGCACGAGTGCAGAGTTATCTCAAAGAAAGGGGCCACGGTGTTTCTGTATCTCTATTATGTTGGTGCGGCTTCGGAACTTTTAAATATCTTGATATATCTCGAGAACTACGCATCTGATCAAAAAATATCATAGAACATAAAAAGTAGGAAACTTAATTCTCTACAAAAAAGGTCTCTTAACATTTTGCCATAGCTCGCTTCGTTTCCGAGATATTTGCAGATATATCTCAAGGGAAGGGGCCTGACGGACATATTTCGAGATATTTCTTCTTCTTGTTGTTCTTCCTCTGCACAGCTAAACTGGAAGTGGCATTTCCAGCTCGCAATAGCGCAGAGTTATCTCAAAGAAAGGGGCCACGGTGTTTCTGTACCTCTATTATGTTGGTGCAGCTTCGGAACTTTTAAATATCTTGATATATCTCGAGAACTACGCATCTGATCAAAAAATATCATGGACCATAAAAAGTGGAAAACTTAATTCTCTACAAAAAAGGTCTCTTAACATTTTGCCATAGCTCGCTTCGTTTCCGAGATATTTGCAGATTTATCTCAAGGGATGGGGCCTGACGGACATATTTCGAGATATTTCTTCTTCTTGTTGTTCTTCTTCTGCACAGCTAAACTGGAAGTGGCATTTCCAGCTCGCAATAGTGCAGAGTTATCTCAAAGAAAGGGGCCACGGTGTTTCTGTATCTCTATTATGTTGGTGCGGCTTCGGAACTTTTAAATATCTCGATATATCTCGAAAACTACGCTTCTGATCAAAAAATATCATAGAACATAAATTGTAGGAAACATAATTCTCTACAAAAAACGTCTCTTAACATTTTGCCATAGCTCGCTTCGTTTCCGAGATATTTGCAGATTCAGCTCAAAGGAACTGGCCTGACGGACATATTTCGAGATATTTCTTCTTCTTGTTGTTCTTCTTCTGCACAGCTAAACTGGAAGTGGCATTTCCAGCTCGCAATAGTGCAGAGTTATCTCAAAGAAAGGGGCCACGGTGTTTCTGTATCTCTATTATGTTGGTGCGGCTTCGGAACTTTTAAATATCTCGATATATCTCGATAACTACGCTTCTGATCAAAAAATATCATAGAACATAAATTGTAGGAAACATAATTCTCTACAAAAAAGGTCTCTTAACATTTTGCCATAGATCGCTTCGTTTCCGAGATATTTGCAGATTTATCTCAAGGGAAGGGGCCTGACGGACATATTTCGAGATATTTCTTCTTCTTGTTGTTCTTCTTCTGCACAGCTAAGCTGGAAGTGGCATTTGCGGCTCGCACTAGTGCAGAGTTATCTCAAAGAAAGGGGCCACGGTGTTTCTGTATCTCTATTATGTTGGTGCGGCTTCGGAACTTTTAAATATCTCGATATATCTCGATAACTACGCTTCTGATCAAAAAATATCATAGAACATAAATTGTAGGAAACACAATTCTCTACAAAAAAGGTCTCTTAACATTTTGCCATAGCTCGCTTCGTTTCCGAGATATTTGCAGATATATCTCAAGGGAAGGGGCCTGACGGACATATTTCGAGATATTTCTTCTTCTTGTTGTTCTTCTTCTGCACAGCTAAACTGGAAGTGGCATTTCCAGCTCGCAATAGTGCAGAGTTATCTCAAAGAAAGGGGCCACGGTGTTTCTGTATCTCTATTATGTTGGTGCGGCTTCGGAACTTTTAAATATCTCGATATATCTCGATAACTACGCTTCTGATCAAAAAATATCATAGAACATAAATTGTAGGAAACATAATTCTCTACAAAAAAGGTCTCTTAACATTTTGCCATAGCTCGCTTCGTTTCCGAGATATTTGCAGATATATCTCAAGGGAAGGGGCCTGACGGACATATTTCGAGATATTTCTTCTTCTTGTTGTTCTTCTTCTGCACAGCTAAGCTGGAAGTGGCATTTGCGGCTCGCACTAGTGCAGAGTTATCTCAAAGAAAGGGGCCACGGTGTATCTGTATCTCTATTATGTTGGTGCGGCTTCGGAACTTTTAAATATCTCGATATATCTCGAAAACTACGCTTCTGATCAAAAAATATCGTAGAACATAAATTGTAGGAAACATAATTCTCTACAAAAAACGTCTCTTAACGTTTTGCCATAGCTCGCTTCGTTTCCGAGATATTTGCAGATATATCTCAAGGGAAGGGGCCTGACGGACATATTTCGAGATATTTCTTCTTCTTGTTGTTCTTCTTCTGCACAGCTAAGCTGGAAGTGGCATTTGCGGCTCGCACTAGTGCAGAGTTATCTCAAAGAAAGGGGCCACGGTGTTTCTGTATCTCTATTATGTTGGTGCGGCTTCGGAACTTTTAAATATCTCGATATATCTCGATAACTACGCTTCTGATCAAAGAATATCATACAACATAAATTGTAGGAAACATAATTCTCTACAAAAAAGGTCTCTTAACATTTTGCCATAGCTCGCATCGTTTCCGAGATATTTGCAGATATATCTCAAGGGAAGGGGCCTGACGGACATATTTCGAGATATTTCTTCTTCTTGTTGTTCTTCTTCTGCACAGCTAAACTGGAAGTGGCATTTCCAGCTCGCAATAGTGCAGAGTTATCTCAAAGAAAGGGGCCACGGTGTTTCTGTATCTCTATTATGTTGGTGCGGCTTCGGAACTTTTAAATATCTCGATATATCTCGAAAACTACGCTTCTGATCAAAAAATATCATAGAACATAAATTGTAGGAAACATAATTCTCTACAAAGAACGTCTCTTAACATTTTGCCATAGCTCGCTTCGTTTCCGAGATATTTGCAGATTCAGCTCAAAGGAACGGGCCTGACGGACATATTTCGAGATATTTCTTCTTCTTGTTGTTCTTCTTCTGCACAGCTAAACTGGAAGTGGCATTTCCAGCTCGCAATAGTGCAGAGTTATCTCAAAGAAAGGGGCCACGGTGTTTCTGTATCTCTATTATGTTGGTGCGGCTTCGGAACTTTTAAATATCTCGATATATCTCGATAACTACGCTTCTGATCAAAGAATATCATACAACATAAATTGTAGGAAACATAATTCTCTACAAAAAAGGTCTCTTAACATTTTGCCATAGCTCGCTTCGTTTCCGAGATATTTGCAGATATATCTCAAGGGAAGGGGCCTGACGGACATATTTCGAGATATTTCTTCTTCTTGTTGTTCTTCTTCTGCACAGCTAAGCTGGAAGTGACATTTGCGGCTCGCACTAGTGCAGAGTTATCTCAAAGAAAGGGGCCACGGTGTTTCTGTATCTCTATTATGTTGGTGCGGCTTCGGAACTTTTAAATATCTCGATATATCTCGAAAACTACGCTTCTGATCAAAAAATATCGTAGAACATAAATTGTAGGAAACATAATTCTCTACAAAAAACGTCTCTTAACGTTTTGCCATAGCTCGCTTCGTTTCCGAGATATTTGCAGATATATCTCAAGGGAAGGGGCCTGACGGACATATTTCGAGATATTTCTTCTTCTTGTTGTTCTTCTTCTGCACAGCTAAGCTGGAAGTGGCATTTGCGGCTCGCACTAGTGCACAGTTATCTCAAAGAAAGGGGCCACGGTGTTTCTGTATCTCTATTATGTTGGTGCGGCTTCGGAACTTTTAAATATCTCGATATATCTCGATAACTACGCTTCTGATCAAAGAATATCATACAACATAAATTGTAGGAAACATAATTCTCTACAAAAAAGGTCTCTTAACATTTTGCCATAGCTCGCTTCGTTTCCGAGATATTTGCAGATATATCTCAAGGGAAGGGGCCTGACGGACATATTTCGAGATATTTCTTCTTCTTGTTGTTCTTCTTCTGCACAGCTAAGCTGGAAGTGGCATTTGCGGCTCGCACGAGTGCAGAGTTATCTCAAAGAAAGGGGCCACGGTGTTTCTGTATCTCTATTATGTTGGTGCGGCTTCGGAACTTTTAAATATCTTGATATATCTCGAGAACTACGCATCTGATCAAAAAATATCATAGAACATAAAAAGTAGGAAACTTAATTCTCTACAAAAAAGGTCTCTTAACATTTTGCCATAGCTCGCTTCGTTTCCGAGATATTTGCAGATATATCTCAAGGGAAGGGGCCTGACGGACATATTTCGAGATATTTCTTCTTCTTGTTGTTCTTCCTCTGCACAGCTAAACTGGAAGTGGCATTTCCAGCTCGCAATAGCGCAGAGTTATCTCAAAGAAAGGGGCCACGGTGTTTCTGTACCTCTATTATGTTGGTGCAGCTTCGGAACTTTTAAATATCTTGATATATCTCGAGAACTACGCATCTGATCAAAAAATATCATGGACCATAAAAAGTGGAAAACTTAATTCTCTACAAAAAAGGTCTCTTAACATTTTGCCATAGCTCGCTTCGTTTCCGAGATATTTGCAGATTTATCTCAAGGGATGGGGCCTGACGGACATATTTCGAGATATTTCTTCTTCTTGTTGTTCTTCTTCTGCACAGCTAAGCTGGAAGTGGCATTTGCAGCTCGCAATAGTGCAGAGTTATCTCAAAGAAAGGGGCCACGGTGTTTCTGTATCTCTATTATGTTGGAGCGGCTTCGGAACTTTTAAATATCTTGATATATCTTGAGAACTACGCATCTGATCAAAAAATATCATAGAACATAAAAAGTAGCAAACTTAATTCTCTACAAAAAAGGTCTCTTAACATTTTGCCATAGCTCGCTTCGTTTCCGAGATATTTGCAGATTTATCTCGAGGGAAGGTGCCTGACGGACATATTTCGAGATATTTCTTCTTCTTGTTGTTCTTCTTCTGCACAGCTAAACTGGAAGTGGCATTTCCAGCTCGCAATAGCGCAGAGTTATCTCAAAGAAAGGGGCCACGGTGTTTCTGTACCTCTATTATGTTGGTGCAGCTTCGGAACTTTTAAATATCTTGATATATCTCGAGAACTACGCATCTGATCAAAAAATATCATGGACCATAAAAAGTGGAAAACTTAATTCTCTACAAAAAAGGTCTCTTAACATTTTGCCATAGCTCGCTTCGTTTCCGAGATATTTGCAGATTTATCTCAAGGGATGGGGCCTGACGGACATATTTCGAGATATTTCTTCTTCTTGTTGTTCTTCTTCTGCACAGCTAAGCTGGAAGTGGCATTTGCAGCTCGCAATAGTGCAGAGTTATCTCAAAGAAAGGGGCCACGGTGTTTCTGTATCTCTATTATATTGGTGCAGCTTCGGAATTTTTAAATATCTTGATATATCTCGAGAACTACGCATCTGATCAAAAAATATCATAGAACATAAATTGTAGGAAACATAATTCTCTACAAAAAAGGTCTCTTAACATTTTGCCATAGCTCGTTTGGTTTCCGAGATATTTGCAGATATATCTCAAGGGAAGGGGCCTGACGGACATATTCCGAGATATTTCTTCTTCTTGTTGTTCTTCTTCTGCACAGCTAAACTGGAAGTGGCATTTCCAGCTCGCAATAGCGCAGAGTTATCTCAAAGAAAGGGGCCACGGTGTTTCTGTATCTCTATTATATTGGTGCGGCTTCGGAACTTTTAAATATCTTGATATATCTCGAGAACTACGCATCTGATCAAAAAATATCATAGAACATAAAAAGTAGCAAACTTAATTCTCTACAAAAAAGGTCTCTTAACATTTTGCCATGGCTCGCTTCGTTTCCGAGATATTTGCAGATTTATCTCGAGGGAAGGTGCCTGACGGACATATTTCGAGATATTTCTTCTTCTTCTTGTTCTTCTTCTGCACAGCTAAGCTGGAAGCGGCATTTGCGGCTTGCACTCGTGCAGAGTTATCTCAAAGAAAGGGGCCACGGTGTTTCTGTATCTCTATTATATTGGTGCGGCTTCGGAACTTTTAAATATCTTGATATATCTCGAGAACTACGCATCTGATCAAAAAATATCATAGAACATAAAAAGTAGCAAACTTAATTCTCTACAAAAAAGGTCTCTTAACATTTTGCCATAGCTCGCTTCGTTTCCGAGATATTTGCAGATTTATCTCGAGGGAAGGTGCCTGACGGACATATTTCGAGATATTTCTTCTTCTTGTTGTTCTTCTTCTGCACAGCTAAGCTGGAAGCGGCATTTGCGGCTCGCACTAGTGCAGAGTTATCTCAAAGAAAGGGGCCACGGTGTTTCTGTATCTCTATTATGTTGGTGCGGCTTCGGATCTTTTAAATATCTCGATATATCTCGAAAACTACGCTTCTGATCAAAAAACATCAGAGAACGTAAATTGTAGGAAACATAATTCTCTACAAAAAAGGTCTCTTAACATTTTGCCATAGCTCGCTTCGTTTCCGAGATATTTGCAGATTTATCTCAAGGGAAGGGGTCTGACGGACATATTTCGAGATATTTCTTCTTCTTGTTGTTCTTCTTCTGCACAGCTAAGCTCGAAGTGGCATTTGCAGCTCGCAATAGTGCAGAGTTATCTCAAAGAAAGGGGCCACGGTGTTTCTGTATCTCTATTATGTTGGTGCGGCTTCGGAACTTTTAAATATCTTGATATATCTCGAGAACTACGCATCTGATCGAAAAATATCATAGAACGTAAAAAGTAGGAAACTTAATTCTCTACAAAAAAGGTGTCTTAACATTTTGCCATAGCTCGCTTCGTTTCTGAGATATTTGCAGATTTATCTCAAGGGAAGGGGCCTGACGGACATATTCCGAGATATTTCTTCTTCTTGTTGTTCTTCTTCTGCACAGCTAAACTGGAAGTGGCATTTCCAGCTCGCAATAGCGCAGAGTTATCTCAAAGAAAGGGGCCACGGTGTTTCTGTATCTCTATTATGTTGGAGCGGCTTCGGAACTTTTAAATATCTTGATATATCTTGAGAACTACGCATCTGATCAAAAAATATCATAGAACATAAAAAGTAGCAAACTTAATTCTCTACAAAAAAGGTCTCTTAACATTTTGCCATAGCTCGCTTCGTTTCCGAGATATTTGCAGATTTATCTCAAGGGATGGGGCCTGACGGACATATTTCGAGATATTTCTTCTTCTTGTTGTTCTTCTTCTGCACAGCTAAGCTGGAAGTGGCATTTGCAGCTCGCAATAGTGCAGAGTTATCTCAAAGAAAGGGGCCACGGTGTTTCTGTATCTCTATTATATTGGTGCAGCTTCGGAATTTTTAAATATCTTGATATATCTCGAGAACTACGCATCTGATCAAAAAATATCATAGAACATAAATTGTAGGAAACATAATTCTCTACAAAAAAGGTCTCTTAATATTTTGCCATAGCTCGTTTGGTTTCCGAGATATTTGCAGATATATCTCAAGGGAAGGGGCCTGACGGACATATTCCGAGATATTTCTTCTTCTTGTTGTTCTTCTTCTGCACAGCTAAACTGGAAGTGGCATTTCCAGCTCGCAATAGCGCAGAGTTATCTCAAAGAAAGGGGCCACGGTGTTTCTGTATCTCTATTATGTTGGAGCGGCTTCGGAACTTTTAAATATCTTGATATATCTTGAGAACTACGCATCTGATCAAAAAATATCATAGAACATAAAAAGTAGCAAACTTAATTCTCTACAAAAAAGGTCTCTTAACATTTTGCCATAGCTCGCTTCGTTTCCGAGATATTTGCAGATTTATCTCGAGGGAAGGTGCCTGACGGACATATTTCGAGATATTTCTTCTTCTTGTTGTTCTTCTTCTGCACAGCTAAGCTGGAAGCGGCATTTGCGGCTCGCACTAGTGCAGAGTTATCTCAAACAAAGGGGCCACGGGGTTTCTGTATCTCTATTATGTTGGTGCGGCTTCGGATCTTTTAAATATCTCGATATATCTCGAAAACTACGCTTCTGATCAAAGAATATCATAGAACATAAAAAGTAGGAAACTTAATTCTCTACAAAAAAGGTCTCTCAACATTTTGCCATAGCTCGCTTCGTTTCCGAGATATTTGCAGATTTATCTCAAGGGAAGGGGCCTGACGGACATATTTCGAGATATTTGTTTTTCTTGTTGTTCTTCTTCTGCACAGCTAAGCTGGAAGCGGCATTTGCAGCTCGCAATAGTGCAGAGTTATCTCAAAGAAAGGGGCCACGGTGTTTCTGTATCTCTATTATGTTGGTGCGGCTTCGGAACTTTTAAATATCTTGATATATCTCGAGAACTACGCATCTGATCGAAAAATATCATAGAACGTAAAAAGTAGCAAACTTAATTCTCTACAAATAAAGTCTCTTAACATTTTGCCATAGCTCGCTTCGTTTCCGAGATATTTGCAGATTTATCTCGAGGGAAGGTGCCTGACGGACATATTTCGAGATATTTGTTTTTCTTGTTGTTCTTCTTCTGCACAGCTAAGCTGGAAGCGGCATTTGCAGCTCGCAATAGTGCAGAGTTATCTCAAAGAAAGGGGCCACGGTGTTTCTGTATCTCTATTATATTGGTGCGGCTTCGGAACTTTTAAATATCTTGATATATCTCGAGAACTACGCATCTGATCAAAAAATATCATAGAACATAAAAAGTAGGAAACTTAATTCTCTACAAAAAAGGTCTCTTAACATTTTGCCATAGCTCGCTTCGTTTCCGAGATATTTGCAGATTTATCTCAAGGGAAGGGGCCTGACGGACATATTTCGAGATATTTCTTCTTCTTGTTGTTCTTCTTCTGCACAGCTAAGCTGGAAGTGGCACTTGCAGCTCGCAATAGTGCAGAGTTATCTCAAAGAAAGGGGCCACGGTGTTTCTGTATCTCTATTATGTTGGTGCGGCTTCGGAACTTTTAAATATCTCGATATATCTCGAGAACTACGCTTCTGATCAAAAAATATCATAGAAGATAAATTGTAGAAAACATAATTCTCTACAAAAAACGTCTCTTAACATTTTGCCATAGCTCGCTTCGTTTCCGAGATATTTGCAGATTTATCTCAAGGGAAGGGGCCTAACGGACATATTTCGAGATATTTCTTCCTCTTGTTGTTCTTCTTCTGCACAGCTAAGTTGGAAGTGGCATTTGCAGCTCGCTATAGTGCAGAGTTATCTGAAAGTAAGGGGCCACGGTGTTTCTGTATCTCTATTATGTTGGTGCGGCTTCGGAACATTTAAATATCTTGATATATCTCGAGAACTACGCATCTTATCAAAAAATATCATAGAACATAAAAAGTAGGAAACTTAATCCTCTACCAAAAAGGTCTCTTAACATTTTGCCATAGCTCGCTTCGTTTCCGAGATATATGCAGATTTATCTCAAGGAAAGGGGCCTGACGGACATATTTCGAGATATTTCTTCTTCTTGTTGTTCTTCTTCAGCACAGCTAAGCTGGAAGTGGCATTTGCAGCTCGCAATAGTGCAGAGTTATCTCAAAGAAAGGGGCCACAGTGTTTCTGCATCTCTATTATGTTGGTGCGGCTTCGGAACATTTAAATATCTTGATATATCTCGAGAACTACGCATCTGATCAAAAAATATCATAGAACATAAAAAGTAGGAAACATAATTCTCCACAAATAAGGTCTCTTAACATTTTGCCATAGCTCGCTTCGTTTCCGAGATATTTGCAGATTTATCTCAAGGGAAGGGGCCTGACCGACATATTTAGAGATATTTCTTCTTCTTGTTGTTCTTCTTCTGCACAGCTAAGCTGGACGTGGCATTTACAGCTCGCAATAGTGCAGAGTTGTCTCAAAGAAAGGGGCCACGGTGTTTCTGTATCTCTATTATGTTGGTGCGGCTTCGGAACTTTAAAATATCTTGATATATCTCGAGAACTACGCATCTGATCAAAAAATATCATAGAACGTAAAAAGTAGGAAACTTAATTCTCTACAAATAAAGTCTCTTAACATTTTGCCATAGCTCGCTTCGTTTCCGAGATATTTGCAGATTTATCTCAAGGGAAGGGGCCTGACGGACATATTTCGAGATATTTCTTCTTCTTGTTGTTCTTCTTCAGCACAGCTAAGCTGGAAGTGGCATTTGCAGCTCGCAATAGTGCAGAGTTATCTCAAAGAAAGGGGCCACGGTGTTTCTGCATCTCTATTATGTTGGTGCGGCTTCGGAACATTTAAATATCTTGATATATCTCGAGAACTACGCATCTTATCAAAAAATATCATAGAACATAAAAAGTAGGAAACTTAATTCTCTACCAAAAAGGTCTCTTAACATTTTGCCATAGCTCGCTTCGTTTCCGAGATATATGCAGATTTATCTCAAGGGAAGGGGCCTGACGGACATATTTCGAGATATTTCTTCTTCTTGTTGTTCTTCTTCAGCACAGCTAAACTGGAAGTGGCATTTGCAGCTCGCAATAGTGCAGAGTTATCTCAAAGAAAGAGGCCACGGTGTTTCTGTACCTCTATTATGTTGGTGCAGCTTCGGAACTTTTAAATATCTTGATATATCTCGAGAACTACGCATCTGATCAAAAAATATCATAGAACATAAAAAGTAGGAAACTTAATTCTCTACAAAAAAGGTCTCTTAACATTTTGCCATAGCTCGCTTCGTTTCCGAGATATTTGCAGATATATCTCAAGGGAAGGGGCCTGACGGACATATTTCGAGATATTTCTTCTTCTTGTTGTTCTTCTTCTGCACAGCTAAACTGGAAGTGGCATTTCCAGCTCGCAATAGTGCAGAGTTATCTCAAAGAAAGGGGCCACGGTGTTTCTGTATCTCTAATATGTTGGTGCGGCTTCGGAACTTTTAAATATCTTGATATATCTCGAGAACTACGCATCTGATCAAAAAATATCATAGAACATAAAAAGTAGGAAACTTAATTCTCTACAAAAAAGGTCTCTTAACATTTTGCCATAGCTCGCTTCGTTTCCGAGATATTTGCAGATTTATCTCAAGGGAAGGGGCCTGACGGACATATTTCGAGATATTTCTTCTTCTTGTTGTTCTTCTTCTGCACAGCTAAGCTGGAAGTGGCATTTGCGGCTCGCACTAGTGCAGAGTTATCTCAAAGGAAGGGGCCACGGTGTTTCTGTACCTCTATTATGTTGGTGCGGCTTCGGAACTTTTAAATATCTCGATATATCTCGAAAACTACGCTTCTGATCAAAAAATATCATAGAACATAAATTGTAGGAAACATAATTCTCTACAAAAAAGGTCTCTTAACATTTTGCCATAGCTCGCTTCGTTTCCGAGATATTTGCAGATTTATCTCAAGGGAAGGGGCCTGACGGACATATTTCGAGATATTTCTTCTTCTTGTTGTTCTTCTTCTGCACAGCTAAACTGGAAGTGGCATTTCCAGCTCGCAATAGTGCAGAGTTATCTCAAAGAAAGGGGCCACGGTGTTTCTGTATCTCTATTATGTTGGTGCGGCTTCGGAACTTTTAAATATCTTGATATATCTCGAGAACTACGCATCTGATCAAAGAATATCATAGAACATAAAAAGTAGGAAACTTAATTCTCTACAAAAAAGGTCTCCCAACATTTTGCCATAGCTCGATTCGTTTCCGAGATATTTGCAGATTTATCTCAAGGGAAGGGGCCTGACGGACATATTTCGAGATATTTCTTCTTCTTGTTGTTCTTCTTCTGCACAGCTAAGCTGGAAGTGGCATTTGCGGCTCGCACTAGTGCAGAGTTATCTCAAAGGAAGGGGCCACGGTGTTTCTGTACCTCTATTATGTTGGTGCGGCTTCGGAACTTTTAAATATCTCGATATATCTCGAAAACTACGATTCTGATCAAAAAATATCATAGAACATAAATTGTAGGAAACATAATTCTCTACAAAAAAGGTCTCTTAACATTTTGCCATAGCTCGCTTCGTTTCCGAGATATTTGCAGATTTATCTCAAGGGAAGGGGCCTGACGGACATATTTCGAGATATTTCTTCTTCTTGTTGTTCTTCTTCTGCACAGCTAAACTGGAAGTGGCATTTCCAGCACGCAATAGTGCAGAGTTATCTCAAAGAAAGGGGCCACGGTGTTTCTGTATCTCTATTATGTTGGTGCGGCTTCGGAACTTTTAAATATCTTGATATATCTCGAGATCTACGCATCTGATCAAAAAATATCATACTACATAAAAAGTAGGAAACTTAATTCTCTACAAGAAAGGGCTCTAAACATTTTGCCATAGCTCGCTTCGTTTCCGAGATATTTGCAGATTTATCTCAAGGGAAGGGGCCTGACGGACATATTTCGAGATATTTCTTCTTCTTGTTGTTCGTCTTCTGCACAGCTAAACTGGAAGTGGCATTTCCAGCTAGCAATAGTGCAGAGTTATCTCGAAGAGAGGGGCCACGGTGTTTCTGTATCTCTATTATGTTGGTGCGGCTTCGGAACTTTTAAATATCTTGATATATCTCGAGAACTACGCATCTGTTCAAAAAATATCATAGAAGATAAAAAGTAGGAAACTGAATTCTCTACAAAAAACATCTCTCAACATTTTGCCATAGCTCGATTCGTTTCCGAGATATTTGCAGATTTATCTCAAGGGAAGGGGCCTGACGGACATATTTCGAGATATTTCTTCTTCTTGTTGTTCTTCTTCTGCACAGCTAAGCTGGAAGTGGCATTTACAGCTCGCAATAGTGCAGAGTTATCTCAAAGAAAGGGGCCACGGTGTTTCTGTATCTCTATTATGTTGGTGCGGCTTCGGAACTTTTAAATATCTTGATATATCTCGAGAACTACGCATCTGTTCAAAAAATATCATAGAACATAAAAAGTAGGAAACTTAATTCTCTACAAAAAAGGTCTCTTAACATTTTGCCATAGCTCGCTTCGTTTCCGAGATATTTGCAGATTTATCTCAAGGGAAGGGGCCTAACGGACATATTTCGAGATATTTCTTCTTCTTGTTGTTCTTCTTCTGCACAGCTAAACTGGAAGTGGCATTTCCAGCTCGCAATAGTGCAGAGTTATCTCAAAGAAAGGGGCCACGGTGTTTCTGTATCTCTATTATGTTGGTGCAGCTTCGGAACTTTTAAATATCTTGATATATCTCGAGTACTACGCATCTGATCAAAAAATATTATGGAACATAAAAAGTAGAAAACTTAATTCTCTACAAAAAGGTCTCTTAACATTTTGCCATAGCTCGCTTCGTTTCCGAGATATTTGCAGAGTTATCTCAAGGGAAGGGGCCTGACGGACATATTTCGAGATATTTCTTCTTCTTGTTGTTCTTCTTCTGCACAGCTAAACTGGAAGTGGCATTTCCAGCTCGCAATAGTGCAGAGTTATCTCGAAGAGAGGGGCCACGGTGTTTCTGTATCTCTATTATGTTGGTGCGGCTTCGGAACTTTTAAATATCTCGATACATCTCGAAAACTACGCTTCGGATGAAAAAATATCATAGAACATAAATTGTAGGAAACATAATTCTCTACAAAATACGTCTCTTAACATTATGCCATAGCTCGCTTCGTTTCCGAGATATTTGCAGATTCAGCTCAAAGGAACGGGCCTGACGGACACATTTCGAGATACTTCTTCTTCTTGTTGTTCTTCCTCTGCACAGCTAAGCTGGAAGTGGCATTTGCAGCTCGCAATAGTGCAGAGTTATCTCAAAGAAAGGGGCCACGGTGTTTCTGTATCTCTATTATGTTGGTGCGGCTTCGGAACTTTTAAATATCTTGATATATCTCGAGAACTACGCATCTGATCAAAAAATATCATAGAACATAAAAAGTGGGAAACCTAACTCTACAAAAAGGTCTCTTAACATTTTGCCATAGCTCTCTTCGTTTCCGAGATATTTGCAGATTTATCTCAAGGGAAGGGGCCTGACGGACATATTTCGAGATATTTCTTCTTCTTGTTGTTCTTCTTCTGCACAGCTAAGCTGGAAGTGGCATTTGCAGCTCGCAATAGTGCAGAGTTATCTCAAAGAAAGGGGCCACGGTGTTTGTGTATCTCTATTATGTTGGTGCGGCTTCGGAACTTTTAAATATCTTGATATATCTCGAGAACTACTTATCTGTTCAAAAAATATCATAGAACATAAAAAGTAGGAAACTTAATTCTCTACAAAAAAGGTCTCTTAACATTTTGCCATAGCTCGCTTCGTTTCCGAGATATTTGCAGATATATCTCAAGGGAAGGGGCCTGACGGACATATTTCGAGATATTTCTTCTTCTTGTTGTTCTTCTTCTGCACAGCTAAGCTGGAAGTGGCATTTACAGCTCGCAATAGTGCAGAGTTGTCTCAAAGAAAGGGGCCACGGTGTTTCTGTATCTCTATTATGTTGGTGCGGCTTCGGAACTTTAAAATATCTTGATATATCTCGAGAACTACGCATCTGATCAAAAAATATCATAGAACGTAAAAAGTAGGAAACTTAATTCTCTACAAATAAAGTCTCTTAACATTTTGCCATAGCTCGCTTCGTTTCCGAGATATTTGCAGATTTATCTCAAGGGAAGGGGCCTGACGGACATATTTCGAGATATTTCTTCTTCTTGTTGTTCTTCTTCAGCACAGCTAAGCTGGAAGTGGCATTTGCAGCTCGCAATAGTGCAGAGTTATCTCAAAGAAAGGGGCCACGGTGTTTCTGCATCTCTATTATGTTGGTGCGGCTTCGGAACATTTAAATATCTTGATATATCTCGAGAACTACGCATCTTATCAAAAAATATCATAGAACATAAAAAGTAGGAAACTTAATTCTCTACCAAAAAGGTCTCTTAACATTTTGCCATAGCTCGCTTCGTTTCCGAGATATATGCAGATTTATCTCAAGGGAAGGGGCCTGACGGACATATTTCGAGATATTTCTTCTTCTTGTTGTTCTTCTTCTGCACAGCTAAACTGGAAGTGGCATTTACAGCTCGCAATAGTGCAGGGTTATCTGAAAGAAAGGGGCCACGGTGTTTCTGTATCTCTAATATGTTGGTGCGGCTTCGGAACTTTTAAATATCTTGATATATCTCGAGAACTACGCATCTGATCAAAAAATATCATAGAACATAAAAAGTAGGAAACTTAATTCTCTACAAAAAAGGTCTCTTAACATTTTGCCATAGCTCGCTTCGTTTCCGAGATATTTGCAGATTTATCTCAAGGGAAGGGGCCTGACGGACATATTTCGAGATATTTCTTCTTCTTGTTGTTCTTCTTCTGCACAGCTAAGCTGGAAGTGGCATTTACAGCTCGCAATAGTGCAGAGTTATCTCAAAGAAAGGGGCCACGGTGTTTCTGTATCTCTATTATGTTGGTGCGGCTTCGGAACTTTTCAATATCTTGATATATCTCGAGTACTACGCATCTGATCAAAAAATATCATAGAACATAAAAAGTAGGAAACTTAATTCTCTACAAATAAAGTCTCTTAACATTTTGCCATAGGTCGCTTCGTTTCCGAGATATTTGCAGATTTATCTCAAGGGAAGGGGCCTAAAGGACATATTTCGAGATATTTCTTCTTCTTGTTGTTCTTCTTCTGCACAGCTAAGCTGGAAGTGGCATTTGCGGCTCGCACTAGTGCAGAGTTATCTCAAAGAAAGGGGCCACGGTGTTTCTGTACCTCTATTATGTTGGTGCGGCTTCGGAACTTTTAAATATCTCGATATATCTCGAAAACTACGCTTCTGATCAAAAAATATCATAGAACATAAATTGTAGGAAACATAATTCTCTACAAAAAAGGTCTCTTAACATTTTGCCATAGCTCGCTTCGTTTCCGAGATATTTGCAGATTTATCTCAAGGGAAGGGGCCTGACGGACATATTTCGAGATATTTCTTCTTCTTGTTGTTCTTCTTCTGCACAGCTAAACTGGAAGTGGCATTTCCAGCTCGCAATAGTGCAGAGTTATCTCAAAGAAAGGGGCCACGGTGTTTCTGTATCTCTATTATGTTGGTGCGGCTTCGGAACTTTTAAATATCTTGATATATCTCGAGAACTACGCATCTGATCAAAGAATATCATAGAACATAAAAAGTAGGAAACTTAATTCTCTACAAAAAAGGTCTCTCAACATTTTGCCATAGCTCGATTCGTTTCCGAGATATTTGCAGATTTATCTCAAGGGAAGGGGCCTGACGGACATATTTCGAGATATTTCTTCTTCTTGTTGTTCTTCTTCTGCACAGCTAAGCTGGAAGTGGCATTTGCAGCTCGCAATAGAGCAGAGTTATCTCAAAGAAAGGGGCCACGGTGTTTCTGTATCTCTATTATGTTGGTGCGGCTTCGGAACTTTTAAATATCTTGATATATCTCGATAACTACGCATCTGATCAAAAAATATCATAGAACATGAATAGTAGGAAACTTAATTCTCTACAAAAAAGGTCTCTCAACATTTTGCCATAGCTCGCTTAGTTTCCGAGATATTTGCACATTTATCTCAAGGGAAGGGGCCTAACGGAGATATTTCGAGATATTTCTTCTTCTTGTTCTTCTTCTTCTGCACAGCTAAGCTGGAAGTGGCGTTTGCGGCTCGCACTAGTGCAGAGTTATCTCAAAGAAAGGGGCCACGGTGTTTCTGTATCTCTATTATGTTGGTGCAGCTTCGGAACTTTTAAATATCTTGATATATCTCGAGTACTACGCATCGGATCAAAAAATATCATGGAACATAAAAAGTAGCAAACTTAATTCTCTACAAAAAAGGTCTCTTAACATTTTGCCATAGCTCGCTTCGTTTCCGAGATATTTGCAGATATATCTCAAGGGAAGGGGCCTGACGGACATATTTCGAGATATTTCTTCTTCTTGTTGTTCTTCTTCTGCACAGCTAAGCTGGAAGTGGCATTTGCAGCTCGCAATAGAGCAGAGTTATCTCAAAGAAAGGGGCCACGGTGTTTCTGTATCTCTATTATGTTGGTGCGGCTTCGGAACTTTTAAATATCTTGATATATCTCGAGATCTACGCATCTGATCAAAAAATATCATACTACATAAAAAGTAGGAAACTTAATTCTCTACAAGAAAGGGCTCTAAACATTTTGCCATAGCTCGCTTCGTTTCCGAGATATTTGCAGATTTATCTCAAGGGAAGGGGCCTGACGGACATATTTCGAGATATTTCTTCTTCTTGTTGTTCGTCTTCTGCACAGCTAAACTGGAAGTGGCATTTCCAGCTAGCAATAGTGCAGAGTTATCTCGAAGAGAGGGGCCACGGTGTTTCTGTATCTCTATTATGTTGGTGCGGCTTCGGAACTTTTAAATATCTTGATATATCTCGAGAACTACGCATCTGTTCAAAAAATATCATAGAAGATAAAAAGTAGGAAACTGAATTCTCTACAAAAAACATCTCTCAACATTTTGCCATAGCTCGATTCGTTTCCGAGATATTTGCAGATTTATCTCAAGGGAAGGGGCCTGACGGACATATTTCGAGATATTTCTTCTTCTTGTTGTTCTTCTTCTGCACAGCTAAGCTGGAAGTGGCATTTACAGCTCGCAATAGTGCAGAGTTATCTCAAAGAAAGGGGCCACGGTGTTTCTGTATCTCTATTATGTTGGTGCGGCTTCGGAACTTTTAAATATCTTGATATATCTCGAGAACTACGCATCTGTTCAAAAAATATCATAGAACATAAAAAGTAGGAAACTTAATTCTCTACAAAAAAGGTCTCTTAACATTTTGCCATAGCTCGCTTCGTTTCCGAGATATTTGCAGATTTATCTCAAGGGAAGGGGCCTAACGGACATATTTCGAGATATTTCTTCTTCTTGTTGTTCTTCTTCTGCACAGCTAAACTGGAAGTGGCATTTCCAGCTCGCAATAGTGCAGAGTTATCTCAAAGAAAGGGGCCACGGTGTTTCTGTATCTCTATTATGTTGGTGCAGCTTCGGAACTTTTAAATATCTTGATATATCTCGAGTACTACGCATCTGATCAAAAAATATTATGGAACATAAAAAGTAGAAAACTTAATTCTCTACAAAAAGGTCTCTTAACATTTTGCCATAGCTCGCTTCGTTTCCGAGATATTTGCAGAGTTATCTCAAGGGAAGGGGCCTGACGGACATATTTCGAGATATTTCTTCTTCTTGTTGTTCTTCTTCTGCACAGCTAAACTGGAAGTGGCATTTCCAGCTCGCAATAGTGCAGAGTTATCTCGAAGAGAGGGGCCACGGTGTTTCTGTATCTCTATTATGTTGGTGCGGCTTCGGAACTTTTAAATATCTCGATACATCTCGAAAACTACGCTTCGGATGAAAAAATATCATAGAACATAAATTGTAGGAAACATAATTCTCTACAAAATACGTCTCTTAACATTATGCCATAGCTCGCTTCGTTTCCGAGATATTTGCAGATTCAGCTCAAAGGAACGGGCCTGACGGACACATTTCGAGATACTTCTTCTTCTTGTTGTTCTTCCTCTGCACAGCTAAGCTGGAAGTGGCATTTGCAGCTCGCAATAGTGCAGAGTTATCTCAAAGAAAGGGGCCACGGTGTTTCTGTATCTCTATTATGTTGGTGCGGCTTCGGAACTTTTAAATATCTTGATATATCTCGAGAACTACGCATCTGATCAAAAAATATCATAGAACATAAAAAGTGGGAAACCTAACTCTACAAAAAGGTCTCTTAACATTTTGCCATAGCTCTCTTCGTTTCCGAGATATTTGCAGATTTATCTCAAGGGAAGGGGCCTGACGGACATATTTCGAGATATTTCTTCTTCTTGTTGTTCTTCTTCTGCACAGCTAAGCTGGAAGTGGCATTTGCAGCTCGCAATAGTGCAGAGTTATCTCAAAGAAAGGGGCCACGGTGTTTGTGTATCTCTATTATGTTGGTGCGGCTTCGGAACTTTTAAATATCTTGATATATCTCGAGAACTACTTATCTGTTCAAAAAATATCATAGAACATAAAAAGTAGGAAACTTAATTCTCTACAAAAAAGGTCTCTTAACATTTTGCCATAGCTCGCTTCGTTTCCGAGATATTTGCAGATATATCTCAAGGGAAGGGGCCTGACGGACATATTTCGAGATATTTCTTCTTCTTGTTGTTCTTCTTCTGCACAGCTAAGCTGGAAGTGGCATTTACAGCTCGCAATAGTGCAGAGTTGTCTCAAAGAAAGGGGCCACGGTGTTTCTGTATCTCTATTATGTTGGTGCGGCTTCGGAACTTTAAAATATCTTGATATATCTCGAGAACTACGCATCTGATCAAAAAATATCATAGAACGTAAAAAGTAGGAAACTTAATTCTCTACAAATAAAGTCTCTTAACATTTTGCCATAGCTCGCTTCGTTTCCGAGATATTTGCAGATTTATCTCAAGGGAAGGGGCCTGACGGACATATTTCGAGATATTTCTTCTTCTTGTTGTTCTTCTTCAGCACAGCTAAGCTGGAAGTGGCATTTGCAGCTCGCAATAGTGCAGAGTTATCTCAAAGAAAGGGGCCACGGTGTTTCTGCATCTCTATTATGTTGGTGCGGCTTCGGAACATTTAAATATCTTGATATATCTCGAGAACTACGCATCTTATCAAAAAATATCATAGAACATAAAAAGTAGGAAACTTAATTCTCTACCAAAAAGGTCTCTTAACATTTTGCCATAGCTCGCTTCGTTTCCGAGATATATGCAGATTTATCTCAAGGGAAGGGGCCTGACGGACATATTTCGAGATATTTCTTCTTCTTGTTGTTCTTCTTCTGCACAGCTAAACTGGAAGTGGCATTTACAGCTCGCAATAGTGCAGGGTTATCTGAAAGAAAGGGGCCACGGTGTTTCTGTATCTCTAATATGTTGGTGCGGCTTCGGAACTTTTAAATATCTTGATATATCTCGAGAACTACGCATCTGATCAAAAAATATCATAGAACATAAAAAGTAGGAAACTTAATTCTCTACAAAAAAGGTCTCTTAACATTTTGCCATAGCTCGCTTCGTTTCCGAGATATTTGCAGATTTATCTCAAGGGAAGGGGCCTGACGGACATATTTCGAGATATTTCTTCTTCTTGTTGTTCTTCTTCTGCACAGCTAAGCTGGAAGTGGCATTTACAGCTCGCAATAGTGCAGAGTTATCTCAAAGAAAGGGGCCACGGTGTTTCTGTATCTCTATTATGTTGGTGCGGCTTCGGAACTTTTCAATATCTTGATATATCTCGAGTACTACGCATCTGATCAAAAAATATCATAGAACATAAAAAGTAGGAAACTTAATTCTCTACAAATAAAGTCTCTTAACATTTTGCCATAGGTCGCTTCGTTTCCGAGATATTTGCAGATTTATCTCAAGGGAAGGGGCCTAAAGGACATATTTCGAGATATTTCTTCTTCTTGTTGTTCTTCTTCTGCACAGCTAAGCTGGAAGTGGCATTTGCGGCTCGCACTAGTGCAGAGTTATCTCAAAGAAAGGGGCCACGGTGTTTCTGTACCTCTATTATGTTGGTGCGGCTTCGGAACTTTTAAATATCTCGATATATCTCGAAAACTACGCTTCTGATCAAAAAATATCATAGAACATAAATTGTAGGAAACATAATTCTCTACAAAAAAGGTCTCTTAACATTTTGCCATAGCTCGCTTCGTTTCCGAGATATTTGCAGATTTATCTCAAGGGAAGGGGCCTGACGGACATATTTCGAGATATTTCTTCTTCTTGTTGTTCTTCTTCTGCACAGCTAAACTGGAAGTGGCATTTCCAGCTCGCAATAGTGCAGAGTTATCTCAAAGAAAGGGGCCACGGTGTTTCTGTATCTCTATTATGTTGGTGCGGCTTCGGAACTTTTAAATATCTTGATATATCTCGAGAACTACGCATCTGATCAAAGAATATCATAGAACATAAAAAGTAGGAAACTTAATTCTCTACAAAAAAGGTCTCTCAACATTTTGCCATAGCTCGATTCGTTTCCGAGATATTTGCAGATTTATCTCAAGGGAAGGGGCCTGACGGACATATTTCGAGATATTTCTTCTTCTTGTTGTTCTTCTTCTGCACAGCTAAGCTGGAAGTGGCATTTGCAGCTCGCAATAGAGCAGAGTTATCTCAAAGAAAGGGGCCACGGTGTTTCTGTATCTCTATTATGTTGGTGCGGCTTCGGAACTTTTAAATATCTTGATATATCTCGATAACTACGCATCTGATCAAAAAATATCATAGAACATGAATAGTAGGAAACTTAATTCTCTACAAAAAAGGTCTCTCAACATTTTGCCATAGCTCGCTTAGTTTCCGAGATATTTGCACATTTATCTCAAGGGAAGGGGCCTAACGGAGATATTTCGAGATATTTCTTCTTCTTGTTCTTCTTCTTCTGCACAGCTAAGCTGGAAGTGGCGTTTGCGGCTCGCACTAGTGCAGAGTTATCTCAAAGAAAGGGGCCACGGTGTTTCTGTATCTCTATTATGTTGGTGCGGCTTCGGAACTTTTAAATATCTTGATATATCTCGAGAACTACGCATCTGTTCAAAAAATATCATAGAACATAAAAAGTAGCAAACTTAATTCTCTACAAAAAAGGTCTCTTAACATTTTGCCATAGCTCGCTTCGTTTCCGAGATATTTGGAGATATATCTCAAGGGAAGGGGCCTGACGGACATATTTCGAGATATTTCTTCTTCTTGTTGTTCTTCTTCTGCACAGCTAAACTGGAAGTGGCATTTCCAGCTCGCAATAGTGCAGAGTTATCTCAAAGAAAGGGGCCACGGTGTTTCTGTATCTCTATTATGTTGGTGCAGCTTCGGAACTTTTAAATATCTTGATATATCTCGAGTACTACGCATCTGATCAAAAAATATTATGGAACATAAAAAGTAGAAAACTTAATTCTCTACAAAAAGGTCTCTTAACATTTTGCCATAGCTCGCTTCGTTTCCGAGATATTTGCAGAGTTATCTCAAGGGAAGGGGCCTGACGGACATATTTCGAGATATTTCTTCTTCTTGTTGTTCTTCTTCTGCACAGCTAAACTGGAAGTGGCATTTGCAGCTCGCAATAGAGCAGAGTTATCTCAAAGAAAGGGGCCACGGTGTTTCTGTATCTCTATTATGTTGGTGCGGCTTCGGAACTTTTAAATATCTTGATATATCTCGAGATCTACGCATCTGATCAAAAAATATCATACTACATAAAAAGTAGGAAACTTAATTCTCTACAAGAAAGGGCTCTAAACATTTTGCCATAGCTCGCTTCGTTTCCGAGATATTTGCAGATTTATCTCAAGGGAAGGGGCCTGACGGACATATTTCGAGATATTTCTTCTTCTTGTTGTTCGTCTTCTGCACAGCTAAACTGGAAGTGGCATTTCCAGCTAGCAATAGTGCAGAGTTATCTCGAAGAGAGGGGCCACGGTGTTTCTGTATCTCTATTATGTTGGTGCGGCTTCGGAACTTTTAAATATCTTGATATATCTCGAGAACTACGCATCTGTTCAAAAAATATCATAGAAGATAAAAAGTAGGAAACTGAATTCTCTACAAAAAACATCTCTCAACATTTTGCCATAGCTCGATTCGTTTCCGAGATATTTGCAGATTTATCTCAAGGGAAGGGGCCTGACGGACATATTTCGAGATTTTTCTTCTTCTTGTTGTTCTTCTTCTGCACAGCTAAGCTGGAAGTGGCATTTACAGCTCGCAATAGTGCAGAGTTATCTCAAAGAAAGGGGCCACGGTGTTTCTGTATCTCTATTATGTTGGTGCGGCTTCGGAACTTTTAAATATCTTGATATATCTCGAGAACTACGCATCTGTTCAAAAAATATCATAGAACATAAAAAGTAGGAAACTTAATTCTCTACAAAAAAGGTCTCTTAACATTTTGCCATAGCTCGCTTCGTTTCCGAGATATTTGCAGATTTATCTCAAGGGAAGGGGCCTAACGGACATATTTCGAGATATTTCTTCTTCTTGTTGTTCTTCTTCTGCACAGCTAAACTGGAAGTGGCATTTCCAGCTCGCAATAGTGCAGAGTTATCTCAAAGAAAGGGGCCACGGTGTTTCTGTATCTCTATTATGTTGGTGCAGCTTCGGAACTTTTAAATATCTTGATATATCTCGAGTACTACGCATCTGATCAAAAAATATTATGGAACATAAAAAGTAGAAAACTTAATTCTCTACAAAAAGGTCTCTTAACATTTTGCCATAGCTCGCTTCGTTTCCGAGATATTTGCAGAGTTATCTCAAGGGAAGGGGCCTGACGGACATATTTCGAGATATTTCTTCTTCTTGTTGTTCTTCTTCTGCACAGCTAAACTGGAAGTGGCATTTCCAGCTCGCAATAGTGCAGAGTTATCTCGAAGAGAGGGGCCACGGTGTTTCTGTATCTCTATTATGTTGGTGCGGCTTCGGAACTTTTAAATATCTCGATACATCTCGAAAACTACGCTTCGGATGAAAAAATATCATAGAACATAAATTGTAGGAAACATAATTCTCTACAAAATACGTCTCTTAACATTATGCCATAGCTCGCTTCGTTTCCGAGATATTTGCAGATTCAGCTCAAAGGAACGGGCCTGACGGACACATTTCGAGATACTTCTTCTTCTTGTTGTTCTTCCTCTGCACAGCTAAGCTGGAAGTGGCATTTGCAGCTCGCAATAGTGCAGAGTTATCTCAAAGAAAGGGGCCACGGTGTTTCTGTATCTCTATTATGTTGGTGCGGCTTCGGAACTTTTAAATATCTTGATATATCTCGAGAACTACGCATCTGATCAAAAAATATCATAGAACATAAAAAGTGGGAAACCTAACTCTACAAAAAGGTCTCTTAACATTTTGCCATAGCTCTCTTCGTTTCCGAGATATTTGCAGATTTATCTCAAGGGAAGGGGCCTGACGGACATATTTCGAGATATTTCTTCTTCTTGTTGTTCTTCTTCTGCACAGCTAAGCTGGAAGTGGCATTTGCAGCTCGCAATAGTGCAGAGTTATCTCAAAGAAAGGGGCCACGATGTTTGTGTATCTCTATTATGTTGGTGCGGCTTCGGAACTTTTAAATATCTTGATATATCTCGAGAACTATTTATCTGTTCAAAAAATATCATAGAACATAAAAAGTAGGAAACTTAATTCTCTGCAAAAAAGGTCTCCTAACATTTTGCCATAGCTCGCTTCGTTTCCGAGATATTTGCAGATATATCTCAAGGGAAGGGGCCTGACGGACATATTTCGAGATATTTCTTCTTCTTGTTGTTCTTCTTCTGCACAGCTAAGCTGGAAGTGGCATTTACAGCTCGCAATAGTGCAGCGTTATCTCAAAGAAAGGGGCCACGGTGTTTCTGTATCTCTATTATGTTCGTGCAGCTTCGGAACTTTTAAATATCTTGATATATCTCGAGAACTACGCATCTGATCAAAAAATATCATAGAACATAAAAAGTAGGAAACTTAATTTTCTACAAAAAAGGTCTCTTAACATTTTGCCATAGCTCTCTTCGTTTCCGAGATATTTGCAGATTTATCTCAAGGGAAGGGTCCTGACGAACATATTTCGAGATATTTCTTCTTCTTGTTGTGCTTCTTCTGCACAGCTAAGCTGGAAGTGGCATTTGCGGCTCGCACTAGTGCAGAGTTATCTCAAAGAAAGGGGCCACGGTGTTTCTGTATCTCTATTATGTTGGTGCGGCTTCGGAACTTTTAAATGTCTCGATATATCTCGAAAACTACGCATCTGATCAAAAAATATCATAGAACATAAATTGTAGGAAACATAATTCTCTACAAAAAAGGTCTCTTAACATTTTGCCATAGCTCGCTTCGTTTCCGAGATATTTGCAGATTTATCTCAAGGGAAGGGGCCTGACGGACATATTTCGAGATATTTCTTCTTCTTGTTGTTCTTCTTCTGCACAGCTAAACTGGAAGTGGCATTTCCAGCTCGCAATAGTGCAGAGTTATCTCAAAGAAAGGGGCCACGGTGTTTCTGTATCTCTATTATGTTGGTGCGGCTTCGGAACTTTTAAATATCTTGATATATCTCGAGAATTACGCATCTGATCAAAGAATATCATAGAACATAAAAAGTAGGAAACTTAATTCTCTACAAAAAAGGTCTCTCAACATTTTGCCATAGCTCGATTCGTTTCCGAGATATTTGCAGATTTATCTCAAGGGAAGGGGCCTGACGGACATATTTCGAGATATTTCTTCTTCTTGTTGTTCTTCTTCTGCACAGCTAAGCTGGAAGTGGCATTTGCAGCTCGCAATAGAGCAGAGTTATCTCAAAGAAAGGGGCCACGGTGTTTCTGTATCTCTATTATGTTGGTGCGGCTTCGGAACTTTTAAATATCTTGATATATCTCGATAACTACGCATCTGATCAAAAAATATCATAGAACATAAATAGTAGGAAACTTAATTCTCTACAAAAAAGGTCTCTCAACATTTTGCCATAGCTCGCTTAGTTTCCGAGATATTTGCACATTTATCTCAAGGGAAGGGGCCTAACGGAGATATTTCGAGATATTTCTTCTTCTTGTTCTTCTTCTTCTGCACAGCTAAGCTGGAAGTGGCATTTGCGGCTCGCACTAGTGCAGAGTTATCTCAAAGAAAGGGGCCACGGTGTTTCTGTATCTCTATTATGTTGGTGCAGCTTCGGAACTTTTAAATATCTTGATATATCTCGAGAACTACGCATCTGTTCAAAAAATATCATAGAACATAAAAAGTAGGAAACT
Organism: Osmia lignaria lignaria; assembly: GCF_051020975.1. Classification (NCBI taxonomy): domain Eukaryota; kingdom Metazoa; phylum Arthropoda; class Insecta; order Hymenoptera; family Megachilidae; genus Osmia; species Osmia lignaria. The sequence continues at coordinate 23,192,951 of NW_027478163.1, forward strand.
TAATTCTCTACAAAAAAGGTCTCTTAACATTTTGCCATAGCTCGCTTCGTTTCCGAGATATTTGCAGATTTATCTCAAGGGAAGGGGCCTAACGGACATATTTCGAGATATTTCTTCTTCTTGTTGTTCTTCTTCTGCACAGCTAAGCTGGAAGTGGCATTTGCGGCTCGCACTAGTGCAGAGTTATCTCAAAGAAAGGGGCCACGGTGTTTCTGTATCTCTATTATGTTGGTGCGGCTTCGGAACTTTTAAATATCTTGATATATCTCGAGAACTAGGCATCTGATCAAAAAATATCATAGAACATAAAAAGTGGGAAACCTAACTCTACAAAAAGGTCTCTTAACATTTTGCCATAGCTCTCTTCGTTTCCGAGATATTTGCAGATTTATCTCAAGGGAAGGGGCCTGACGGACATATTTCGAGATATTTCTTCTTCTTGTTGTTCTTCTTCTGCACAGCTAAGCTGGAAGTGGCATTTGCAGCTCGCAATAGAGCAGAGTTATCTCAAAGAAAGGGGCCACGGTGTTTCTGTATCTCTATTATGTTGGTGCGGCTTCGGAACTTTTAAATATCTTGATATATCTCGATAACTACGCATCTGATCAAAAAATATCATAGAACATGAATAGTAGGAAACTTAATTCTCTACAAAAAAGGTCTCTCAACATTTTGCCATAGCTCGCTTAGTTTCCGAGATATTTGCACATTTATCTCAAGGGAAGGGGCCTAACGGAGATATTTCGAGATATTTCTTCTTCTTGTTCTTCTTCTTCTGCACAGCTAAGCTGGAAGTGGCATTTGCGGCTCGCACTAGTGCAGAGTTATCTCAAAGAAAGGGGCCACGGTGTTTCTGTATCTCTATTATGTTGGTGCAGCTTCGGAACTTTTAAATATCTTGATATATCTCGAGAACTACGCATCTGTTCAAAAAATATCATAGAACATAAAAAGTAGGAAACTTAATTCTCTACAAAAAAGGTCTCTTAACATTTTGCCATAGCTCGCTTCGTTTCCGAGATATTTGCAGATTTATCTCAAGGGAAGGGGCCTAACGGACATATTTCGAGATGTTTCTTCTTCTTGTTGTTCTTCTTCTGCACAGCTAAGCTGGAAGTGGCATTTGCGGCTCGCACTAGTGCAGAGTTATCTCAAAGAAAGGGGCCACGGTGTTTCTGTATCTCTATTATGTTGGTGCGGCTTCGGAACTTTTAAATATCTTGATATATCTCGAGAACTACGCATCTGATCAAAAAATATCATAGAACATAAAAAGTGGGAAACCTAACTCTACAAAAAGGTCTCTTAACATTTTGCCATAGCTCTCTTCGTTTCCGAGATATTTGCAGATTTATCTCAAGGGAAGGGGCCTGACGGACATATCTCGAGATATTTCTTCTTCTTGTTGTTCTTCTTCTGCACAGCTAAGCTGGAAGTGGCATTTACAGCTCGCAATAGTGCAGCGTTATCTCAAGGAAAGGGGCCACGGTGTTTCTGTATCTCTATTATGTTGGTGCGGCTTCGGAACTTTTAAATATCTCGATATATCTCGAAAACTACGCTTCTGATCAAAAAATATCATAGAACATAAATTGTAGGAAACATAATTCTCTACAAAAAAGGTCTCTCAACGTTTTGCCATAGCTCGCTTCGTTTCCGAGATATTTGCAGATTTATCTCAAGGGAAGGGGCCTGACGGACATATTTCGAGATATTTCTTCTTCTTGTTGTTCTTCTTCTGCACAGCTAAGCTCGAAGTGGCATTTGCAGATCGCAATAGTGCAGAGTTATCTCAAAGAAAGAGGCCACGGTGTTTCTGTACCTTTATTATGTTGGTGCCGCTTCGGAACTTTTAAATATCTTGATATATCTCGAGAACTACGCATCTGATCAAAAAACATCATAGAACATAAAGAGTAGGAAACTTAATTCTCTACAAAAAAGGTGTCTTAACATTTTGCCATAGTTCGCTTCGTTTCCGAGATATTTGCAGATATATCTCAAGGGAAGGGGCCTAACGGACATATTTCGAGATATTTCTTCTTCTTGTTGTTCTTCTTCTGCACAGCTAAGCTGGAAGTGGCATTTGCAGCTCGCAATAGTGCAGAGTTATCGCAAAGAAAGGGGCCACGGTGTTTCTGTATCTCTATTATGTTGGTGCGGCTTCGGAACTTTTAAATATCTCGATATATCGCGTAAACAACGCTTCTGATCAAAAAATATCATAGAACGTAGGTTGTAACAAACATAATTCTCTACAAAAAAGGTCTCTTAACATTTTGCCATAGCTCGCTTCGTTTCCGAGATATTTGCAGATTTATCTCAAGGGAAGGGGTCTGGCGGACATATTTCGAGATATTTCTTCTTCTTGTTGTTCTTCTTCTGCACAGCTAAGCTCGAAGTGGCATTTGCAGATCGCAATAGTGCAGAGTTATCTCAAAGAAAGAGGCCACGGTGTTTCTGTACCTCTATTATGTTGGTGCAGCTTCGGAACTATTAAATATCTTGATATATCTCGAGAACTACGCATCTGATCAAAAAATATCATAGAACATAAAAAGTAGGAAACTTAATTCTCTACAAAAAAGGTCTCTTAACGTTTTCCCATAGCTGGCATCGTTTCCGAGATATTTGCAGATTTAGTTCAAGGGAAGGGGCCTGACGGTCATATTCCGAGATATTTCTTCTTCTTGTTGTTCCTCTTCTGCACAGCTAAGCTGGAAGTGGCATTTGCAGCTCGCAATAGTGCAGAGTTATCTCAAAGAAAGGGGCCACGGTGTTTCTGTACCTCTATTATGTTGATGCGGCTTCGGAACTTTTAAATATCTTGATATATCTCGAGAACTACGCATCTGATCAAAAAATATCATAGAACATAAAAAGTAGGAAACATAATTCTCTACAAAAAAGGTCTCTCAACATTTTGCCATAGCTCGCTTTGTTTCCGAGATATTTGCAGATTTATCTCAAGGGAAGGGGCCTGACGGACATATTTCGAGATATTTCTTCTTCTTGTTGTTCTTCTTCTGCACAGCTAAGCTAGAAGTGGCATTTGCAGCTCGCAATAGTGCAGAGTTATCGCAAAGAAAGGGGCCACGGTGTTTCTGTATCTCTATTATGTTGGTGCGGCTTCGGAACTTTTAAATATCTTGATATATCTCGAGAACTACGCATCTGATCAAAAAATATCATAGAACATAAAGAGTAGGAAACTTAATTCTCTACAAAAAAGGTGTCTTAACATTTTGCCATAGTTCGCTTCGTTTCCGAGATATTTGCAGATACATCTCAAGGGAAGGGGCCTAACGGACATATTTCGAGATATTTCTTCTTCTTGTTGTTCTTCTTCTGCACAGCTAAGCTGGAAGTGGCATTTGCAGCTCGCAATAGTGCAGAGTTATCGCAAAGAAAGGGGCCACGGTGTTTCTGTATCTCTATTATGTTGGTGCGGCTTCGGAACTTTTAAATATCTCGATATATCGCGAAAACTACGCTTCTGATCAAAAAATATCATAGAACGTAGGTTGTAGCAAACATAATTCTCTACAAAAAAGGTCTCTTAACATTTTGCCATAGCTCGCTTCGTTTCCGAGATATTTGCAGATTTAGTTCAAGGGAAGGGGCCTGACGGTCATATTCCGAGATATTTCTTCTTCTTGTTGTTCCTCTTCTGCACAGCTAAGCTGGAAGTGGCATTTGCAGCTCGGAATAGTGCAGAGGTATCTCAAAGAAAGGGGCCACGGTGTTTCTGTATCTCTATTATGTTGGTGCGGCTTCGGAACTTTTAAATATCTTGATATATCTCGAGAACTACGCATCTGATCAAAAAATATCATAGAACATATAAAGTAGGAAACTTAATTTTCTACAAAAAAGGTCTCTTAACATTTTGCCATAGCTCTCTTCGTTTCCGAGATATTTGCAGATTTATCTCAAGGGAAGGGTCCTGACGAACATATTTCGAGATATTTCTTCTTCTTGTTGTGCTTCTTCTGCACAGCTAAGCTGGAAGTGGCATTTGCGGCTCGCACTAGTGCAGAGTTATCTCAAAGAAAGGGGCCACGGTGTTTCTGTATCTCTATTATGTTGGTGCGGCTTCGGAACTTTTAAATATCTCGCTATATCTCGAAAACTACGCTTCTGATCAAAAAATATCATAGAACATAAAAAGTAGGAAACTTAATTCTCTACAAAAAAGGTATCTTAACATTTTGCCATAGCTCGCTTCGTTTCCGAGATATTTGCAGATTTATCTCAAGGGAAGGGGCCTGACGGACATATTTCGAGATATTTCTTCTTCTTGTTGTTCTTCTTCTGCACAGCTAAGCTGGAAGTGGCATTTACAGCTCGCAATAGTGCAGCGTTATCTCAAAGAAAGGGGCCACGGTGTTTCTGTATCTCTATTATGTTGGTGCGGCTTCGGAACTTTTAAACATCTTGATATATCTCGAAAACTACGCTTCTGATCAAAAAATATCATAGAACATAAATTGTAGGAAACATAATTCTCTACAAAAAAGGTCTCTCAACATTTTGCCATAGCTCGCTTCGTTTCCGAGATATTTGCAGATTTATCTCAAGGGAAGGGGCCTGACGGACATATTTCGAGATATTTCTTCTTCTTGTTGTTCTTCTTCTGCACAGCTACGCTGGAAGTGGCATTTGCAGCGCGCAATAGTGCAGACTTATCTCAAAGAAAGGGGCCACGGTGTTTCCGTATCTCTATTATGTTGGTGCGGCTTCGGAACTTTTAAATATCTTGATATATCTCGAAAACTACGCTTGTGATCAAAAAATATCATAGAACATAAATTGTAGGAAACTTAATTCTCTACAAAAAAGGTCTCTTAACATTTTGCCATAGCTCGCTTCGTTTCCGAGATATTTGCAGATTTATCTCAAGGGAAGGGGCCTGACGGACATATCTCGAGATATTTCTTCTTCTTGTTGTTCTTCTTCTGCACAGCTAAGCTGGAAGTGGCATTTACAGCTCGCAATAGTGCAGCGTTATCTCAAGGAAAGGGGCCACGGTGTTTCTGTATCTCTATTATGTTGGTGCGGCTTCGGAACTTTTAAATATCTCGATATATCTCGAAAAGTACGCTTCTGATAAAAAAATATCATAGAATATAAATTGTAGGAAACATAATTCTCTACAAAAAAGGTCTCTTAACATTTTGCCATAGCTCGCTTCGTTTCCGAGATATTTGCAGATTTATCTCAAGGGAAGGGGCCTGACGGACATATTTCGAGATATTTCTTCTTCTTGTTGTTCTTCTTCTGCACAGCTAAGCTGGAAGTGGCATTTGCGGCTCGCACTAGTGCAGAGTTATCTCAAAGAAAGGGGCCACGGTGTTTCTGTATCTCTATTATGTTGGTGCGGCTTCGGAACTTTTAAATATCTCGATATATCTCGAAAACTACGCTTCTGATCAAAAAATATCATAGAAGATAAAAAGTAGGAAACTTAATTCTCTACAAAAAAGATCTCTTAACATTTTGCCATAGCTCGCTTCGTTTCCGAGATATTTGCAGATTTATCTCAAGGGAAGGGGCCTAACGGACATATTTCGAGATATTTCTTCTTCTTGTTGTTCTTCTTCTGCACAGCTAAGCTGGAAGGGGCATTTGCAGCTCGCAATAGTGCAGAGGTATCTCAAAGAATGGGGCCACGGTGTTTCTGTATCTCTATTATGTTGGTGCGGCTTCGGAACTTTTAAATATCTCGATATATCTCGAAAACTACGCTTCTGATCAAACAATATCATAGAACATAAATTGTGGGAAACATAATTCTCTACAAAAAAGGTCTTTTAACGTTTTGCCATAGCTCGCTTCGTTTCCGAGATATTTGCAGATTTATCTCAAGGGAAGGGGCCTGACGGACATATTTCGAGATATTTCTTCTTCTTGTTGTTCTTCTTCTGCACAGCTACGCTGGAAGTGGCATTTGCAGCGCGCAATAGTGCAGAGTTATCTCAAAGAAAGGGGCCACGGTGTTTCCGTATCTCTATTATGTTGGTGCGGCTTCGGAACTTTTAAATATCTTGATATATCTCGAGAACTACGTATCTGATCAAAAAATATCATAGAACATAAAAAGTAGGAAACTTAATTCTCTACAAAAAAGGTCTCTTAACGTTTTCCCATAGCTGGCATCGTTTCCGAGATATTTGCAGATTTAGTTCAAGGGAAGGGGCCTGACGGTCATATTCCGAGATGTTTCTTCTTCTTGTTGTTCCTCTTCTGCACAGCTAAGCTGGAAGTGGCATTTGCAGCTCGCAATAGTGCAGAGTTATCTCAAAGAAAGGGGCCACGGTGTTTCTGTACCTCTATTATGTTGATGCGGCTTCGGAACTTTTAAATATCTTGATATATCTCGAGAACTACGCATCTGATCAAAAAATATCATAGAACATAAAAAGTAGGAAACTTAATTTTCTACAAAAAAGGTCTCTTAACATTTTGCCATAGCTCTCTTCGTTTCCGAGATATTTGCAGATTTATCTCAAGGGAAGGGTCCTGACGAACATATTTCGAGATATTTCTTCTTCTTGTTGTGCTTCTTCTGCACAGCGAAGCTGGAAGTGGCATTTGCGGCTCGCACTAGTGCAGAGTTATCTCAAAGAAAGGGGCCACGGTGTTTCTGTATCTCTATTATGTTGGTGCGGCTTCGGAACTTTTAAATATCTCGATATATCTCGAAAACTACGCTTCTGATCAAAAAATATCATAGAACATAAATTGTAGGAAACATAATTCTCTACAAAAAAGGTCTCTCAACATTTTGCCATAGCTCGCTTCGTTTCCGAGATACTTGCAGATTTATCTCAAGGGAAGGGGCCTGACGGACATATTTCGAGATATTTCTTCTTCTTGTTGTTCTTCTTCTGCACAGCTAAGCTCGAAGTGGCATTTGCAGATCGCAATTGTGCAGAGTTATCTCAAAGAAAGAGGCCACGGTGTTTCTGTACCTTTATTATGTTGGTGCAGCTTCGGAACTTTTAAATATCTTGATATATCTCGAGAACTACGCATCTGATCAAAAAATATCATAGAAGATAAAAAGTAGGAAACTTAATTCTCTACAAAAAAGGTCTCTTAACATTTTGCCATAGCTCGCTTCGTTTCCGAGATATTTGCAGATTTATCTCAAGGGAAGGGGCCTAACGGACATATTTCGAGATATTTCTTCTTCTTGTTGTTCTTCTTCTGCACAGCTAAGCTGGAAGGGGCATTTGCAGCTCGCAATAGTGCAGAGGTATCTCAAAGAAAGGGGCCACGGTGTTTCTGTATCTCTATTATGTTGGTGCGGCTTCGGAACTTTTAAATATCTCGATATATCTCGAAAACTACGCTTCTGATCAAACAATATCATAGAACATAAATTGTGGGAAACATAATTCTCTACAAAAAAGGTCTTTTAACGTTTTGCCATAGCTCGCTTCGTTTCCGAGATATTTGCAGATTTATCTCAAGGGAAGGGGCCTGACGGACATATTTCGAGATATTTCTTCTTCTTGTTGTTCTTCTTCTGCACAGCTACGCTGGAAGTGGCATTTGCAGCGCGCAATAGTGCAGAGTTATCTCAAAGAAAGGGGCCACGGTGTTTCCGTATCTCTATTATGTTGGTGCGGCTTCGGAACTTTTAAATATCTTGATATATCTCGAGAACTACGCATCTGATCAAAAAATATCATAGAACATAAAAAGTAGGAAACTTAATTCTCTACAAAAAAGGTCTCTTAACGTTTTCCCATAGCTGGCATCGTTTCCGAGATATTTGCAGATTTAGTTCAAGGGAAGGGGCCTGACGGTCATATTCCGAGATATTTCTTCTTCTTGTTGTTCCTCTTCTGCACAGCTAAGCTGGAAGTGGCATTTGCAGCTCGCAATAGTGCAGAGTTATCTCAAAGAAAGGGGCCACGGTGTTTCTGTACCTCTATTATGTTGATGCGGCTTCGGAACTTTTAAATATCTTGATATATCTCGAGAACTACGCATCTGATCAAAAAATATCATAGAACATAAAAAGTAGGAAACTTAATTCTCTACAAAAAAGGTCTCTTAACGTTTTCCCATAGCTGGCATCGTTTCCGAGATATTTGCAGATTTAATTCAAGGGAAGGGGCCTGACGGTCATATTCCGAGATATTTCTTCTTCTTGTTGTTCCTCTTCTGCACAGCTAAGCTGGAAGTGGCATTTGCAGCTCGCAATAGTGCAGAGTTATCTCAAAGAAAGGGGCCACGGTGTTTCTGTATCTCTATTATGTTGGTGCGGCTTCGGAACTTTTAAATATCTTGAGATATATCTCGAGAACGACGCATCTGATCAAAAAATATCATAGAACATAAAAAGTGGGAAACTTAATTCTCTACAAAAAAGGTCTCTTAACATTTTGCCATAGCTCGCTTCGTTTCCGAGATATTTGCAGATTTATCTCAAGGGAAGGGTCCTGATGGACATATTTCGAGATATTTCTTCTTCTTGTTGTTCTTCTTCTGCACAGCTAAACTGGAAGTGGCATTTCCAGCTCGCAATCGTGCAGAGTTATCTCAAAGAAAGGGGCCACGGTGTTTCTGTATCTCTATTATGTTGGTGCGGCTTCGGAACTTTTAAATATCTTGATATATCTCGAGAACTACGCCTCTGATCGAAAAATATCATAGGACATAAAAAGTAGGAAACTTAATTCTCTACAAAAAAGGTCTCTTAACATTTTGCCATAGCTCGCTTCGTTTCCGAGATATTTGCAGATGTATCTCAAGGGAAGGGTCCTGATGGACATATTTCCAGATATTTCTTCTTCTTGTTGTTCTTCTTCTGCACAGCTAAACTGGAAGTGGCATTTCTAGCTCGCAATCGTGCAGAGTTATCTCAAAGAAAGGGGCGACGGTGTTTCTGTATCTCTATTATGTTGGTGCGGCTTCGGAACTTTTAAATATCTTGATATATGTCGAGAACTGCGCATCTGATCAAAAAATATCATGCAACATAGAAAGTAGAAAACTTAATTCTCTACAAAAAAGGTCTCTTAACATTTTGCCATAGCTCGCTTCGTTTCCGAGATATTTGCAGATTTATCTCAAGGGAAGGGGCCTGACGGACATATTTCGAAATATTTCTTCTTCTTGTTGTTCTTCTTCTGCACAGCTAAACTGGAAGTGGCATTTCCAGCTCGCAATAGTGCAGAGTTATCTCAAAGAAAGGGGCCACGGTGTTTCTGTATCTCTATTATGTTGGTGCGGCTTCGGAACTTTTAAATATCTTGATATATGTCGAGAACTACGCATCTGATCAAAAAATATCATAGAACATAAAAAGTAGGAAACTTAATTCTCTACAAAAAACGTCTCTTAACATTTTGCCATAGCTCGCTTCGTTTCCGAGATATTTGCAGATTTATCTCAAGGGAAGGGTCCTGATGGACATATTTCCAGATATTTCTTCTTCTTGTTGTTCTTCTTCTGCACAGCTAAACTGGAAGTGGCATTTCTAGCTCGCAATCGTGCAGAGTTATCTCAAAGAAAGGGGCGACGGTGTTTCTGTATCTCTATTATGTTGGTGCGGCTTCGGAACTTTTAAATATCTTGATATATGTCGAGAACTACGCATCTGATCAAAAAATATCATGCAACATAGAAAGTAGAAAACTTAATTCTCTACAAAAAAGGTCTCTTAACATTTTGCCATAGCTCGCTTCGTTTCCGAGATATTTGCAGATATATCTCAAGGGAAGGGGCCTGACGGACATATTTCGAAATATTTCTTCTTCTTGTTGTTCTTCTTCTGCACAGCTAAACTGGAAGTGGCATTTCCAGCTCGCAATAGTGCAGAGTTATCTCAAAGAAAGGGGCCACGGTGTTTCTGTATCTCTATTATGTTGGTGCGGCTTCGGAACTTTTAAATATCTTGATATATGTCGAGAACTACGCATCTGATCAAAAAATATCATAGAACATAAAAAGTAGGAAACTTAATTCTCTACAAAAAAGGTCTCTTAACATTTTGCCATAGCTCGCTTCGTTTCCGAGATATTTGCAGATTTATCTCAAGGGAAGGGGCCTGACGGACATATTTCGACATATTTCTGCTTCTTGTTGTTCCTCTTCTGCACAGCTAAGCTGGAAGTGGCATTTGCAGCTCGCAATAGTGCAGAGTTATCTCAAAGAAAGGGGCCACGGTGTTTCTGTACCTCTATTATGTTCGTGCGGCTTCGGAACTTTTAAATATCTTGAGATATATCTCGAGAACTACGCATCTGATCAAAAAATATCATAGAACATAAATTGTAGGAGACATAATTCTCTACAAAAAAGGTCTCTTAACATTTTGCCATAGCTCGCTTCGTTTCCGAGATATTTGCAGATTTATCTCAAGGGAAGGGTCCTGATGGACATATTTCGAGATATTTCTTCTTCTTGTTGTTCTTCTTCTGCACAGCTAAACTGGAAGTGGCATTTCCAGCTCGCAATCGTGCAGAGTTATCTCAAAGAAAGGGGCCACGGTGTTTCTGTATCTCTATTATGTTGGTGCGGCTTCGGAACTTTTAAATATCTTGAGATATATCTCGAGAACGCCGCATCTGATCAAAAAATATCATAGAACATAAAAAGTGGGAAACTTAATTCTCTACAAAAAAGGTCTCTTAACATTTTGCCATAGCTCGCTTCGTTTCCGAGATATTTGCAGATTTATCTCAAGGGAAGGGTCCTGATGGACATATTTCGAGATATTTCTTCTTCTTGTTGTTCTTCTTCTGCACAGCTAAACTGGAAGTGGCATTTCCAGCTCGCAGTCGTGCAGAGTTATCTCAAAGAAAGGGGCCACGGTGTTTCTGTATCTCTATTATGTTGGTGCGGCTTCGGAACTTTTAAATATCTTGATATATCTCGAGAACTACGCCTCTGATCGAAAAATATCATAGAACATAAAAAGTAGGAAACTTAATTCTCTACAAAAAAGGTCTCTTAACATTTTGCCATAGCTCGCTTCGTTTCCGAGATATTTGCAGATTTATCTCAAGGGAAGGGTCCTGATGGACATATTTCCAGATATTTCTTCTTCTTGTTGTTCTTCTTCTGCACAGCTAAACTGGAAGTGGCATTTCTAGCTCGCAATCGTGCAGAGTTATCTCCAAGAAAGGGGCGACGGTGTTTCTGTATCTCTATTATGTTGGTGCGGCTTCGGAACTTTTAAATATCTTGATATATGTCGAGAACTACGCATCTGATCAAAAAATATCATGCAACATAGAAAGTAGAAAACTTAATTCTCTACAAAAAAGGTCTCTTAACATTTTGCCATAGCTCGCTTCGTTTCCGAGATATTTGCAGATTTATCTCAAGGGAAGGGGCCTGACGGACATATTTCGAAATATTTCTTCTTCTTGTTGTTCTTCTTCTGCACAGCTAAACTGGAAGTGGCATTTCCAGCTCGCAATAGTGCAGAGTTATCTCAAAGAAAGGGGCCACGGTGTTTCTGTATCTCTATTATGTTGGTGCGGCTTCGGAACTTTTAAATATCTTGATATATGTCGAGAACTACGCATCTGATCAAAAAATATCATAGAACACAAAAAGTAGGAAACTTAATTCTCTACAAAAAAGGTCTCTTAACATTTTGCCATAGCTCGCTTCGTTTCCGAGATATTTGCAGATTTATCTCAAGGGAAGGGGCCTGACGGACATATTTCGAGATATTTCTTCTTCTTGTTGTTCTTCTTCTGCACAGCTAAGCTGGAAGTGGCATTTGCAGCGCGCAATAGTGCAGAGTTATCTCAAAGAAAGGGGCCACGGTGTTTCCGTATCTCTATTATGTTGGTGCGGCTTCGGAACTTTTAAATATCTTGATATATCTCGAGAACTACGCATCTGATCAAAAAATATCATAGAACATAAAAAGTAGGAAACATAATTCTCTACAAAAAAGGTCTCTCAACATTTTGCCATACCTCGCTTCGTTTCCGAGATATTTGCAGATTTATCTCAAGGGAAGGGGCCTGACGGACATATTTCGAGATATTTCTTCTTCTTGTTGTTCTTCTTCTGCACAGCTAAACTGGAAGTGGCATTTCCAGCTCGCAATAGCGCAGAGTTATCTCAAAGAAAGGGGCCACGGTGTTTTTGTATCTCTATTATGTTGGTGCGGCTTCGGAACTTTTAAATATCTTGATACATCTCGAGAACTACGCATCTGATCAAAAAATATCATAGAACCTAAAAAGTAGGAAACTTAATTCTCTACAAAAAAGGTCTCTTAACATTTTGCCATAGCTCGCTTCGTTTCCGAGATATTTGCAGATTTATCTCAAGGGAAGGGGCCTGACGGACATATTTCGAGATATTTCTTCTTCTTGTTGTTCTTCTTCTGCACAGCTAAACTGGAAGTGGCATTTCCAGCTCGCAATAGTGCAGAGTTATCTCAAAGAAAGGGGCCACGGTGTTTCTGTATCTCTATTATGTTGGTGCGGCTTCGGAACTTTTAAATATCTTGATATATCTCGAGAACTACGCATCTGATCAAAAAATATCATAGAACATAAAAAGTAGGAAACTTAATTCTCTACAAAAAAGGTCTCTTAACATTTTGCCATAGCTCGCTTCGTTTCCGAGATATTTGCAGATTCATCTCAAGGGAAGGGGCCTGACGGACATATTTCGAGATATTTCTTCTTCTTGTTGTTCTTCTTCTGCACAGCTAAGCTGGAAGTGGCATTTACAGCTCGCAATAGTGCAGGGTTATCTCAAAGAAAGGGGCCACGGTGTTTCTGTATCTCTATTATGTTGGTGCGGCTTCGGAACTTTTAAATATCTTGATATATCTCGAGAACTACGCATCTGATCAAAAAATATCATAGAACATAAAAAGTAGGAAACCTAATTTTGTACAAAAAAGGTCTCTTAACATTTTGCCGTAGCTCGCTTCGTTTCCGGGATATTTGCAGATTTATCTCAAGGGAAGGGGCCTGACGGACATATTTCGAGATATTTCTTCTTCTTGTTGTTCTTCTTCTGCACAGCTAAGCTGGAAGTGGCATTTGCAGCTCGCAATAGTGCAGAGTTATCTCAAAGAAAGGGGCCACGGTGTTTCTGTATCTCTATTATGTTGGTGCGGCTTCGGAACTTTTAAATATCTTGAGATATATCTCGAGAACTACGCATCTGATCAAAAAATATCATAGAACATAAATTGTAGGAGACATAATTCTCTACAAAAAAGGTCTCTTAACATTTTGCCATAGCTCGCTTCGTTTCCGAGATATTTGCAGATTTATCTCAAGGGAAGGGTCCTGATGGACATATTTCGAGATATTTCTTCTTCTTGTTGTTCTTCTTCTGCACAGCTAAACTGGAAGTGGCATTTCCAGCTCGCAATCGTGCAGAGTTATCTCAAAGAAAGGGGCCACGGTGTTTCTGTATCTCTATTATGTTGGTGCGGCTTCGGAACTTTTAAATATCTTGAGATATATCTCGAGAACGCCGCATCTGATCAAAAAATATCATAGAACATAAAAAGTGGGAAACTTAATTCTCTACAAAAAAGGTCTCTTAACATTTTGCCATAGCTCGCTTCGTTTCCGAGATATTTGCAGATTTATCTCAAGGGAAGGGTCCTGATGGACATATTTCGAGATATTTCTTCTTCTTGTTGTTCTTCTTCTGCACAGCTAAACTGGAAGTGGCATTTCCAGCTCGCAGTCGTGCAGAGTTATCTCAAAGAAAGGGGCCACGGTGTTTCTGTATCTCTATTATGTTGGTGCGGCTTCGGAACTTTTAAATATCTTGATATATCTCGAGAACTACGCCTCTGATCGAAAAATATCATAGAACATAAAAAGTAGGAAACTTAATTCTCTACAAAAAAGGTCTCTTAACATTTTGCCATAGCTCGCTTCGTTTCCGAGATATTTGCAGATTTATCTCAAGGGAAGGGTCCTGATGGACATATTTCCAGATATTTCTTCTTCTTGTTGTTCTTCTTCTGCACAGCTAAACTGGAAGTGGCATTTCTAGCTCGCAATCGTGCAGAGTTATCTCCAAGAAAGGGGCGACGGTGTTTCTGTATCTCTATTATGTTGGTGCGGCTTCGGAACTTTTAAATATCTTGATATATGTCGAGAACTACGCATCTGATCAAAAAATATCATGCAACATAGAAAGTAGAAAACTTAATTCTCTACAAAAAAGGTCTCTTAACATTTTGCCATAGCTCGCTTCGTTTCCGAGATATTTGCAGATTTATCTCAAGGGAAGGGGCCTGACGGACATATTTCGAAATATTTCTTCTTCTTGTTGTTCTTCTTCTGCACAGCTAAACTGGAAGTGGCATTTCCAGCTCGCAATAGTGCAGAGTTATCTCAAAGAAAGGGGCCACGGTGTTTCTGTATCTCTATTATGTTGGTGCGGCTTCGGAACTTTTAAATATCTTGATATATGTCGAGAACTACGCATCTGATCAAAAAATATCATAGAACACAAAAAGTAGGAAACTTAATTCTCTACAAAAAAGGTCTCTTAACATTTTGCCATAGCTCGCTTCGTTTCCGAGATATTTGCAGATTTATCTCAAGGGAAGGGGCCTGACGGACATATTTCGAGATATTTCTTCTTCTTGTTGTTCTTCTTCTGCACAGCTAAGCTGGAAGTGGCATTTGCAGCGCGCAATAGTGCAGAGTTATCTCAAAGAAAGGGGCCACGGTGTTTCCGTATCTCTATTATGTTGGTGCGGCTTCGGAACTTTTAAATATCTTGATATATCTCGAGAACTACGCATCTGATCAAAAAATATCATAGAACATAAAAAGTAGGAAACATAATTCTCTACAAAAAAGGTCTCTCAACATTTTGCCATAGCTCGCTTCGTTTCCGAGATATTTGCAGATTTATCTCAAGGGAAGGGGCCTGACGGACATATTTCGAGATATTTCTTCTTCTTGTTGTTCTTCTTCTGCACAGCTAAACTGGAAGTGGCATTTCCAGCTCGCAATAGCGCAGAGTTATCTCAAAGAAAGGGGCCACGGTGTTTTTGTATCTCTATTATGTTGGTGCGGCTTCGGAACTTTTAAATATCTTGATATATCTCGAGAACTACGCATCTGATCAAAAAATATCATAGAACATAAAAAGTAGGAAACTTAATTCTCTACAAATAAGGTCTCTTAACATTTTGCCATAGCTCGCTTCGTTTCCGAGATATTTGCAGATGTATCTCAAGGGAAGGGGCCTGACGGACATATTTCGAGATATTTCTTCTTCTTGTTGTTCTTCTTCTGCACAGCTAAGCTGGAAGTGGCATTTGCAGCGCGCAATAGTGCAGAGTTATCTCAAAGAAAGGGGCCACGGTGTTTCTGTATCTCTATTATGTTGGTGCGGCTTCGGAACTTTTAAATATCTTGATATATCTCGAGAACTACGCATCTGATCAAAAAATATCATAGAACATAAAAAGTAGGGAACCTAATTTTCTACAAAAAAGGTCTCTTAACATTTTGCCGTGGCTCGCTTCGTTTCCGGGATATTTGCAGATTTATCTCAAGGGAAGGGGCCTGACGGACATATTTCGAAATATTTCTTCTTCTTGTTGTTCTTCTTCTGCACAGCTAAGCTGGAAGTGGCATTTGCAGCTCGCAATAGTGCAGAATTATCTCAAAGAAAGGGGCCACGGTGTTTCTGTACCTCTATTATGTTGGTGCGGCTTCGGAACTTTTAAATATCTCGATATATCTCGAAAACTACGCTTCTGATCAAAAAATATCATAGAACATAAATTGTAGGAAACATAATTCTCTACAAAAAAGGTCTCTTAACATTTTGCCATAGCTCGTTCCGTTTCCGGGATATTTGCAGATTTAGTTCAAGGGAAGGGGCCTGACGGACATATTTCGAAATATTTCTTCTTCTTGTTGTTCTTCTTCTGCACAGCTAAGCTGGAAGTGGCATTTGCAGCTCGCAATAGTGCAGAGTTATCTCAAAGAAAGGGGCCACGGTGTTTCTGTACCTCTATTATGTTGGTGCGGCTTCGGAACTTTTAAATATCTCGATATATCTCGAAAACTACGCTTCTGATCAAAAAATATCATAGAACATAAATTGTAGGAAACATAATTCTCTACAAAAAAGGTCTCTTAACATTTTGCCATAGCTCGTTCCGTTTCCGAGATATTTGCAGATTAGTTCAAGGGAAGGGGCCTGACGGACATATTTCGAGATATTTCTTCTTCTTGTTGTTCTTCTTCTGCACAGCTAAACTGGAAGTGGCATTTACAGCTCGCAATAGTGCAGAGTTATCTCAAAGAAAGGGGCCACGGTGTTTCTGTATCTCTATTATGTTGGTGCGGCTTCGGAACTTTTAAATATCTTGATATATCTCGAGAACTACGCATCTGATCAAAAAATATCATAGAACATAAAAAGTAGGAAACTTAATTCTCTACAAAAAAGGTCTCTTAACATTTTGCCATAGCTCGCTTCGTTTCCGAGATATTTGCAGATATATCTCAAGGCAAGGGGCCTGACGGACGTATTTCGAGATATTTCTTCTTCTTGTTGTTCTTCTTCTGCACAGCTAAGCTGGAAGTGGCATTTACAGCTCGCAATAGTGCAGAGTTATCTCAAAGAAAGGGGCCACGGTGTTTCTGTATCTCTATTATGTTGGTGCGGCTTCGGAACTTTTAAATATCTTGATATATCTCGAGAACTACGCATCTGATCAAAAAATATCATAGAACATAAAAAGTAGGAAACTTAATTCTCTACAAATAAAGTCTCTTAACATTTTGCCATAGCTCGCTTCGTTTCCGAGATATTTGCAGATTTATCTCAAGGGAAGGGGCCTGACGGACATATTTCGAGATATTTCTTCTCCTTGTTGTTCTTCTTCTGCACAGCTAAGTTGGAAGTGGCATTTACAGCTCGCAATAGTGCAGAGTTATCTCAAAGAAAGGGGCCACGGTGTTTCTGTATCTCTATTATGTTGGTGCGGCTTCGGAACTTTTAAATTTCTTGATATATCTCGAGAACTACGCATCTGATCAAAAAATATCATAGAACATAAAAAGTGGGAAACTTAATTCTCTACAAAAAAGGTCTCTTAACATTTTGCCATAGCTCGCTTCGTTTCCGAGATATTTGCAGATGTATCTCAAGGGAAGGGGCCTGACGGACATATTTCGAGATATTTCTTCTTCTTGTTGTTCTTCTTCTGCACAGCTAAACTGGAAGTGGCATTTGCAGCTCGCAATAGTGCAGAGTTATCTCAAAGAAAGGGGCCACGGTGTTTCTGTATCTCTATTATGTTGGTGCGGCTTCGGAACTTTTAAATATCTTGATATATCTCGAGAACTACGCATCTGATCAAAAAATATCATAGATCATAAAAAGTAGGAAACTTAATTCTCTACAAATAAGGTCCCTTAACATTTTGCCATAGCTCGCTTCGTTTCCGAGATATTTGCAGATGTATCTCAAGGGAAGGGGCCTGACGGACATATTTCGAGATATTTCTTCTTCTTGTTGTTCTTCTTCTGCACAGCTAAGCTGGAAGTGGCATTTGCAGCGCGCAATAGTGCAGAGTTATCTCAAAGAAAGGGGCCACGGTGTTTCTGTATCTCTATTATGGTGGTGCGGCTTCGGAACTTTTAAATATCTTGATATATCTCGAGAACTACGCATCTGATCAAAAAATATCATAGAACATAAAAAGTAGGAAACCTAATTTTCTACAAAAAAGGTCTCTTAACATTTTGCCGTGGCTCGCTTCGTTTCCGGGATATTTGCAGATTTATCTCAAGGGAAGGGGCCTGACGGACATATTTCGAGATATTTCTTCTTCTTGTTGTTCTTCTTCTGCACAGCTAAGCTGGAAGTGGCATTTACAGCTCGCAATAGTGCAGAGTTATCTCAAAGAAAGGGGCCACGGTGTTTCTGTATCTCTATTATGTTGGTGCGGCTTCGGAACTTTTAAATTTCTTGATATATCCCGAGAACTACGCATCTGATCAAAAAATATCATAGAACATAAAAAGTGGGAAACTTAATTCTCTACAAAAAAGGTCTCTTAACATTTTGCCATAGCTCGCTTCGTTTCCGAGATATTTGCAGATGTATCTCAAGGGAAGGGGCCTGACGGACATATTTCGAGATATTTCTTCTTCTTGTTGTTCTTCTTCTGCACAGCTAAGCTGGAAGTGGCATTTACAGCTCGCAATAGTGCAGAGTTATCTCAAAGAAAGGGGCCACGGTGTTTCTGTATCTCTATTATGTTGGTGCGGCTTCGGAACTTTTAAATATCTTGATATATCTCGAGAACTACGCATCTGATCAAAAAATATCATAGAACATAAAAAGTAGGAAACTTAATTCTCTACAAATAAAGTCTCTTAACATTTTGCCATAGCTCGCTTCGTTTCCGAGATATTTGCAGATTTATCTCAAGGGAAGGGGCCTGACGGACATATTTCGAGATATTTCTTCTTCTTGTTGTTCTTCTTCTGCACAGCTAAACTGGAAGTGGCATTTGCAGCTCGCAATAGTGCAGAGTTATCTCAAAGAAAGGGGCCACGGTGTTTCTGTATCTCTATTATGTTGGTGCGGCTTCGGAACTTTTAAATATCTTGATATATCTCGAGAACTACGCATCTGATCAAAAAATATCATAGATCATAAAAAGTAGGAAACTTAATTCTCTACAAATAAGGTCTCTTAACATTTTGCCATAGCTCGCTTCGTTTCCGAGATATTTGCAGATGTATCTCAAGGGAAGGGGCCTGACGGACATATTTCGAGATATTTCTTCTTCTTGTTGTTCTTCTTCTGCACAGCTAAGCTGGAAGTGGCATTTGCAGCGCGCAATAGTGCAGAGTTATCTCAAAGAAAGGGGCCACGGTGTTTCTGTACCTCTATTATGTTGGTGCGGCTTCGGAACTTTTAAATATCTCGATATATCTCGAAAACTACGCTTCTGATCAAAAAATATCATAGAACATAAATTGTAGGAAACATAATTCTCTACAAAAAAGGTCTCTTAACATTTTGCCATAGCTCGTTCCGTTTCCGAGATATTTGCAGATTTAGTTCAAGGGAAGGGGCCTGACGGACATATTTCGAGATATTTCTTCTTCTTGTTGTTCTTCTTCTGCACAGCTAAACTGGAAGTGGCATTTCCAGCTCGCAATAGCGCAGAGTTATCTCAAAGAAAGGGGCCACGGTGTTTCTGTATCTCTATTATGTTGGTGCGGCTTCGGAACTTTTAAATATCTTGATACATCTCGAGAACTACGCATCTGATCAAAAAATATCATAGAACATAAAACGTAGGAAACTTAATTCTCTACAAAAAAGGTCTCTTAACATTTTGCCATATCTCGCTTCGTTTCCGAGATATTTGCAGATTTATCTCAAGGGAAGGGGCCTGACGGACATATTTCGAGATATTTCTTCTTCTTGTTGTTCTTCTTCTGCACAGCTAAGCTGGAAGTGGCATTTACAGCTCGCAATAGTGCAGAGTTATCTCAAAGAAAGGGGCCACGGTGTTTCTGTATCTCTATTATGTTGGTGCGGCTTCGGAACTTTTAAATTTCTTGATATATCTCGAGAACTACGCATCTGATCAAAAAATATCATACAACATAAAAAGTGGGAAACTTAATTCTCTACAAAAAAGGTCTCTTAACATTTTGCCATAGCTCGCTTCGTTTCCGAGATATTTGCAGATGTATCTCAAGGGAAGGGGCCTGACGGACATATTTCGAGATATTTCTTCTTCTTGTTGTTCTTCTTCTGCACAGCTAAGCTGGAAGTGGCATTTACAGCTCGCAATAGTGCAGGGTTATCCCAAAGAAAGGGGCCACGGTGTTTCTGTATCTCTATTATGTTGGTGCGGCTTCGGAACTTTTAAATATCTTGATATATCTCGAGAACTACGCATCTGATCAAAAAATATCATAGAACATAAAAAGTAGCAAACTTAATTCTCTACAAAAAAGTTCTCTTAACATTTTGCCATAGCTCGCTTCGTTTCCGAGATATTTGCAGATTTATCTCAAGGGAAGGGGCCTGACGGACATATTTCGAGATATTTCTTCTTCTTGTTGTTCTTCTTCCGCACAGCTAAACTGGACGTGGCATTTCCAGCTCGCAATAGTGCAGAGTTATCTCAAAGAAAGGGGCCACGGTGTTTCTGTATCTGTATTATGTTGGTGCGGCTTCGGAACTTTTAAATATCTTGATATATCTCGAGAACTACGCATCTGATCAAAAAATATCATAGAACATAAAAAGTAGGAAACTTAATTCTCTACAAATAAAGTCTCTTAACATTTTGCCATAGCTCGCTTCGTTTCCGAGATATTTGCAGATTTATCTCAAGGGAAGGGGCCTGACGGACATATTTCGAGATATTTCTTCTTCTTGTTGTTCTTCTTCTGCACAGCTAAGCTGGAAGTTGCATTTGCAGCTCGCAATAGTGCAGAGTTATCTTAAAGAAAGGGGCTACGGTGTTTCTGTATCTCTATTATGTTGGTGCGGCTTCGGAACTTTTAAATATCTTGATATATCTCGAGAACTACGCATCTGATCAAAAAATATCATAGAACATAAAACGTAGCAAACTTAATTCTCTGCAAAAAAGGTCTCTTTACAATTTGCCATAGCTCGCTTCGTTTCCGAGATATTTGCAGATTTATCTCAAGGGAAGGGGCCTGACGGACATATTTCGAGATATTTCTTCTTCTTGTTGTTCTTCTTCTGCACAGCTAAGCTGGAAGTGGCATTTGCGGCTCGCACTAGTGCAGAGTTATCTCAAAGCAAGGGGCCACGGTGTTTCTGTACCTCTACTATGTTGGTGCGGCTTCGGAACTTTTAAATATCTTGATACATCTCGAGAACTACGCATCTGATCCAAAAATATCATAGAACATGAAAAGTAGGAAACTTAATTCTCTACAAAAAAGGTCTCTTAACATTATGCCATAGCTCGCTTCGTTTCCGAGATATTTGCAGATTTATCTCAAGGGAAGGGGCCTGACGGACATATTTCGAGATATTTCTTCTTCTTGTTGTTCTTCTTCTGCACAGCTAAACTGGAAGTGGCGTTTCCAGCTCGCAATAGTGCAGAGTTATCTCAAAGAAAGGGGCCACGGTGTTTCTGTATCTCTATTATGTTGGTGCGGCTTCGGAACTTTTAAATATCTTGATATATCTCGAGAACTACGCATCTGATCAAAAAATATCATAGAACATAAAAAGTAGGAAACTTAATTCTCTACAAATAAAGTCTCTTAACATTTTGCCATAGCTCGCTTCGTTTCCGAGATATTTGCAGATTTATCTCAAGGGAAGGGGCCTGACGGACATATTTCGAGATATTTCTTCTTCTTGTTGTTCTTCTTCTGCACAGCTAAGCTGGAAGTGGCATTTGCAGCTCGCAATAGTGCAGAGTTATCTCAAAGAAAGGGGCCACGGTGTTTCTGTATCTCTATTATGTTGGTGCGGCTTCGGAACTTTTAAATATCTTGATATATCTCGAGAACTACGCATCTGATCAAAAAATATCATAGAACATGAAAAGTAGGAAACTTAATTCTCTACAAAAAAGGTCTCTTAACATTATGCCATAGCTCGCTTCGTTTCCGAGATATTTGCAGATTTATCTCAAGGGAAGGGGCCTGGCGGACATATTTCGAGATATTTCTTCTTCTTGTTGTTCTTCTTCTGCACAGCTAAGCTGGAAGTGGCGTTTCCAGCTCGCAATAGTGCAGAGTTATCTCAAAGAAAGGGGCCACGGTGTTTCTGTATCTCTATTATGTTGGTGCGGCTTCGGAACTTTTAAATATCTTGATATATCTCGAGAACTACGCATCTGATCAAAAAATATCATAGAACATAAAAAGTAGGAAACTTAATTCTCTACAAATAAAGTCTCTTAACATTTTGCCATAGCTCGCTTCGTTTCCGAGATATTTGCAGATTTATCTCAAGGGAAGGGGCCTGACGGACATATTTCGAGATATTTCTTCTTCTTGTTGTTCTTCTTCTGCACAGCTAAGCTGGAAGTGGCGTTTCCAGCTCGCAATAGTGCAGAGTTATCTCAAAGAAAGGGGCCACGGTGTTTCTGTATCTCTATTATGTTGGTGCGGCTTCGGAACTTTTAAATATCTTGATATATCTCGAGAACTACGCATCTGATCAAAAAATATCATAGAACATAAAAAGTAGGAAACTTAATTCTCTACAAATAAAGTCTCTTAACATTTTGCCATAGCTCGCTTCGTTTCCGAGATATTTGCAGATTTATCTCAAGGGAAGGGGCCTGACGGACATATTTCGAGATATTTCTTCTTCTTGTTGTTCTTCTTCTGCACAGCTAAGCTGGAAGTGGCATTTGCAGCTCGCAATAGTGCAGAGTTATCTCAAAGAAAGGGGCCACGGTGTTTCTGTATCTCTATTATGTTGGTGCGGCTTCGGAACTTTTAAATATCTTGATATATCTCGAGAACTACGCATCTGATCAAAAAATATCATAGAACATAAAACGTAGGAAACTTAATTCTCTACAAAAAAGGTCTCTTAACATTTTGCCATAGCTCGCTTCGTTTCCGAGATATTTGCAGATTCATCTCAAGGGAAGGGGCCTGACGGACATATTTCGAGATATTTCTTCTTCTTGTTGTTCTTCTTCAGCACAGCTAAGCTGGAAGTGGCATTTGCGGCTCGCACTAGTGCAGAGTTATCTCAAAGAAAGGGGCCACGGTGTTTCTGTATCTCTATTATGTTGGTGCGGCTTCGGAACTTTTAAATATCTTGATATATCTCGAGAACTACGCATCTGATCAAAAAATATCATAGAACATAAAAAGTAGGAAACTTAATTCTCTACAAAAAAGGTCTCTTAACATTTTGCCATAGCTCGCTTCGTTTCCGAGATATTTGCAGATTTATCGCAAGGGAAGGGGCCTGACGGACATATTTCGAGATATTTCTTCTTCTTGTTGTTCTTCTTCAGCACAGCTAAGCTGGAAGTTGCATTTGCAGCTCGCAATAGTGCAGAGTTATGTCAAAGAACGGGGCCACGGTGTTTCTGTACCTCTATTATGTTGGTGCGGCTTCGGAACTTTTAAATATCCCGATATATCTCGAAAACTACGCTTCTGATCAAAAAATATCATAGAACGTAAATTGTAGCAAACATAATTCTCTACAAAAAAGGTCTCTTAACATTTTGCCATAGCTCGCTTCGTTTCCGAGATATTTGCAGATATATCTCAAGGCAAGGGGCCTGACGGACGTATTTCGAGATATTTCTTCTTCTTGTTGTTCTTCTTCTGCACAGCTAAGCTGGAAGTGGCATTTGCGGCTCGCACTAGTGCAGAGTTATCTCAAAGAAAGGGGCCACGGTGTTTCTGTATCTCTATTATGTTGGTGCGGCTTCGGAACTTTTAAATATCTTGATATATCACGAGAACTACGCATCTGATCAAAAAATATCATAGAACATAAAAAGTAGGAAACCTAATTTTCTACAAAAAAGGTCTCTTAACATTTTGCCGTAGCCCGCTTCGTTTCCGGGATATTTGCAGATTTATCTCAAGGGAAGGGGCCTGACGGACATATTTCGAAATATTTCTTCTTCTTGTTGTTCTTCTTCTGCACAGCTAAGCTGGAAGTGGCATTTGCAGCTCGCAATAGTGCAGAGTTATCTCAAAGAAAGGGGCCACGGTGTTTCTGTACCTCTATTATGTTGGTGCGGCTTCGGAACTTTTAAATATCTCGATATATCTCGAGAACTACGCATCTGATCAAAAAATATCATAGAACATAAAAAGTAGGAAACTTAATTCTCTACAAAAAAGGTCTCTTAACATTTTGCCATAGCTCGCTTCGTTTCCGAGATATTTGCAGATTTATCGCAAGGGAAGGGGCCTGACGGACATATTTCGAGATATTTCTTCTTCTTGTTGTTCTTCTTCAGCACAGCTAAGCTGGAAGTTGCATTTGCAGCTCGCAATAGTGCAGAGTTATCTCAAAGAACGGGGCCACGGTGTTTCTGTACCTCTATTATGTTGGTGCGGCTTCGGAACTTTTAAATATCCCGATATATCTCGAAAACTACGCTTCTGATCAAAAAATATCATAGAACGTAAATTGTAGCAAACATAATTCTCTACAAAAAAGGTCTCTTAACATTTTGCCATAGCTCGCTTCGTTTCCGAGATATTTGCAGATATATCTCAAGGCAAGGGGCCTGACGGACGTATTTCGAGATATTTCTTCTTCTTGTTGTTCTTCTTCTGCACAGCTAAACTGGAAGTGCCATTTCCAGCTCGCAATAGTGCAGAGTTATCTCAAAGAAAGGGCCCACGGTGTTTCTGTACCTCTATTATGTTGGTGCGGCTTGGGAACTTTTAAATATCCCGATATATCTCGAAAACTACGCTTCTGATCAAAAAATATCATAGAACGTAAATTGTAGCAAACATAATTCTCTACAAAAAAGGTCTCTTAACATTTTGCCATAGCTCGCTTCGTTTCCGAGATATTTGCAGATTTATCTCAAGGGAAGGGGCCTGACGGACATATTTTCAGATATTTCTTCTTCTTGTTGGTCTTCTTCTGCACAGCTAAGCTGGAAGTGGCATTTGCGGCTCGCACTAGTGCAGAGTTATCTCAAAGAAAGGGGCCACGGTGTTTCTGTATCTCTATTATGTTGGTGCGGCTTCGGAACTTTTAAATATCTTGATATATCTCGAGAACTACGCATCTGATCAAAAAATATCATAGAACATAAAAAGTAGGAAACCTAATTTTCTACAAAAAAGGTCTCTTAACATTTTGCCGTAGCTCGCTTCCTTTCCGGGATATTTGCAGATTTATCTCAAGGGAAGGGGCCTGACGGACATATTTCGAAATATTTCTTCTTCTTGTTGTTCTTCTTCTGCACAGCTAAGCTGGAAGTGGCATTTGCAGCTCGCAATAGTGCAGAGTTATCTCAAAGAAAGGGGCCACGGTGTTTCTGTACCTCTATTATGTTGGTGCGGCTTCGGAACTTTTAAATATCTCGATATATCTCGAAAACTACGCTTCTGATCAAAAAATATCATAGAACATAAATTGTAGGAAACATAATTCTCTACAAGAAAGGTCTCTTAACATTTTGCCATAGCTCGTTTCGTTTCCGAGATATTTGCAGATTTAGTTCAAGGGAAGGGGCCGGACGGACATATTTCGAGATATTTCTTCTTCTTGTTGTTCTTCTTCTGCACAGCTAAACTGGAAGTGGCATTTCCAGCTCGCAATAGCGCAGAGTTATCTCAAAGAAAGGGGCCACGGTGTTTCTGTATCTCTATTATGTTGGTGCGGCTTCGGAACTTTTAAATATCTTGATACATCTCGAGAACTACGCATCTGATCAAAAAATATCATAGAACCTAAAAAGTAGGAAACTTAATTCTCTACAAAAAAGGTCTCCACACATTTTGCCATAGCTCGCTTCGTTTCCGAGATATTTGCAGATTTATCTCAAGGGAAGGGGCCTGACGGACATATTTCGAGATATTTCTTCTTCTTGTTGTTCTTCTTCTGCACAGCTAAGCTGGAAGTGGCATTTACAGCTCGCAATAGTGCAGAGTTATCTCAAAGAAAGGGGCCACGGTGTTTCTGTATCTCTATTATGTTGGTGCGGCTTCGGAACTTTTAAATATCTTGATATATCTCGAGAACTACGCATCTGATCAAAAAATATCATAGAACATAAAAAGTAGGAAACTTAATTCTCTACAAAAAAGGTCTCTTAACATTTTGCCATAGCTGGCTTCGTTTCCGAGATATTTGCAGATTTATCGCAAGGGAAGGGGCCTGACGGACATATTTCGAGATATTTCTTCTTCTTGTTGTTCTTCTTCTGCACAGCTAAGCTGGAAGTGGCATTTACAGCTCGCAATAGTGCAGAGTTATCTCAAAGAAAGGGGCCACGGTGTTTCTGTATCTCTATTATGTTGGTGCGGCTTCGGAACTTTTAAATATCTTGATATATCTCGAGAACTACGCATCTGATCAAAAAATATCATAGAACATAAAACGTAGGAAACTTAATTCTCTAGAAAAAAGGTCTCTTAACATTTTGCCATAGCTCGCTTCGTTTCCGAGATATTTGCAGATTTATCTCAAGGGAAGGTGCCTGACGGACATATTTCGAGATATTTCTTCTTCTTGTTGTTCTTTTTCTGCACAGCTAAACTGGAAGTGGCATTTCCAGCTCGCAATAGTGCAGAGTTATCTCAAAGAAAGGGGCCACGGTGTTTCTGTACCTCTATTATGTTGGTGCGGCTTCGGAACTTTTAAATATCCCGATATATCTCGAAAACTACGCTTCTGATCAAAAAATATCATAGAACGTAAATTGTAGCAAACATAATTCTCTACAAAAAAGGTCTCTTAACATTTTGCCATACCTCGCTTCGTTTCCGAGATGTTTGCAGATATATCTCAAGGCAAGGGGCCTGACGGACGTATTTCGAGATAGTTCTTCTTCTTGTTGTTCTTCTTCTGCACAGCTAAGCTGGAAGTGCCATTTGCAGCTCGCAATAGTGCAGAGTTATCTCAAAGAAAGGGGCCACGGTGTTTCTGTATCTCTATTATGTTGGTGCGGCTTCGGAACTTTTAAATATCTTGATATATCTCCAGAACTACGCATCTGATCAAAAAATATCATAGAACATAAAACGTAGGAAACTTAATTCTCTAGAAAAAAGGTCTCTTAACATTTTGCCATAGCTCGCTTCGTTTCCGAGATATTTGCAGATTTATCTCAAGGGAAGGTGCCTGACGGACATATTTCGAGATATTTCTTCTTCTTGTTGTTCTTCTTCTGCACAGCTAAACTGGAAGTGGCATTTCCAGCTCGCAATAGTGCAGAGTTATCTCAAAGAAAGGGGCCACGGTGTTTCTGTACCTCTATTATGTTGGTGCGGCTTCGGAACTTTTAAATATCCCGATATATCTCGAAAACTACGCTTCTGATCAAAAAATATCATAGAACGTAAATTGTAGCAAACATAATTCTCTACAAAAAAGGTCTCTTAACATTTTGCCATAGCTCGCTTCGTTTCCGAGATGTTTGCAGATATATCTCAAGGCAAGGGGCCTGACGGACGTATTTCGAGATATTTCTTCTTCTTGTTGTTCTTCTTCTGCACAGCTAAGCTGGAAGTGGCATTTGCAGCTCGCAATAGTGCAGAGTTATCTCAAAGAAAGGGGCCACGGTGTTTCTGTATCTCTATTATGTTGGTGCGGCTTCGGAACTTTTAAATATCTTGATATATCTCGAGAACTACGCATCTGATCAAAAATATCATACAACATTAAAAGTAGGAAACTCAATTCTCTACAAATAAAGTCTCTTAACATTTTGCCATAGCTCGCTTCGTTTCCGAGATATTTGCAGATATATCTCAAGGGAAGGGGCCTGACGGACATATTTCGAGATATTTCTTCTTCTTGTTGTTCTTCTTCTGCACAGCTAAGCTGGAAGTGGCATTTGCAGCTCGCACTAGTGCAGAGTTATCTCAAAGAAAGGGGCCACGGTGTTTCTGTATCTCTATTATGTTGGTGCGGCTTCGGAACTTTTAAATATCTTGATATATCTCGAGAACTACGCATCTGATCAAAAAATATCATAGAACGTAAATTGTAGCAAACATAATTCTCTACAAAAAAGGTCTCTTAACATTTTGCCATAGCTCGCTTCGTTTCCGAGATATTTGCAGATATATCTCAAGGCAAGGGGCCTGACGGACGTATTTCGAGATATTTCTTCTTCTTGTTGTTCTTCTTCTGCACAGCTAAGCTGGAAGTGGCATTTGCAGCTCGCAATAGTGCAGAGTTATCTCAAAGAAAGGGGCCACGGTGTTTCTGTATCTCTATTATGTTGGTGCGGCTTCGGAACTTTTAAATATCTTGATATATCTCGAGAACTACGCATCTGATCAAAAAATATCATAGAACATAAAACGTAGGAAACTTAATTCTCTAGAAAAAAGGTCTCTTAACATTTTGCCATAGCTCGCTTCGTTTCCGAGATATTTGCAGATTTATCTCAAGGGAAGGTGCCTGACGGACATATTTCGAGATATTTCTTCTTCTTGTTGTTCTTCTTCTGCACAGCTAAACTGGAAGTGGCATTTCCAGCTCGCAATAGTGCAGAGTTATCTCAAAGAAAGGGGCCACGGTGTTTCTGTACCTCTATTATGTTGGTGCGGCTTCGGAACTTTTAAATATCCCGATATATCTCGAAAACTACGCTTCTGATCAAAAAATATCATAGAACGTAAATTGTAGCAAACATAATTCTCTACAAAAAAGGTCTCTTAACATTTTGCCATAGCTCGCTTCGTTTCCGAGATGTTTGCAGATATATCTCAAGGCAAGGGGCCTGACGGACGTATTTCGAGATATTTCTTCTTCTTGTTGTTCTTCTTCTGCACAGCTAAGCTGGAAGTGGCATTTGCAGCTCGCAATAGTGCAGAGTTATCTCAAAGAAAGGGGCCACGGTGTTTCTGTATCTCTATTATGTTGGTGCGGCTTCGGAACTTTTAAATATCTTGATATATCTCGAGAACTACGCATCTGATCAAAAATATCATACAACATTAAAAGTAGGAAACTCAATTCTCTACAAATAAAGTCTCTTAACATTTTGCCATAGCTCGCTTCGTTTCCGAGATATTTGCAGATATATCTCAAGGGAAGGGGCCTGACGGACATATTTCGAGATATTTCTTCTTCTTGTTGTTCTTCTTCTGCACAGCTAAGCTGGAAGTGGCATTTGCAGCTCGCACTAGTGCAGAGTTATCTCAAAGAAAGGGGCCACGGTGTTTCTGTATCTCTATTATGTTGGTGCGGCTTCGGAACTTTTAAATATCTTGATACATCCCGAGAACTACGCATCTGATCAAAAAATATCATAGAACGTAAATTGTAGCAAACATAATTCTCTACAAAAAAGGTCTCTTAACATTTTGCCATAGCTCGCTTCGTTTCCGAGATATTTGCAGATATATCTCAAGGCAAGGGGCCTGACGGACGTATTTCGAGATATTTCTTCTTCTTGTTGTTCTTCTTCTGCACAGCTAAGCTGGAAGTGGCATTTGCAGCTCGCAATAGTGCAGAGTTATCTCAAAGAAAGGGGCCACGGTGTTTCTGTATCTCTATTATGTTGGTGCGGCTTCGGAACTTTTAAATATCTTGATATATCTCGAGAACTACGCATCTGATCAAAAATATCATACAACATAAAAAGTAGGAAACTTAATTCTCTACAAATAAAGTCTCTTAACATTTTGCCATAGCTCGCTTCGTTTCCGAGATATTTGCAGATTTATCTCAAGGGAAGGGGCCTGACGGACATATTTCGAGATATTTCTTCTTCTTGTTGTTCTTCTTCTACACAGCTAAGCTGGAAGTGGCATTTGCAGCTCGCACTAGTGCAGAGTTATCTCAAAGAAAGGGGCCACGGTGTTTCTGTATCTCTATTATGTTGGTGCGGCTTCGGAACTTTTAAATATCTTGATATATCTCGAGAACTACGCATCTGATCAAAAAATATCATAGAACATAAAACGTAGGAAACTTAATTCTCTACAAAAAAGGTCTCTTAACATTTTGCCATAGCTCGCTTCGTTTCCGAGATATTTGCAGATTTATCGCAAGGGAAGGGGCCTGACGGACATATTTCGAGATATTTCTTCTTCTTGTTGTTCTTCTTCTGCACAGCTAAGCTGGAAGTTGCATTTGCAGCTCGCAATAGTGCAGAGTTATCTCAAAGAACGGGGCCACGGTGTTTCTGTACCTCTATTATGTTGGTGCGGCTTCGGAACTTTTAAATATCCCGATATATCTCGAAAACTACGCTTCTGATCAAAAAATATCATAGAACGTAGATTGTAGCAACCATAATTCTCTACAAAAAAGGTCTCTTAACATTTTGCCATAGCTCGCTTCGTTTCCGAGATATTTGCAGATATATCTCAAGGCAAGGGGCCTGACGGACGTATTTCGAGATATTTCTTCTTCTTGTTGTTCTTCTTCTGCACAGCTAAACTGGAAGTGGCATTTCCAGCTCGCAATAGTGCAGAGTTATCTCAAAGAAAGGGGCCACGGTGTTTCTGTACCTCTATTATGTTGGTGCAGCTTCGGAACTTTTAAATATTTTGATATATCTCGAGAACTACGCATCTGATCAAAAAATATCATGGACCATAAAAAGTGGAAAACTTAATTCTCTACAAAAAAGGTCTCTTAACATTTTGCCATAGCTCGCTTCGTTTCCGAGATATTTGCAGATTTATCTCAAGGGAAGGGGCCTGACGGACATATTTCGAGATATTTCTTCTTCTTGTTGTTCTTCTTCTGCACAGCTAAGCTGGGAGTGGCATTTGCAGCTCGCAATAGTGCAGAGTTATCTCAAAGAAAGGGGCCACGGGGTTTCTGTATCTCTATTATGTTGGTGCGGCTTCGGAACTTTTAAATATCTTGATATATCTCGAGAACTACGCATCTGATCAAAAAATATCATAGAACATAAAAAGTAGGAAACTTAATTCTCTACAAAAAAGGTCTCTTAACATTTTGCCATAGCTCGCTTCGTTTCCGAGATATTTGCAGATGTATCTCAAGGGAAGGGGCCTGACGGACATATTTCGAGATATTTCTTCTTCTTGTTGTTCTTCTTCTGCACAGCTAAGCTGGAAGTGGCATTTGCGGCTCGCACTAGTGCAGAGTTATCTCAAAGAAAGGGGCCACGGTGTTTCTGTATCTCTATTATGTTGGTGCGGCTTCGGAACTTTTAAATATCTTGATATATCTCGAGAACTACGCATCTGATCAAAAAATATCATAGAACATAAAAAGTAGGAAACTTAATTCTCTACAAAAAAGGTCTCTTAACATTTTGCCATAGCTCGCTTCGTTTCCGAGATATTTGCAGATTTATCTCAAGGGAAGGGGCCTGACGGACATATTTCGAGATATTTCTTCTTCTTGTTGTTCTTCTTCTGCACAGCTAAGCTGGAAGTGGCATTTGCGGCTCGCACTAGTGCAGAGTTATCTCAAAGAAAGGGGCCACGGTGTTTCTGTATCTCTATTATGTTGGTGCGGCTTCGGAACTTTTAAATATCTTGATATATCTCGAGAACTACGCATCTGATCAAAAAATATCATAGAACATAAAAAGTAGGAAACTTAATTCTCTACAAAAAAGGTCTCTTAACATTTTGCCATAGCTCGCTTCGTTTCCGAGATATTTGCAGATTTATCTCAAGGGAACGGGCCTAACGGACATATTTAGAGATATTTCTTCTTCTTGTTGTTCTTCTTCTGCACAGCTAAACTGGAAGTGGCATTTCCAGCTCGCAATAGTACAGAGTTATCTCAAAGAAAGGGGCCACGGTGTTTCTGTATCTCTATTATGTTGGTGCGGCTTCGGAACTTTTAAATATCTTGATATATCTCGAGAACTACGCATCTGATCAAAAAATATCATAGAACATAAAAAGTAGGAAACTTAATTCTCTACAAAAAAGGTCTCTTAACATTTTGCCATAGCTCGCTTCGTTTCCGAGATATTTGCAGATTTATCTCAAGGGAAGGGGCCTGACGGACATATTTCGAGATATTTCTTCCTCTTGTTGTTCTTCTTCTGCACAGCTAAGCTGGAAGTGACATTTGCGGCTCGCACTAGTGCAGAGTTATCTCAAAGAAAGGGGCCACGGTGTTTCTGTATCTCTATTATGTTGGTGCGGCATCGGAACTTTTAAATATCTTGATATATCTCGAGAACTACGCATCTGATCAAAAAATATCATGGAACATGAAAAGTAGAAAACTTAATTCTCTACAAAAAAGGTCTCTTAACATTTTGCCATAGCTCGCTTCGTTTCCGAGATATTTGCAGATTTATCTCAAGGGAAGGGGCCTAACGGACATATTTCGAGATATTTCTTCTTCTTGTTGTTCTTCTTCTGCACAGCTAAACTGGAAGTGGCATTTCCAGCTCGCAATAGTACAGAGTTATCTCAAAGATAGGGGCCACGGTGTTTCTGTATCTCTATTATGTTGGTGCGGCTTCGGAACTTTTAAATATCTTGATATATCTCGAGAACTACGCATCTGATCAAAAAATATCATAGAACATAAAAAGTAAGAAACTTAATTCTCTACAAATAAGGTCTCTGAACATTTTGCCATAGCTCGCTTCGTTTCCGAGATATTTGCAGATTTATCTCAAGGGAAGGGGCCTGACGGACATATTTCGAGATATTTCTTCCTCTTGTTGTTCTTCTTCTGCACAGCTAAGCTGGAAGTGACATTTGCGGCTCGCACTAGTGCAGAGTTATCTCAAAGAAAGGGGCCACGGTGTTTCTGTATCTCTATTATGTTGGTGCGGCATCGGAACTTTTAAATATCTTGATATATCTCGAGAACTACGCATCTGATCAAAAAATATCATAGAACATAGAAAACTTAATTCTCTACAAAAAAGGTCTCTTAACATTTTGCCATAGCTCGCTTCGTTTCCGAGATATTTGCAGATTTATCTCAAGGGAAGGGGCCTGACGGACATATTTCGAGATATTTCTTCTTCTTGTTGTTCTTCTTCTGCACAGCTAAGCTGGGAGTGGCATTTGCAGCTCGCAATAGTGCAGAGTTATCTCAAAGAAAGGGGCCACGGTGTTTCTGTATCTCTATTATGTTGGTGCGGCTTCGGAACTTTTAAATATCTTGATATATCTCGAGAACTACGCATCTGATCAAAAAATATCATAGAACATAAAAACTAGGAAACTTAATTCTCTACAAAAAAGGTCTCTTAACATTTTGCCATAGCTCGCTTCGTTTCCGAGATATTTGCAGATTTATCTCAAGGGAAGGGGCCTAACGGACATATTTCGAGATATTTCTTCTTCTTGTTGTTCTTCTTCTGCACAGCTAAACTGGAAGTGGCATTTCCAGCTCGCAATAGTACAGAGTTATCTCAAAGAAAGGGGCCACGGTGTTTCTATATCTCTATTATGATGGTGCGGCTTCGGAACTTTTAAATATCTTGATATATCTCGAGAACTACGCGTCTGATCAAAAAATATCATAGAACATAAAAAGTAGGAAACATAATTCTCTACAAAAAAGGTCTCTTAACATTTTGCCATAGCTCGCTTGGTTTCCGAGATATTTGCAGATTTATCTCAAGGGAAGGGGCCTGACGGACATATTTCGAGATATTTCTTCTTCTTGTTGTTCTTCTTCTGCACAGCTAAGCTGGAAGTGGCATTTGCGGCTCGCACTAGTGCAGAGTTATCTCAAAGAAAGGGGCCACGGTGTTTCTGTATCTCTATTATGTTGGTGCGGCTTCGGAACTTTTAAATATCTTGATATATCTCGAGAACTACGCATCTGATCAAAAAATATCATAGAACATAAAAAGTAGGAAACTTAATTCTCTACAAAAAAGGTCTCTTAACATTTTGCCATAGCTCGCTTCGTTTCCGAGATATTTGCAGATTTATCTCAAGGGAAGGGGCCTAACGGACATATTTCGAGATATTTCTTCTTCTTGTTGTTCTTCTTCTGCACAGCTAAACTGGAAGTGGCATTTCCAGCTCGCAATAGTACAGAGTTATCTCAAAGAAAGGGGCCACGGTGTTTCTGTATCTCTATTATGTTGGTGCGGCTTCGGTACTTTTAAATATCTTGATATATCTCGAGAACTACGCATCTGATCAAAAAATATGATAGAACATAAAAAGTAGGAAACATAATTCTCTACAAAAAAGGTCTCTTAACATTTTGCCATAGCTCGCTTCGTTTCCGAGATATTTGCAGATTTATCTCAAGGGAAGGGGCCTAACGGACATATTTCGAGATATTTCTTCTTCTTGTTGTTCTTCTTCTGCACAGCTAAACTGGAAGTGGCATTTCCAGCTCGCAATAGTACAGAGTTATCTCAAAGAAAGGGGCCACGGTGTTTCTGTATCTCTATTATGTTGGTGCGGCTTCGGAACTTTTAAATATCCCGATATATCTCGAAAACTACGCTTCTGATCAAAAAATATCATAGAACGTAAATTGTAGCAAACATAATTCTCTACAAAAAAGGTCTCTTAACATTTTGCCATAGCTCGCTTCGTTTCCGAGATATTTGCAGATATATCTCAAGGCAAGGGGCCTGACGGACGTATTTCGAGATATTTCTTCTTCTTGTTGTTCTTCTTCTGCACAGCTAAGCTGGAAGTGGCATTTGCAGCTCGCAATAGTGCAGAGTTATCTCAAAGAAAGGGGCCACGGTGTTTCTGTATCTCTATTATGTTGGTGCGGCTTCGGAACTTTTAAATATCTTGATATATCTCGAGAACTACGCATCTGATCAAAAATATCATACAACATAAAAAGTAGGAAACTTAATTCTCTACAAATAAAGTCTCTTAACATTTTGCCATAGCTCGCTTCGTTTCCGAGATATTTGCAGATTTATCGCAAGGGAAGGGGCCTGACGGACATATTTCGAGATATTTCTTCTTCTTGTTGTTCTTCTTCTGCACAGCTAAGCTGGAAGTTGCATTTGCAGCTCGCAATAGTGCAGAGTTATCTCAAAGAACGGGGCCACGGTGTTTCTGTACCTCTATTATGTTGGTGCGGCTTCGGAACTTTTAAATATCCCGATATATCTCGAAAACTACGCTTCTGATCAAAAAATATCATAGAACGTAGATTGTAGCAACCATAATTCTCTACAAAAAAGGTCTCTTAACATTTTGCCATAGCTCGCTTCGTTTCCGAGATATTTGCAGATATATCTCAAGGCAAGGGGCCTGACGGACGTATTTCGAGATATTTCTTCTTCTTGTTGTTCTTCTTCTGCACAGCTAAACTGGAAGTGGCATTTCCAGCTCGCAATAGTGCAGAGTTATCTCAAAGAAAGGGGCGACGGTGTTTCTGTATCTCTATTATGTTGGTGCGGCTTCGGAACTTTTAAATATCTTGATATATCTCGAGAACTACGCATCTGATCAAAAAATATCATAGAACATAAAAAGTAAGAAACTTTATTCTCTACAAATACGGTCTCTTAACATTTTGCCATAGCTCGCTTCGTTTCCGAGATATTTGCAGATTTATCTCAAGGGAAGGGGCCTGACGGACATATTTCGAGATATTTCTTCTTCTTGTTGTTCTTCTTCTGCACAGCTAAGCTGGAAGTGGCATTTGCGGCTCGCACTAGTGCAGAGTTATCTCAAAGAAAGAGGCCACGGTGTTTCTGTATCTCTATTATGTTGGCGTGGCTTCGGAACTTTTAAATATCTTGATATATCTCGAGAACTACGCATCTGATCAAAAAATATCATAGACCATAAAAAGTAGGAAACTTAATTCTCTACAAAAAAGGTCTCTCAACATTTTGCCATCGCTCGCATCGTTTCCGAGATATTTGCAGATTTAACTCAAGGGAAGGGGCCTGACGGACATATTCCGAGATATTTCTTGTTCTTGTTGTGCTTCTTCTGCACAGCTAAGCTGGAACTGGCGTTTGCAGCTCGCAATAGTGCAGAGTTATCTCAAAGAAAGAGGCCACGGTGTTTCTGTATCTCTATTATGTTGGTGCGGCTTCGGAACTTTTAAATATCTTGATATATCTCGAGAACTACGCATCTCATCAAAAAATATCATAGAACATAAAAAGTAGGAAACTTAATTCTCTACAAAAAAGGTCTCTCAACATTTTGCCATCGCTCGCATCGTTTCCGAGATATTTGCAGATTTAACTCAAGGGAAGGGGCCTGACGGACATATTCCGAGATATTTCTTGTTCTTGTTGTGCTTCTTCTGCACAGCTAAGCTGGAACTGGCGTTTGCAGCTCGCAATAGTGCAGAGTTATCTCAAAGAAAGAGGCCACGGTGTTTCTGTATCTCTATTATGTTGGTGCGGCTTCGGAACTTTTAAATATCTTGATATATCTCGAGAACTACGCATCTCATCAAAAAATATCATAGAACATAAAAAGTAGGAAACTTAATTCTCTACAAAAAAGGTCTCTTAACATTTTGCCATAGCTAGCTTCGTTTCCGAGATATTTGCAGATTTATCTCAAGGGAAGGGGCCTGACGGACATATTTCGAGATATTTCTTCTTCTTGTTGTTCTTCTTCTGCACAGCGAAGCTGGAAGTGGCATTTGCAGCTCGCAATAGTGCAGAGTTATCTCAAAGAAAGGGGCCACGGTGTTTCGGTATCTCTATTATGTTGGTGCGGCTTCGGAACTTTTAAATATCTTGATATATCTCGAGAACTACGCATCTGATCAAAAAATATCATAGAACATAAAAAGTAGGAAACTTAATTCTCTACAAAAAAGGTCTCTCAACATTTTGCCATAGCTCGCTTCGTTTCCGAGATATTTGCAGATTTATCTCAAGGGAAGGGACCTATCGGACATATTTCGAGATATTTCTTCTTCTTGTTGTTCTTCTTCTGCACAGCTAAGCTGGAAGTGGCATTTGCGGCTCGCACTAGTGCAGAGTTATCTCAAAGAAAGGGGCCACGGTGTTTCTGTATCTCTATTATGTTGGTGCGGCTTCGGAACTTTTAAATATCTTGATATATCTCGAGAACTACGCATCTGATCAAAAAATATCATAGAACATAAAAAGTAGGAAACATAATTCTCTACAAAAAAGGTCTCTTAACATTTTGCCATAGCTCGCTTCGTTTCCGAGATATTTGCAGATATATCTCAAGGGAAGGGGCCTGACGGACATATTACGAGATATTTCTTCTTCTTGTTGTTCTTCTTCTGCACAGCGAAGCTGGAAGTGGCATTTGCAGCTCGCAATAGTGCAGAGTTATCTCAAAGAAAGGGGCCACGGTGTTTCGGTATCTCTATTATGTTGGTGCGGCTTCGGAACTTTTAAATATCTTGATATATCTCGAGAACTACGCATCTGATCAAAAAATATCATAGAACATAAAAAGTAGAAAACTTAATTCTCTACAAAAAAGGTCTCTTATCATTTCGCCATAGCTCGCTTCGTTTCCGAGATATTTGCAGATTTATCTCAAGGGAAGGGGCCTAACGGACATATTTCGAGATATTCCTTCTCCTTGTTGTTCTTCTTCTGCACAGCTAAACTGGAAGTGGCATTTCCAGCTCGCAATAGTGCAGAGTTATCTCAAAGAAAGGGGCCACGGTGTTTCTGTATCTCTATTATGTTGGTGCGGCTTCGGAACTTTTAAATATCTTGATATATCTCGAGAACTACGCATCTGATCAAAAAATATCATAGAACATAAAAAGTAGGAAACATAATTCTCTACAAAAAAGGTCTCTTAACATTTTGCCATAGCTCGCTTCGTTTCCGAGATATTTGCAGATATATCTCAAGGGAAGGGGCCTGACGGACATATTACGAGATATTTCTTCTTCTTGTTGTTCCTCTTCTGCACAGCGAAGCTGGAAGTGGCATTTGCAGCTCGCAATAGTGCAGAGTTATCTCAAAGAAAGGGGCCACGGTGTTTCGGTATCTCTATTATGTTGGTGCGGCTTCGGAACTTTTAAATATCTTGATATATCTCGAGAACTACGCATCTGATCAAAAAATATCATAGAACATAAAAAGTAGAAAACTTAATTCTCTACAAAAAAGGTCTCTTAACATTTTGCCATAGCTCGCTTCGTTTCCGAGATATTTGCAGATTTATCTCAAGGGAAGGGGCCTGACGGACATATTTCGAGATATTTCTTCTTCTTGTTGTTCTTCTTCTGCACAGCTAAGCTGGAAGTGGCATTTGCGGCTCGCACTAGTGCAGAGTTATCTCAAAGAAAGGGGCCACGGTGTTTCTGTATCTCTATTATGTTGGTGCGGCTTCGGAACTTTTAAATATCTTGATATATCTCGAGAACTACGCATCTGATCAAAAAATATCATAGAACATAAAAAGTAGGAAACATAATTCTCTACAAAAACGTCTCTTAACATTTTGCCATAGCTCGCTTCGTTTCCGAGATATTTGCAGATATATCTCAAGGGAAGGGGCCTGACGGACATATTTCGAGATATTTCTTCTTCTTGTTGTTCTTCTTCTGCACAGCGAAGCTGGAAGTGGCATTTGCAGCTCGCAATAGTGCAGAGTTATCTCAAAGAAAGGGGCCACGGTGTTTCGGTATCTCTATTATGTTGGTGCGGCTTCGGATCTTTTAAATATCTCGATATATCTCGAAAACTACGCTTGTGATCAAAAAATATCATAGAACATAAATTGTAGGAAACATAATTCTCTACAAAAAAGGTCTCTTAACATTTTGCCATAGCTCGTTTGGTTTCCGAGATATTTGCAGATATATCTCATGGGAAGGGGCCTGACGGACATATTTCGAGATATTTCTTCTTCTTGTTGTTCTTCTTCTGCACAGCTAAACTGGAAGTGGCATTTCCAGCTCGCAATAGCGCAGAGTTATCTCAAAGAAAGGGGCCACGGTGTTTCTGTATCTCTATTATGTTGGTGCGGCTTCGGAACTTTTAAATATCTTGATATATCTCGAGAACTACGCATCTGATCAAAAAATATCATAGAACATAAAAAGTAGGAAACATAATTCTCTACAAAAAAGGTCTCTTAACATTTTGCCATAGCTCGCTTCGTTTCCGAGATATTTGCAGATATATCTCAAGGGAAGGGGCCTGACGGACATATTACGAGATATTTCTTCTTCTTGTTGTTCTTCTTCTGCACAGCGAAGCTGGAAGTGGCATTTGCAGCTCGCAATAGTGCGTAGTTATCTCAAAGAAAGGGGCCACGGTGTTTCGGTATCTCTATTATGTTGGTGCGGCTTCGGAACTTTTAAATATCTTGATATATCTCGAGAACTACGCATCTGATCAAAAAATATCATAGAACATAAAAAGTAGAAAACTTAATTCTCTACAAAAAAGGTCTCTTAACATTTTGCCATAGCTCGCTTCGTTTCCGAGATATTTGCAGATTTATCTCAAGGGAAGGGGCCTGACGGACATATTTCGAGATATTTCTTCTTCTTGTTGTTCTTCTTCTGCACAGCTAAGCTGGAAGTGGCATTTGCGGCTCGCACTAGTGCAGAGTTATCTCAAAGAAAGGGGCCACGGTGTTTCTGTATCTCTATTATGTTGGTGCGGCTTCGGAACTTTTAAATATCTTGATATATCTCGAGAACTACGCATCTGATCAAAAAATATCATAGAACATAAAAAGTAGGAAACATAATTCTCTACAAAAACGTCTCTTAACATTTTGCCATAGCTCGCTTCGTTTCCGAGATATTTGCAGATATATCTCAAGGGAAGGGGCCTGACGGACATATTTCGAGATATTTCTTCTTCTTGTTGTTCTTCTTCTGCACAGCGAAGCTGGAAGTGGCATTTGCAGCTCGCAATAGTGCAGAGTTATCTCAAAGAAAGGGGCCACGGTGTTTCGGTATCTCTATTATGTTGGTGCGGCTTCGGATCTTTTAAATATCTCGATATATCTCGAAAACTACGCTTCTGATCAAAAAATATCATAGAACATAAATTGTAGGAAACATAATTCTCTACAAAAAAGGTCTCTTAACATTTTGCCATAGCTCGTTTGGTTTCCGAGATATTTGCAGATATATCTCATGGGAAGGGGCCTGACGGACATATTTCGAGATATTTCTTCTTCTTGTTGTTCTTCTTCTGCACAGCTAAACTGGAAGTGGCATTTCCAGCTCGCAATAGCGCAGAGTTATCTCAAAGAAAGGGGCCACGGTGTTTCTGTATCTCTATTATGTTGGTGCGGCTTCGGAACTTTTAAATATCTTGATATATCTCGAGAACTACGCATCTGATCAAAAAATATCATAGAACATAAAAAGTAGGAAACATAATTCTCTACAAAAAAGGTCTCTTAACATTTTGCCATAGCTCACTTCGTTTCCGAGATATTTGCAGATTTATCTCCAGGGAAGGGGCCTAACGGACATATTTCGAGATATTTCTTCTTCTTGTTGTTCTTCTTCTGCACAGCTAAGCTGGAAGTGGCATTTGCGGCTCGCACTAGTGCAGAGTTATCTCAAAGAAAGGGGCCACCGTGTTTCTGTATCTCTATTATGTTGGTGCGGCTTCGGAACTTTTAAATATCTTGATATATCTCGAGAACTACGCATCTGATCAAAAAATATCATAGAACATAAAAAGTAGGAAACATAATTCTCTACAAAAACGTCTCTTAACATTTTGCCATAGCTCGCTTCGTTTCCGAGATATTTGCAGATATATCTCAAGGGAAGGGGCCTGACGGATATATTTCGAGATATTTCTTCTTCTTGTTGTTCTTCTTCTGCACAGCGAAGCTGGAAGTGGCATTTGCAGCTCGCAATAGTGCAGAGTTATCTCAAAGAAAGGGGCCACGGTGTTTCGGTATCTCTATTATGTTGGTGCGGCTTCGGAACTTTTAAATATCTTGATATATCTCGAGAACTACGCATCTGATCAAAAAATATCGTAGAACATAAAAAGTAGAAAACTTAATTCTCTACAAAAAAAGGTCTCTTAACATTTTGCCATAGCTCGCTTCGTTTCCGAGATATTTGCAGATTTATCTCAAGGGAAGGGGCCTGACGGACATATTTCGAGATATTTCTTCTTCTTGTTGTTCTTCTTCTGCACAGCTAAGCTGGAAGTGGCATTTGCGGCTCGCACTAGAGCAGAGTTATCTCAAAGAAAGGGGCCACGGTGTTTCTGTATCTCTATTATGTTGGTGCGGCTTCGGAACTTTTAAATATCTTGATATATCTCGAGAACTACGCATCTGATCAAAAAATATCATAGAACATAAAAAGTAGAAAACCTAATTCTCTACAAAAAAGGTCTCTTAACATTTCGCCATAGCTCGCTTCGTTTCCGAGATATTTGCAGATTTATCTCAAGGGAAGGGGCCTAACGGACATATTTCGAGATATTCCTTCTTCTTGTTGTTCTTCTTCTGCACAGCTAAACTGGAAGTGGCATTTCCAGCTCGCAATAGTGCAGAGTTATCTCAAAGAAAGGGGCCACGGTGTTTCTGTATCTCTATTATGTTGGTGCGGCTTCGGAACTTTTAAATATCTTGATATATCTCGAGAACTACGCATCTG
The DNA here is from genome assembly GCF_051020975.1 of Osmia lignaria lignaria. Classification (NCBI taxonomy): domain Eukaryota; kingdom Metazoa; phylum Arthropoda; class Insecta; order Hymenoptera; family Megachilidae; genus Osmia; species Osmia lignaria. The sequence continues at coordinate 23,234,120 of NW_027478163.1, forward strand.
ATCAAAAAATATCATAGAACATAAAAAGTAGGAAACATAATTCTCTACAAAAAAGGTCTCTTAACATTTTGCCATAGCTCGCTTCGTTTCCGAGATATTTGCAGATTTATCTCAAGGGAAGGGGCCTGACGGACATATTTCGAGATATTTCTTCTTCTTGTTCTGCTTCTTCTGCACAGCTAAGCTGGAAGTGGCATTTGCGGCTCGCACTAGTGCAGAGTTATCTCAAAGAAAGGGGCCACGGTGTTTCTGTATCTCTATTATGTTGGTGCGGCTTCGGAACTTTTAAATATCTTGATATATCTCGAGAACTACGCATCTGATCAAAAAATATCATAGAACATAAAAAGTAGGAAACATAATTCTCTACAAAAACGTCTCTTAACATTTTGCCATAGCTCGCTTCGTTTCCGAGATATTTGCAGATATATCTCAAGGGAAGGGGCCTGACGGACATATTTCGAGATATTTCTTCTTCTTGTTGTTCTTCTTCTGCACAGCGAAGCTGGAAGTGGCATTTGCAGCTCGCAATAGTGCAGAGTTATCTCAAAGAAAGGGGCCACGGTGTTTCGGTATCTCTATTATGTTGGTGCGGCTTCGGAACTTTTAAATATCTTGATATATCTCGAGAACTACGCATCTGATCAAAAAATATCATAGAACATAAAAAGTAGAAAACTTAATTCTCTACAAAAAAGGTCTCTTAACATTTTGCCATAGCTCGCTTCGTTTCCGAGATATTTGCAGATTTATCTCAAGGGAAGGGGCCTGACGGACATATTTCGAGATATTTCTTCTTCTTGTTGTTCTTCTTCTGCACAGCTAAGCTGGAAGTGGCATTTGCGGCTCGCACTAGTGCAGAGTTATCTCAAAGAAAGGGGCCACGGTGTTTCTGTATCTCTATTATGTTGGTGCGGCTTCGGAACTTTTAAATATCTTGATATATCTCGAGAACTACGCATCTGATCAAAAAATATCATAGAACATAAAAAGTAGGAAACATAATTCTCTACAAAAACGTCTCTTAACATTTTGCCATAGCTCGCTTCGTTTCCGAGATATTTGCAGATATATCTCAAGGGAAGGGGCCTGACGGACATATTTCGAGATATTTCTTCTTCTTGTTGTTCTTCTTCTGCACAGCGAAGCTGGAAGTGGCATTTGCAGCTCGCAATAGTGCAGAGTTATCTCAAAGAAAGGGGCCACGGTGTTTCGGTATCTCTATTATGTTGGTGCGGCTTCGGATCTTTTAAATATCTCGATATATCTCGAAAACTACGCTTCTGATCAAAAAATATCATAGAACATAAATTGTAGGAAACATAATTCTCTACAAAAAAGGTCTCTTAACATTTTGCCATAGCTCGTTTGGTTTCCGAGATATTTGCAGATATATCTCATGGGAAGGGGCCTGACGGACATATTTCGAGATATTTCTTCTTCTTGTTGTTCTTCTTCTGCACAGCTAAACTGGAAGTGGCATTTCCAGCTCGCAATAGCGCAGAGTTATCTCAAAGAAAGGGGCCACGGTGTTTCTGTATCTCTATTATGTTGGTGCGGCTTCGGAACTTTTAAATATCTTGATATATCTCGAGAACTACGCATCTGATCAAAAAATATCATAGAACATAAAAAGTAGGAAACATAATTCTCTACAAAAAAGGTCTCTTAACATTTTGCCATAGCTCGCTTCGTTTCCGAGATATTTGCAGATTTATCTCAAGGGAAGGGGCCTAACGGACATATTTCGAGATATTTCTTCTTCTTGTTGTTCTTCTTCTGCACAGCTAAGCTGGAAGTGGCATTTGCGGCTCGCACTAGTGCAGAGTTATCTCAAAGAAAGGGGCCACGGTGTTTCTGTATCTCTATTATGTTGGTGCGGCTTCGGAACTTTTAAATATCTTGATATATCTCGAGAACTACGCATCTGATCAAAAAATATCATAGAACATAAAAAGTAGGAAACATAATTCTCTACAAAAACGTCTCTTAACATTTTGCCATAGCTCGCTTCGTTTCCGAGATATTTGCAGATATATCTCAAGGGAAGGGGCCTGACGGATATATTTCGAGATATTTCTTCTTCTTGTTGTTCTTCTTCTGCACAGCGAAGCTGGAAGTGGCATTTGCAGCTCGCAATAGTGCAGAGTTATCTCAAAGAAAGGGGCCACGGTGTTTCGGTATCTCTATTATGTTGGTGCGGCTTCGGAACTTTTAAATATCTTGATATATCTCGAGAACTACGCATCTGATCAAAAAATATCGTAGAACATAAAAAGTAGAAAACTTAATTCTCTACAAAAAAAGGTCTCTTAACATTTTGCCATAGCTCGCTTCGTTTCCGAGATATTTGCAGATTTATCTCAAGGGAAGGGGCCTGACGGACATATTTCGAGATATTTCTTCTTCTTGTTGTTCTTCTTCTGCACAGCTAAGCTGGAAGTGGCATTTGCGGCTCGCACTAGAGCAGAGTTATCTCAAAGAAAGGGGCCACGGTGTTTCTGTATCTCTATTATGTTGGTGCGGCTTCGGAACTTTTAAATATCTTGATATATCTCGAGAACTACGCATCTGATCAAAAAATATCATAGAACATAAAAAGTAGAAAACCTAATTCTCTACAAAAAAGGTCTCTTAACATTTCGCCATAGCTCGCTTCGTTTCCGAGATATTTGCAGATTTATCTCAAGGGAAGGGGCCTAACGGACATATTTCGAGATATTCCTTCTTCTTGTTGTTCTTCTTCTGCACAGCTAAACTGGAAGTGGCATTTCCAGCTCGCAATAGTGCAGAGTTATCTCAAAGAAAGGGGCCACGGTGTTTCTGTATCTCTATTATGTTGGTGCGGCTTCGGAACTTTTAAATATCTTGATATATCTCGAGAACTACGCATCTGATCAAAAAATATCATAGAACATAAAAAGTAGGAAACATAATTCTCTACAAAAAAGGTCTCTTAACATTTTGCCATAGCTCGCTTCGTTTCCGAGATATTTGCAGATTTATCTCAAGGGAAGGGGCCTGACGGACATATTTCGAGATATTTCTTCTTCTTGTTCTGCTTCTTCTGCACAGCTAAGCTGGAAGTGGCATTTGCGGCTCGCACTAGTGCACAGTTATCTCAAAGAAAGGGGCCACGGTGTTTCTGTATCTCTATTATGTTGGTGCGGCTTCGGAACTTTTAAATATCTTGATATATCTCGAGAACTACGCATCTGATCAAAAAATATCATAGAACATAAAAAGTAGGAAACATAATTCTCTACAAAAACGTCTCTTAACATTTTGCCATAGCTCGCTTCGTTTCCGAGATATTTGCAGATATATCTCAAGGGAAGGGGCCTGACGGACATATTTCGAGATATTTCTTCTTCTTGTTGTTCTTCTTCTGCACAGCGAAGCTGGAAGTGGCATTTGCAGCTCGCAATAGTGCAGAGTTATCTCAAAGAAAGGGGCCACGGTGTTTCGGTATCTCTATTATGTTGGTGCGGCTTCGGATCTTTTAAATATCTCGATATATCTCGAAAACTACGCTTCTGATCAAAAAATATCATAGAACATAAATTGTAGGAAACATAATTCTCTACAAAAAAGGTCTCTTAACATTTTGCCATAGCTCGTTTGGTTTCCGAGATATTTGCAGATATATCTCATGGGAAGGGGCCTGACGGACATATTTCGAGATATTTCTTCTTCTTGTTGTTCTTCTTCTGCACAGCTAAACTGGAAGTGGCATTTCCAGCTCGCAATAGCGCAGAGTTATCTCAAAGAAAGGGGCCACGGTGTTTCTGTATCTCTATTATGTTGGTGCGGCTTCGGAACTTTTAAATATCTTGATATATCTCGAGAACTACGCATCTGATCAAAAAATATCATAGAACATAAAAAGTAGGAAACTTAATTCTCTACAAAAAAGGTCTCTTAACATTTTGCCATAGCTCGCTTCGTTTCCGAGATATTTGCAGATTTATCTCAAGGGAAGGGGCCTAACGGACATATTTCGAGATATTTCTTCTTCTTGTTGTTCTTCTTCTGCACAGCTAAGCTGGAAGTGGCATTTGCGGCTCGCACTAGTGCAGAGTTATCTCAAAGAAAGGGGCCACGGTGTTTCTGTATCTCTATTATGTTGGTGCGGCTTCGGAACTTTTAAATATCTTGATATATCTCGAGAACTACGCATCTGATCAAAAAATATCATAGAACATAAAAAGTAGAAAACCTAATTGTCTACAAAAAAGGTCTCTTAACATTTCGCCATAGCTCGCTTCGTTTCCGAGATATTTGCAGATTTATCTCAAGGGAAGGGGCCTAACGGACATATTTCGAGATATTCCTTCTTCTTGTTGTTCTTCTTCTGCACAGCTAAACTGGAAGTGGCATTTCCAGCTCGCAATAGTGCAGAGTTATCTCAAAGAAAGGGGCCACGGTGTTTCTGTATCTCTATTATGTTGGTGCGGCTTCGGAACTTTTAAATATCTTGATATATCTCGAGAACTACGCATCTGATCAAAAAATATCATAGAACATAAAAAGTAGAAAACTTAATTCTCTACAAAAAAGGTCTCTTTATATTTTGCCATAGCTCGCTTCGTTTCCGAGATATTTGCAGATTTATCTCAAGGGAAGGGGCCTAACGGACATATTTCGAGATATTTCTTCTTCTTGTTGTTCCTCTTCTGCACAGCTAAGCTGGAAGTGGCATTTGCGGCTCGCACTAGTGCAGAGTTATCTCAAAGAAAGGGGCCACGGTGTTTCTGTATCTCTATTATGTTGGTGCGGCTTCGGAACTTTTAAATATCTTGATATATCTCGAGAACTACGCATCTGATCAAAAAATATCATAGAACATAAAAAGTAGGAAACATAATTCTCTACAAAAACGTCTCTTAACATTTTGCCATAGCTCGCTTCGTTTCCGAGATATTTGCAGATATATCTCAAGGGAAGGGGCCTGACGGATATATTTCGAGATATTTCTTCTTCTTGTTGTTCTTCTTCTGCACAGCGAAGCTGGAAGTGGCATTTGCAGCTCGCAATAGTGCAGAGTTATCTCAAAGAAAGGGGCCACGGTGTTTCGGTATCTCTATTATGTTGGTGCGGCTTCGGATCTTTTAAATATCTCGATATATCTCGAAAACTACGCTTCTGATCAAAAAATATCATAGAACATAAATTGTAGGAAACATAATTCTCTACAAAAAAGGTCTCTTAACATTTTGCCATAGCTCGTTTGGTTTCCGAGATATTTGCAGATATATCTCATGGGAAGGGGCCTGACGGACATATTTCGAGATATTTCTTCTTCTTGTTGTTCTTCTTCTGCACAGCTAAACTGGAAGTGGCATTTCCAGCTCGCAATAGCGCAGAGTTATCTCAAAGAAAGGGGCCACGGTGTTTCTGTATCTCTATTATGTTGGTGCGGCTTCGGAACTTTTAAATATCTTGATATATCTCGAGAACTACGCATCTGATCAAAAAATATCATAGAACATAAAAAGTAGGAAACTTAATTCTCTACAAAAAAGGTCTCTTAACATTTTGCCATAGCTCGCTTCGTTTCCGAGATATTTGCAGATTTATCTCAAGGGAAGGGGCCTAACGGACATATTTCGAGATATTTCTTCTTCTTGTTGTTCTTCTTCTGCACAGCTAAGCTGGAAGTGGCATTTGCGGCTCGCACTAGTGCAGAGTTATCTCAAAGAAAGGGGCCACGGTGTTTCTGTATCTCTATTATGTTGGTGCGGCTTCGGAACTTTTAAATATCTTGATATATCTCGAGAACTACGCATCTGATCAAAAAATATCATAGAACATAAAAAGTAGGAAACATAATTCTCTACAAAAACGTCTCCTAACATTTTGCCATAGCTCGCTTCGTTTCCGAGATATTTGCAGATATATCTCAAGGGAAGGGGCCTGACGGACATATTTCGAGATATTTCTTCTTCTCGTTGTTCTTCTTCTGCACAGCGAAGCTGGAAGTGGCATTTGCAGCTCGCAATAGTGCAGAGTTATCTCAAAGAAAGGGGCCACGGTGTTTCGGTATCTCTATTATGTTGGTGCGGCTTCGGATCTTTTAAATATCTCGATATATCTAGAAAACTACGCTTCTGATCAAAAAATATCATAGAACATAAATTGTAGGAAACATAATTCTCTACAAAAAAGGTCTCTTAACATTTTGCCATAGCTCGTTTGGTTTCCGAGATATTTGCAGATATATCTCATGGGAAGGGGCCTGACGGACATATTTCGAGATATTTCTTCTTCTTGTTGTTCTTCTTCTGCACAGCTAAACTGGAAGTGGCATTTCCAGCTCGCAATAGCGCAGAGTTATCTCAAAGAAAGGGGCCACGGTGTTTCTGTATCTCTATTATGTTGGTGCGGCTTCGGAACTTTTAAATATCTTGATATATCTCGAGAACTACGCATCTGATCAAAAAATATCATAGAACATAAAAAGTAGGAAACTTAATTCTCTACAAAAAAGGTCTCTTAACATTTTGCCATAGCTCGCTTCGTTTCCGAGATATTTGCTGATTTATCTCAAGGGAAGGGGCCTAACGGACATATTTCGAGATATTTCTTCTTCTTGTTGTTCTTCTTCTGCACAGCTAAGCTGGAAGTGGCATTTGCGGCTCGCACTAGTGCAGAGTTATCTCAAAGAAAGGGGCCACGGTGTTTCTGTATCTCTATTATGTTGGTGCGGCTTCGGAACTTTTAAATATCTTGATATATCTCGAGAACTACGCATCTGATCAAAAAATATCATAGAACATAAAAAGTAGAAAACTTAATTCTCTACAAAAAAGGTCTCTTTATATTTTGCCATAGCTCGCTTCGTTTCCGAGATATTTGCAGATTTATCTCAAGGGAAGGGGCCTGACGGATATATTTCGAGATATTTCTTCTTCTTGTTGTTCTTCTTCTGCACAGCGAAGCTGGAAGTGGCATTTGCAGCTCGCAATAGTGCAGAGTTATCTCAAAGGAAGGGGCCACGGTGTTTCGGTATCTCTATTATGTTGGTGCGGCTTCGGAACTTTTAAATATCTTGATATATCTCGAGAACTACGCATCTGATCAAAAAATATCGTAGAACATAAAAAGTAGAAAACTTAATTCTCTACAAAAAAGGTCTCTTAACATTTTGCCATAGCTCGCTTCGTTTCCGAGATATTTGCAGATTTATCTCAAGGGAAGGGGCCTGACGGACATATTTCGAGATATTTCTTCTTCTTGTTGTTCTTCTTCTGCACAGCTAAGCTGGAAGTGGCATTTGCGGCTCGCACTAGAGCAGAGTTATCTCAAAGAAAGGGGCCACGGTGTTTCTGTATCTCTATTATGTTGGTGCGGCTTCGGAACTTTTAAATATCTTGATATATCTCGAGAACTACGCATCTGATCAAAAAATATCATAGAACATAAAAAGTAGAAAACTTAATTCTCTACAAAAAAGGTCTCTTAACATTTCGCCATAGCTCGCTTCGTTTCCGAGATATTTGAAGATTTATCTCAAGGGAAGGGGCCTAACGGACATATTTCGAGATATTCCTTCTTCTTGTTGTTCTTCTTCTGCACAGCTAAACTGGAAGTGGCATTTCCAGCTCGCAATAGTGCAGAGTTATCTCAAAGAAAGGGGCCACGGTGTTTCTGTATCTCTATTATGTTGGTGCGGCTTCGGAACTTTTAAATATCTTGATATATCTCGAGAACTACGCATCTGATCAAAAAATATCATAGAACATAAAAAGTAGAAAACTTAATTCTCTACAAAAAAGGTCTCTTTATATTTTGCCATAGCTCGCTTCGTTTCCGAGATATTTGCAGATTTATCTCAAGGGAAGGGGCCTAACGGACATATTTCGAGATATTTCTTCTTCTTGTTGTTCTTCTTCTGCACAGCTAAGCTGGAAGTGGCATTTGCGGCTCGCACTAGTGCAGAGTTATCTCAAAGAAAGGGGCCACGGTGTTTCTGTATCTCTATTATGTTGGTGCGGCTTCGGAACTTTTAAATATCTTGATATATCTCGAGAACTACGCATCTGATCAAAAAATATCATAGAACATAAAAAGTAGGAAACATAATTCTCTACAAAAACGTCTCCTAACATTTTGCCATAGCTCGCTTCGTTTCCGAGATATTTGCAGATATATCTCAAGGGAAGGGGCCTGACGGACATATTTCGAGATATTTCTTCTTCTCGTTGTTCTTCTTCTGCACAGCGAAGCTGGAAGTGGCATTTGCAGCTCGCAATAGTGCAGAGTTATCTCAAAGAAAGGGGCCACGGTGTTTCGGTATCTCTATTATGTTGGTGCGGCTTCGGATCTTTTAAATATCTCGATATATCTCGAAAACTACGCTTCTGATCAAAAAATATCATAGAACATAAAAAGTAGGAAACATAATTCTCTACAAAAACGTCTCTTAACATTTTGCCATAGCTCGCTTCGTTTCCGAGATATTTGCAGATATATCTCAAGGGAAGGGGCCTGACGGATATATTTCGAGATATTTCTTCTTCTTGTTGTTCTTCTTCTGCACAGCGAAGCTGGAAGTGGCATTTGCAGCTCGCAATAGTGCAGAGTTATCTCAAAGAAAGGGGCCACGGTGTTTCGGTATCTCTATTATGTTGGTGCGGCTTCGGATCTTTTAAATATCTCGATATATCTCGAAAACTACGCTTCTGATCAAAAAATATCATAGAACATAAATTGTAGGAAACATAATTCTCTACAAAAAAGGTCTCTTAACATTTTGCCATAGCTCGTTTGGTTTCCGAGATATTTGCAGATATATCTCATGGGAAGGGGCCTGACGGACATATTTCGAGATATTTCTTCTTCTTGTTGTTCTTCTTCTGCACAGCTAAACTGGAAGTGGCATTTCCAGCTCGCAATAGCGCAGAGTTATCTCAAAGAAAGGGGCCACGGTGTTTCTGTATCTCTATTATGTTGGTGCGGCTTCGGAACTTTTAAATATCTTGATATATCTCGAGAACTACGCATCTGATCAAAAAATATCATAGAACATAAAAAGTAGGAAACATAATTCTCTACAAAAACGTCTCTTAACATTTTGCCATAGCTCGCTTCGTTTCCGAGATATTTGCAGATATATCTCAAGGGAAGGGGCCTGACGGACATATTTCGAGATATTTCTTCTTCTTGTTGTTCTTCTTCTGCACAGCGAAGCTGGAAGTGGCATTTGCAGCTCGCAATAGTGCAGAGTTATCTCAAAGAAAGGGGCCACGGTGTTTCGGTATCTCTATTATGTTGGTGCGGCTTCGGATCTTTTAAATATCTCGATATATCTCGAAAACTACGCTTCTGATCAAAAAATATCATAGAACATAAATTGTAGGAAACATAATTCTCTACAAAAAAGGTCTCTTAACATTTTGCCATAGCTCGTTTGGTTTCCGAGATATTTGCAGATATATCTCATGGGAAGGGGCCTGACGGACATATTTCGAGATATTTCTTCTTCTTGTTGTTCTTCTTCTGCACAGCTAAACTGGAAGTGGCATTTCCAGCTCGCAATAGCGCAGAGTTATCTCAAAGAAAGGGGCCACGGTGTTTCTGTATCTCTATTATGTTGGTGCGGCTTCGGAACTTTTAAATATCTTGATATATCTCGAGAACTACGCATCTGATCAAAAAATATCATAGAACATAAAAAGTAGGAAACTTAATTCTCTACAAAAAAGGTCTCTTAACATTTTGCCATAGCTCGCTTCGTTTCCGAGATATTTGCAGATTTATCTCAAGGGAAGGGGCCTAACGGACATATTTCGAGATATTTCTTCTTCTTGTTGTTCTTCTTCTGCACAGCTAAGCTGGAAGTGGCATTTGCGGCTCGCACTAGTGCAGAGTTATCTCAAAGAAAGGGGCCACGGTGTTTCTGTATCTCTATTATGTTGGTGCGGCTTCGGAACTTTTAAATATCTTGATATATCTCGAGAACTACGCATCTGATCAAAAAATATCATAGAACATAAAAAGTAGGAAACATAATTCTCTACAAAAACGTCTCTTAACATTTTGCCATAGCTCGCTTCGTTTCCGAGATATTTGCAGATATATCTCAAGGGAAGGGGCCTGACGGATATATTTCGAGATATTTCTTCTTCTTGTTGTTCTTCTTCTGCACAGCGAAGCTGGAAGTGGCATTTGCAGCTCGCAATAGTGCAGAGTTATCTCAAAGGAAGGGGCCACGGTGTTTCGGTATCTCTATTATGTTGGTGCGGCTTCGGAACTTTTAAATATCTTGATATATCTCGAGAACTACGCATCTGATCAAAAAATATCGTAGAACATAAAAAGTAGAAAACTTAATTCTCTACAAAAAAGGTCTCTTAACATTTTGCCATAGCTCGCTTCGTTTCCGAGATATTTGCAGATTTATCTCAAGGGAAGGGGCCTGACGGACATATTTCGAGATATTTCTTCTTCTTGTTGTTCTTCTTCTGCACAGCTAAGCTGGAAGTGGCATTTGCGGCTCGCACTAGAGCAGAGTTATCTCAAAGAAAGGGGCCACGGTGTTTCTGTATCTCTATTATGTTGGTGCGGCTTCGGAACTTTTAAATATCTTGATATATCTCGAGAACTACGCATCTGATCAAAAAATATCATAGAACATAAAAAGTAGAAAACCTAATTCTCTACAAAAAAGGTCTCTTAACATTTCGCCATAGCTCGCTTCGTTTCCGAGATATTTGAAGATTTATCTCAAGGGAAGGGGTCTAACGGACATATTTCGAGATATTCCTTCTTCTTGTTGTTCTTCTTCTGCACAGCTAAACTGGAAGTGGCATTTCCAGCTCGCAATAGTGCAGAGTTATCTCAAAGAAAGGGGCCACGGTGTTTCTGTATCTCTATTATGTTGGTGCGGCTTCGGAACTTTTAAATATCTTGATATATCTCGAGAACTACGCATCTGATCAAAAAATATCATAGAACATAAAAAGTAGAAAACTTAATTCTCTACAAAAAAGGTCTCTTTATATTTTGCCATAGCTCGCTTCGTTTCCGAGATATTTGCAGATTTATCTCAAGGGAAGGGGCCTAACGGACATATTTCGAGATATTTCTTCTTCTTGTTGTTCTTCTTCTGCACAGCTAAGCTGGAAGTGGCATTTGCGGCTCGCACTAGTGCAGAGTTATCTCAAAGAAAGGGGCCACGGTGTTTCTGTATCTCTATTATGTTGGTGCGGCTTCGGAACTTTTAAATATCTTGATATATCTCGAGAACTACGCATCTGATCAAAAAATATCATAGAACATAAAAAGTAGGAAACATAATTCTCTACAAAAACGTCTCCTAACATTTTGCCATAGCTCGCTTCGTTTCCGAGATATTTGCAGATATATCTCAAGGGAAGGGGCCTGACGGACATATTTCGAGATATTTCTTCTTCTCGTTGTTCTTCTTCTGCACAGCGAAGCTGGAAGTGGCATTTGCAGCTCGCAATAGTGCAGAGTTATCTCAAAGAAAGGGGCCACGGTGTTTCGGTATCTCTATTATGTTGGTGCGGCTTCGGATCTTTTAAATATCTCGATATATCTCGAAAACTACGCTTCTGATCAAAAAATATCATAGAACATAAATTGTAGGAAACATAATTCTCTACAAAAAAGGTCTCTTAACATTTTGCCATAGCTCGTTTGGTTTCCGAGATATTTGCAGATATATCTCATGGGAAGGGGCCTGACGGACATATTTCGAGATATTACTTCTTCTTGTTGTTCTTCTTCTGCACAGCTAAACTGGAAGTGGCATTTCCAGCTCGCAATAGCGCAGAGTTATCTCAAAGAAAGGGGCCACGGTGTTTCTGTATCTCTATTATGTTGGTGCGGCTTCGGAACTTTTAAATATCTTGATATATCTCGAGAACTACGCATCTGATCAAAAAATATCATAGAACATAAAAAGTAGGAAACTTAATTCTCTACAAAAAAGGTCTCTTAACATTTTGCCATAGCTCGCTTCGTTTCCGAGATATTTGCAGATTTATCTCAAGGGAAGGGGCCTAACGGACATATTTCGAGATATTTCTTCTTCTTGTTGTTCTTCTTCTGCACAGCTAAGCTGGAAGTGGCATTTGCGGCTCGCACTAGTGCAGAGTTATCTCAAAGAAAGGGGCCACGGTGTTTCTGTATCTCTATTATGTTGGTGCGGCTTCGGAACTTTTAAATATCTTGATATATCTCGAGAACTACGCATCTGATCAAAAAATATCATAGAACATAAAAAGTAGAAAACTTAATTCTCTACAAAAAAGGTCTCTTTATATTTTGCCATAGCTCGCTTCGTTTCCGAGATATTTGCAGATTTATCTCAAGGGAAGGGGCCTGACGGATATATTTCGAGATATTTCTTCTTCTTGTTGTTCTTCTTCTGCACAGCGAAGCTGGAAGTGGCATTTGCAGCTCGCAATAGTGCAGAGTTATCTCAAAGGAAGGGGCCACGGTGTTTCGGTATCTCTATTATGTTGGTGCGGCTTCGGAACTTTTAAATATCTTGATATATCTCGAGAACTACGCATCTGATCAAAAAATATCGTAGAACATAAAAAGTAGAAAACTTAATTCCCTACAAAAAAGGTCTCTTAACATTTTGCCATAGCTCGCTTCGTTTCCGAGATATTTGCAGATTTATCTCAAGGGAAGGGGCCTGACGGACATATTTCGAGATATTTCTTCTTCTTGTTGTTCTTCTTCTGCACAGCTAAGCTGGAAGTGGCATTTGCGGCTCGCACTAGAGCAGAGTTATCTCAAAGAAAGGGGCCACGGTGTTTCTGTATCTCTATTATGTTGGTGCGGCTTCGGAACTTTTAAATATCTTGATATATCTCGAGAACTACGCATCTGATCAAAAAATATCATAGAACATAAAAAGTAGAAAACCTAATTCTCTACAAAAAAGGTCTCTTAACATTTCGCCATAGCTCGCTTCGTTTCCGAGATATTTGAAGATTTATCTCAAGGGAAGGGGCCTAACGGACATATTTCGAGATATTCCTTCTTCTTGTTGTTCTTCTTCTGCACAGCTAAACTGGAAGTGGCATTTCCAGCTCGCAATAGTGCAGAGTTATCTCAAAGAAAGGGGCCACGGTGTTTCTGTATCTCTATTATGTTGGTGCGGCTTCGGAACTTTTAAATATCTTGATATATCTCGAGAACTACGCATCTGATCAAAAAATATCATAGAACATAAAAAGTAGAAAACTTAATTCTCTACAAAAAAGGTCTCTTTATATTTTGCCATAGCTCGCTTCGTTTCCGAGATATTTGCAGATTTATCTCAAGGGAAGGGGCCTAACGGACATATTTCGAGATATTTCTTCTTCTTGTTGTTCTTCTTCTGCACAGCTAAGCTGGAAGTGGCATTTGCGGCTCGCACTAGTGCAGAGTTATCTCAAAGAAAGGGGCCACGGTGTTTCTGTATCTCTATTATGTTGGTGCGGCTTCGGAACTTTTAAATATCTTGATATATCTCGAGAACTACGCATCTGATCAAAAAATATCATAGAACATAAAAAGTAGGAAACATAATTCTCTACAAAAACGTCTCCTAACATTTTGCCATAGCTCGCTTCGTTTCCGAGATATTTGCAGATATATCTCAAGGGAAGGGGCCTGACGGACATATTTCGAGATATTTCTTCTTCTCGTTGTTCTTCTTCTGCACAGCGAAGCTGGAAGTGGCATTTGCAGCTCGCAATAGTGCAGAGTTATCTCAAAGAAAGGGGCCACGGTGTTTCGGTATCTCTATTATGTTGGTGCGGCTTCGGATCTTTTAAATATCTCGATATATCTCGAAAACTACGCTTCTGATCAAAAAATATCATAGAACATAAATTGTAGGAAACATAATTCTCTACAAAAAAGGTCTCTTAACATTTTGCCATAGCTCGTTTGGTTTCCGAGATATTTGCAGATATATCTCATGGGAAGGGGCCTGACGGACATATTTCGAGATATTTCTTCTTCTTGTTGTTCTTCTTCTGCACAGCTAAACTGGAAGTGGCATTTCCAGCTCGCAATAGCGCAGAGTTATCTCAAAGAAAGGGGCCACGGTGTTTCTGTATCTCTATTATGTTGGTGCGGCTTCGGAACTTTTAAATATCTTGATATATCTCGAGAACTACGCATCTGATCAAAAAATATCATAGAACATAAAAAGTAGGAAACTTAATTCTCTACAAAAAAGGTCTCTTAACATTTTGCCATAGCTCGCTTCGTTTCCGAGATATTTGCAGATTTATCTCAAGGGAAGGGGCCTAACGGACATATTTCGAGATATTTCTTCTTCTTGTTGTTCTTCTTCTGCACAGCTAAGCTGGAAGTGGCATTTGCGGCTCGCACTAGTGCAGAGTTATCTCAAAGAAAGGGGCCACGGTGTTTCTGTATCTCTATTATGTTGGTGCGGCTTCGGAACTTTTAAATATCTTGATATATCTCGAGAACTACGCATCTGATCAAAAAATATCGTAGAACATAAAAAGTAGAAAACTTAATTCTCTACAAAAAAGGTCTCTTAACATTTTGCCATAGCTCGCTTCGTTTCCGAGATATTTGCAGATTTATCTCAAGGGAAGGGGCCTGACGGACATATTTCGAGATATTTCTTCTTCTTGTTGTTCTTCTTCTGCGCAGCTAAGCTGGAAGTGGCATTTGCGGCTCGCACTAGTGCAGAGTTATCTCAAAGAAAGGGGCCACGGTGTTTCTGTATCTCTATTATGTTGGTGCGGCTTCGGAACTTTTAAATATCTTGATATATCTCGAGAACTACGCATCTGATCAAAAAATATCATAGAACATAAAAAGTAGGAAACTTAATTCTCTACAAAAAAGGTCTCTCAATATTTTGCCATAGCTCGCTTCGTTTCCGAGATATTTGCAGATTTATCTCAAGGGAAGGGGCCTAACGGACATATTTCGAGATATTTCTTCTTCTTGTTGTTCTTCTTCTGCACAGCTAAGCTGGAAGTGGCATTTGCGGCTCGCACTAGTGCAGAGTTATCTCAAAGAAAGGGGCCACGGTGTTTCTGTATCTCTATTATGTTGGTGCGGCTTCGGAACTTTTAAATATCTTGATATATCTCGAGAACTACGCATCTGATCAAAAAATATCATAGAACATAAAAAGTAGGAAACATAATTCTCTACAAAAAAGGTCTCTTAACATTTTGCCATAGCTCGCTTCGTTTCCGAGATATTTGCAGATATATCTCAAGGGAAGGGGCCTGACGGACATATTTCGAGATATTTCTTCTTCTTGTTGTTCTTCTTCTGCACAGCGAAGCTGGAAGTGGCATTTGCAGCTCGCAATAGTGCAGAGTTATCTCAAAGAAAGGGGCCACGGTGTTTCGGTATCTCTATTATGTTGGTGCGGCTTCGGAACTTTTAAATATCTTGATATATCTCGAGAACTACGCATCTGATCAAAAAATATCATAGAACATAAAAAGTAGGAAACTTAATTCTCTACAAAAAAGGTCTCTCAACATTTTGCCATAGCTCGCTTCGTTTCCGAGATATTTGCAGATTTATCTCAAGGGAAGGGGCCTATCGGACATATTTCGAGATATTTCTTCTTCTTGTTGTTCTTCTTCTGCACAGCTAAACTGGAAGTGGCATTTCCAGCTCGCAATAGTGCAGAGTTATCTCAAAGAAAGGGGCCACGGTGTTTCTGTATCTCTATTATGTTGGTGCGGCTTCGGAACTTTTAAATATCTTGATATATCTCGAGAACTACGCATCTGATCAAAAAATATCATAGAACATAAAAAGTAGGAAACATAATTCTCTACAAAAACGTCTCTTAACATTTTGCCATAGCTCGCTTCGTTTCCGAGATATTTGCAGATTTATCTCAAGGGAAGGGGCTTGACGGACATATTTCGAGATATTTCTTCTTCTTGTTGTTCTTCTTCTGCACAGCGAAGCTGGAAGTGGCATTTGCAGCTCGCAATAGTGCAGAGTTATCTCAAAGAAAGGGGCCACGGTGTTTCGGTATCTCTATTATGTTGGTGCGGCTTCGGAACTTTTAAATATCTTGATATATCTCGAGAACTACGCATCTGATCAAAAAATATCGTAGAACATAAAAAGTAGAAAACTTAATTCTCTACAAAAAAGGTCTCTTAACATTTTGCCATAGCTCGCTTCGTTTCCGAGATATTTGCAGATTTATCTCAAGGGAAGGGGCCTGACGGACATATTTCGAGATATTTCTTCTTCTTGTTGTTCTTCTTCTGCACAGCTAAGCTGGAAGTGGCATTTGCGGCTCGCACTAGAGCAGAGTTATCTCAAAGAAAGGGGCCACGGTGTTTCTGTATCTCTATTATGTTGGTGCGGCTTCGGAACTTTTAAATATCTTGATATATCTCGAGAACTACGCATCTGATCAAAAAATATCATAGAACATAAAAAGTAGGAAACATAATTCTCTACAAAAACGTCTCTTAACATTTTGCCATAGCTCGCTTCGTTTCCGAGATATTTGCAGATATATCTCAAGGGAAGGGGCCTGACGGACATATTTCGAGATATTTCTTCTTCTTGTTGTTCTTCTTCTGCACAGCGAAGCTGGAAGTGGCATTTGCAGCTCGCAATAGTGCAGAGTTATCTCAAAGAAAGGGGCCACGGTGTTTCGGTATCTCTATTATGTTGGTGCGGCTTCGGATCTTTTAAATATCTCGATATATCTCGAAAACTACGCTTCTGATCAAAAAATATCATAGAACATAAATTGTAGGAAACATAATTCTCTACAAAAAAGGTCTCTTAACATTTTGCCATAGCTCGTTTGGTTTCCGAGATATTTGCAGATATATCTCATGGGAAGGGGCCTGACGGACATATTTCGAGATATTTCTTCTTCTTGTTGTTCTTCTTCTGCACAGCTAAACTGGAAGTGGCATTTCCAGCTCGCAATAGCGCAGAGTTATCTCAAAGAAAGGGGCCACGGTGTTTCTGTATCTCTATTATGTTGGTGCGGCTTCGGAACTTTTAAATATCTTGATATATCTCGAGAACTACGCATCTGATCAAAAAATATCATAGAACATAAAAAGTAGGAAACTTAATTCTCTACAAAAAAGGTCTCTTAACATTTTGCCATAGCTCGCTTCGTTTCCGAGATATTTGCAGATTTATCTCAAGGGAAGGGGCCTAACGGACATATTTCGAGATATTTCTTCTTCTTGTTGTTCTTCTTCTGCACAGCTAAGCTGGAAGTGGCATTTGCGGCTCGCACTAGTGCAGAGTTATCTCAAAGAAAGGGGCCACGGTGTTTCTGTATCTCTATTATGTTGGTGCGGCTTCGGAACTTTTAAATATCTTGATATATCTCGAGAACTACGCATCTGATCAAAAAATATCATAGAACATAAAAAGTAGGAAACATAATTCTCTACAAAAACGTCTCTTAACATTTTGCCATAGCTCGCTTCGTTTCCGAGATATTTGCAGATATATCTCAAGGGAAGGGGCCTGACGGATATATTTCGAGATATTTCTTCTTCTTGTTGTTCTTCTTCTGCACAGCGAAGCTGGAAGTGGCATTTGCAGCTCGCAATAGTGCAGAGTTATCTCAAAGGAAGGGGCCACGGTGTTTCGGTATCTCTATTATGTTGGTGCGGCTTCGGAACTTTTAAATATCTTGATATATCTCGAGAACTACGCATCTGATCAAAAAATATCGTAGAACATAAAAAGTAGAAAACTTAATTCTCTACAAAAAAGGTCTCTTAACATTTTGCCATAGCTCGCTTCGTTTCCGAGATATTTGCAGATTTATCTCAAGGGAAGGGGCCTGACGGACATATTTCGAGATATTTCTTCTTCTTGTTGTTCTTCTTCTGCACAGCTAAGCTGGAAGTGGCATTTGCGGCTCGCACTAGAGCAGAGTTATCTCAAAGAAAGGGGCCACGGTGTTTCTGTATCTCTATTATGTTGGTGCGGCTTCGGAACTTTTAAATATCTTGATATATCTCGAGAACTACGCATCTGATCAAAAAATATCATAGAACATAAAAAGTAGAAAACCTAATTCTCTACAAAAAAGGTCTCTTAACATTTCGCCATAGCTCGCTTCGTTTCCGAGATATTTGCAGATTTATCTCAAGGGAAGGGGCCTAACGGACATATTTCGAGATATTCCTTCTTCTTGTTGTTCTTCTTCTGCACAGCTAAACTGGAAGTGGCATTTCCAGCTCGCAATAGTGCAGAGTTATCTCAAAGAAAGGGGCCACGGTGTTTCTGTATCTCTATTATGTTGGTGCGGCTTCGGAACTTTTAAATATCTTGATATATCTCGAGAACTACGCATCTGATCAAAAAATATCATACAACATAAAAAGTAGAAAACTTAATTCTCTACAAAAAAGGTCTCTTTATATTTTGCCATAGCTCGCTTCGTTTCCGAGATATTTGCAGATTTATCTCAAGGGAAGGGGCCTAACGGACATATTTCGAGATATTTCTTCTTCTTGTTGTTCTTCTTCTGCACAGCTAAGCTGGAAGTGGCATTTGCGGCTCGCACTAGTGCAGAGTTATCTCAAAGAAAGGGGCCACGGTGTTTCTGTATCTCTATTATGTTGGTGCGGCTTCGGAACTTTTAAATATCTTGATATATCTCGAGAACTACGCATCTGATCAAAAAATATCATAGAACATAAAAAGTAGGAAACATAATTCTCTACAAAAACGTCTCTTAACATTTTGCCATAGCTCGCTTCGTTTCCGAGATATTTGCAGATATATCTCAAGGGAAGGGGCCTGACGGACATATTTCGAGATATTTCTTCTTCTTGTTGTTCTTCTTCTGCACAGCGAAGCTGGAAGTGGCATTTGCAGCTCGCAATAGTGCAGAGTTATCTCAAAGAAAGGGGCCACGGTGTTTCGGTATCTCTATTATGTTGGTGCGGCTTCGGATCTTTTAAATATCTCGATATATCTCGAAAACTACGCTTCTGATCAAAAAATATCATAGAACATAAATTGTAGAAAACCTAATTCTCTACAAAAAAGGTCTCTTAACATTTCGCCATAGCTCGCTTCGTTTCCGAGATATTTGCAGATTTATCTCAAGGGAAGGGGCCTAACGGACATATTTCGAGATATTCCTTCTTCTTGTTGTTCTTCTTCTGCACAGCTAAACTGGAAGTGGCATTTCCAGCTCGCAATAGTGCAGAGTTATCTCAAAGAAAGGGGCCACGGTGTTTCTGTATCTCTATTATGTTGGTGCGGCTTCGGAACTTTTAAATATCTTGATATATCTCGAGAACTACGCATCTGATCAAAAAATATCATAGAACATAAAAAGTAGAAAACTTAATTCTCTACAAAAAAGGTCTCTTTATATTTTGCCATAGCTCGCTTCGTTTCCGAGATATTTGCAGATTTATCTCAAGGGAAGGGGCCTAACGGACATATTTCGAGATATTTCTTCTTCTTGTTGTTCTTCTTCTGCACAGCTAAGCTGGAAGTGGCATTTGCGGCTCGCACTAGTGCAGAGTTATCTCAAAGAAAGGGGCCACGGTGTTTCTGTATCTCTATTATGTTGGTGCGGCTTCGGAACTTTTAAATATCTTGATATATCTCGAGAACTACGCATCTGATCAAAAAATATCATAGAACATAAAAAGTAGGAAACATAATTCTCTACAAAAACGTCTCTTAACATTTTGCCATAGCTCGCTTCGTTTCCGAGATATTTGCAGATTTATCTCAAGGGAAGGGGCTTGACGGACATATTTCGAGATATTTCTTCTTCTTGTTGTTCTTCTTCTGCACAGCGAAGCTGGAAGTGGCATTTGCAGCTCGCAATAGTGCAGAGTTATCTCAAAGAAAGGGGCCACGGTGTTTCGGTATCTCTATTATGTTGGTGCGGCTTCGGAACTTTTAAATATCTTGATATATCTCGAGAACTACGCATCTGATCAAAAAATATCGTAGAACATAAAAAGTAGAAAACTTAATTCTCTACAAAAAAGGTCTCTTAACATTTTGCCATAGCTCGCTTCGTTTCCGAGATATTTGCAGATTTATCTCAAGGGAAGGGGCCTGACGGACATATTTCGAGATATTTCTTCTTCTTGTTGTTCTTCTTCTGCACAGCTAAGCTGGAAGTGGCATTTGCGGCTCGCACTAGAGCAGAGTTATCTCAAAGAAAGGGGCCACGGTGTTTCTGTATCTCTATTATGTTGGTGCGGCTTCGGAACTTTTAAATATCTTGATATATCTCGAGAACTACGCATCTGATCAAAAAATATCATAGAACATAAAAAGTAGGAAACATAATTCTCTACAAAAACGTCTGTTAACATTTTGCCATAGCTCGCTTCGTTTCCGAGATATTTGCAGATATATCTCAAGGGAAGGGGCCTGACGGACATATTTCGAGATATTTCTTCTTCTTGTTGTTCTTCTTCTGCACAGCGAAGCTGGAAGTGGCATTTGCAGCTCGCAATAGTGCAGAGTTATCTCAAAGAAAGGGGCCACGGTGTTTCGGTATCTCTATTATGTTGGTGCGGCTTCGGATCTTTTAAATATCTCGATATATCTCGAAAACTACGCTTCTGATCAAAAAATATCATAGAACATAAATTGTAGGAAACATAATTCTCTACAAAAAAGGTCTCTTAACATTTTGCCATAGCTCGTTTGGTTTCCGAGATATTTGCAGATATATCTCATGGGAAGGGGCCTGACGGACATATTTCGAGATATTTCTTCTTCTTGTTGTTCTTCTTCTGCACAGCTAAACTGGAAGTGGCATTTCCAGCTCGCAATAGCGCAGAGTTATCTCAAAGAAAGGGGCCACGGTGTTTCTGTATCTCTATTATGTTGGTGCGGCTTCGGAACTTTTAAATATCTTGATATATCTCGAGAACTACGCATCTGATCAAAAAATATCATAGAACATAAAAAGTAGGAAACTTAATTCTCTACAAAAAAGGTCTCTTAACATTTTGCCATAGCTCGCTTCGTTTCCGAGATATTTGCAGATATATCTCAAGGGAAGGGGCCTGACGGATATATTTCGAGATATTTCTTCTTCTTGTTGTTCTTCTTCTGCACAGCGAAGCTGGAAGTGGCATTTGCAGCTCGCAATAGTGCAGAGTTATCTCAAAGGAAGGGGCCACGGTGTTTCGGTATCTCTATTATGTTGGTGCGGCTTCGGAACTTTTAAATATCTTGATATATCTCGAGAACTACGCATCTGATCAAAAAATATCGTAGAACATAAAAAGTAGAAAACTTAATTCTCTACAAAAAAGGTCTCTTAACATTTTGCCATAGCTCGCTTCGTTTCCGAGATATTTGCAGATTTATCTCAAGGGAAGGGGCCTGACGGACATATTTCGAGATATTTCTTCTTCTTGTTGTTCTTCTTCTGCACAGCTAAGCTGGAAGTGGCATTTGCGGCTCGCACTAGAGCAGAGTTATCTCAAAGAAAGGGGCCACGGTGTTTCTGTATCTCTATTATGTTGGTGCGGCTTCGGAACTTTTAAATATCTTGATATATCTCGAGAACTACGCATCTGATCAAAAAATATCATAGAACATAAAAAGTAGAAAACCTAATTCTCTACAAAAAAGGTCTCTTAACATTTCGCCATAGCTCGCTTCGTTTCCGAGATATTTGCAGATTTATCTCAAGGGAAGGGGCCTAACGGACATATTTCGAGATATTCCTTCTTCTTGTTGTTCTTCTTCTGCACAGCTAAACTGGAAGTGGCATTTCCAGCTCGCAATAGTGCAGAGTTATCTCAAAGAAAGGGGCCACGGTGTTTCTGTATCTCTATTATGTTGGTGCGGCTTCGGAACTTTTAAATATCTTGATATATCTCGAGAACTACGCATCTGATCAAAAAATATCATAGAACATAAAAAGTAGAAAACTTAATTCTCTACAAAAAAGGTCTCTTTATATTTTGCCATAGCTCGCTTCGTTTCCGAGATATTTGCAGATTTATCTCAAGGGAAGGGGCCTAACGGACATATTTCGAGATATTTCTTCTTCTTGTTGTTCTTCTTCTGCACAGCTAAGCTGGAAGTGGCATTTGCGGCTCGCACTAGTGCAGAGTTATCTCAAAGAAAGGGGCCACGGTGTTTCTGTATCTCTATTATGTTGGTGCGGCTTCGGAACTTTTAAATATCTTGATATATCTCGAGAACTACGCATCTGATCAAAAAATATCATAGAACATAAAAAGTAGGAAACATAATTCTCTACAAAAACGTCTCTTAACATTTTGCCATAGCTCGCTTCGTTTCCGAGATATTTGCAGATATATCTCAAGGGAAGGGGCCTGACGGACATATTTCGAGATATTTCTTCTTCTTGTTGTTCTTCTTCTGCACAGCGAAGCTGGAAGTGGCATTTGCAGCTCGCAATAGTGCAGAGTTATCTCAAAGAAAGGGGCCACGGTGTTTCGGTATCTCTATTATGTTGGTGCGGCTTCGGATCTTTTAAATATCTCGATATATCTCGAAAACTACGCTTCTGATCAAAAAATATCATAGAACATAAATTGTAGAAAACCTAATTCTCTACAAAAAAGGTCTCTTAACATTTCGCCATAGCTCGCTTCGTTTCCGAGATATTTGCAGATTTATCTCAAGGGAAGGGGCCTAACGGACATATTTCGAGATATTCCTTCTTCTTGTTGTTCTTCTTCTGCACAGCTAAACTGGAAGTGGCATTTCCAGCTCGCAATAGTGCAGAGTTATCTCAAAGAAAGGGGCCACGGTGTTTCTGTATCTCTATTATGTTGGTGCGGCTTCGGAACTTTTAAATATCTTGATATATCTCGAGAACTACGCATCTGATCAAAAAATATCATAGAACATAAAAAGTAGAAAACTTAATTCTCTACAAAAAAGGTCTCTTTATATTTTGCCATAGCTCGCTTCGTTTCCGAGATATTTGCAAATTTATCTCAAGGGAAGGGGCCTAACGGACATATTTCGAGATATTTCTTCTTCTTGTTGTTCTTCTTCTGCACAGCTAAGCTGGAAGTGGCATTTGCGGCTCGCACTAGTGCAGAGTTATCTCAAAGAAAGGGGCCACGGTGTTTCTGTATCTCTATTATGTTGGTGCGGCTTCGGAACCTTTAAATATCTTGATATATCTCGAGAACTACGCATCTGATCAAAAAATATCATAGAACATAAAAAGTAGGAAACATAATTCTCTACAAAAACGTCTCTTAACATTTTGCCATAGCTCGCTTCGTTTCCGAGATATTTGCAGATATATCTCAAGGGAAGGGGCCTGACGGACATATTTCGAGATATTTCTTCTTCTTGTTGTTCTTCTTCTGCACAGCGAAGCTGGAAGTGGCATTTGCAGCTCGCAATAGTGCAGAGTTATCTCAAAGAAAGGGGCCACGGTGTTTCGGTATCTCTATTATGTTGGTGCGGCTTCGGATCTTTTAAATATCTCGATATATCTCGAAAACTACGCTTCTGATCAAAAAATATCATAGATCATAAATTGTAGGAAACATAATTCTCTACAAAAAAGGTCTCTTAACATTTTGCCATAGCTCGTTTGGTTTCCGAGATATTTGCAGATATATCTCATGGGAAGGGGCCTGACGGACATATTTCGAGATATTTCTTCTTCTTGTTGTTCTTCTTCTGCACAGCTAAACTGGAAGTGGCATTTCCAGCTCGCAATAGCGCAGAGTTATCTCAAAGAAAGGGGCCACGGTGTTTCTGTATCTCTATTATGTTGGTGCGGCTTCGGAACTTTTAAATATCTTGATATATCTCGAGAACTACGCATCTGATCAAAAAATATCATAGAACATAAAAAGTAGGAAACTTAATTCTCTACAAAAAAGGTCTCTTAACATTTTGCCATAGCTCGCTTCGTTTCCGAGATATTTGCAGATTTATCTCAAGGGAAGGGGCCTAACGGACATATTTCGAGATATTTCTTCTTCTTGTTGTTCTTCTTCTGCACAGCTAAGCTGGAAGTGGCATTTGCGGCTCGCACTAGTGCAGAGTTATCTCAAAGAAAGGGGCCACGGTGTTTCTGTATCTCTATTATGTTGGTGCGGCTTCGGAACCTTTAAATATCTTGATATATCTCGAGAACTACGCATCTGATCAAAAAATATCATAGAACATAAAAAGTAGGAAACATAATTCTCTACAAAAACGTCTCTTAACATTTTGCCATAGCTCGCTTCGTTTCCGAGATATTTGCAGATATATCTCAAGGGAAGGGGCCTGACGGACATATTTCGAGATATTTCTTCTTCTTGTTGTTCTTCTTCTGCACAGCGAAGCTGGAAGTGGCATTTGCAGCTCGCAATAGTGCAGAGTTATCTCAAAGAAAGGGGCCACGGTGTTTCGGTATCTCTATTATGTTGGTGCGGCTTCGGATCTTTTAAATATCTCGATATATCTCGAAAACTACGCTTCTGATCAAAAAATATCATAGAACATAAATTGTAGGAAACATAATTCTCTACAAAAAAGGTCTCTTAACATTTTGCCATAGCTCGTTTGGTTTCCGAGATATTTGCAGATATATCTCATGGGAAGGGGCCTGACGGACATATTTCGAGATATTTCTTCTTCTTGTTGTTCTTCTTCTGCACAGCTAAACTGGAAGTGGCATTTCCAGCTCGCAATAGCGCAGAGTTATCTCAAAGAAAGGGGCCACGGTGTTTCTGTATCTCTATTATGTTGGTGCGGCTTCGGAACTTTTAAATATCTTGATATATCTCGAGAACTACGCATCTGATCAAAAAATATCATAGAACATAAAAAGTAGGAAACTTAATTCTCTACAAAAAAGGTCTCTTAACATTTTGCCATAGCTCGCTTCGTTTCCGAGATATTTGCAGATTTATCTCAAGGGAAGGGGCCTAACGGACATATTTCGAGATATTTCTTCTTCTTGTTGTTCTTCTTCTGCACAGCTAAGCTGGAAGTGGCATTTGCGGCTCGCACTAGTGCAGAGTTATCTCAAAGAAAGGGGCCACGGTGTTTCTGTATCTCTATTATGTTGGTGCGGCTTCGGAACTTTTAAATATCTTGATATATCTCGAGAACTACGCATCTGATCAAAAAATATCATAGAACATAAAAAGTAGGAAACATAATTCTCTACAAAAACGTCTCTTAACATTTTGCCATAGCTCGCTTCGTTTCCGAGATATTTGCAGATTTATCTCAAGGGAAGGGGCCTGACGGACATATTTCGAGATATTTCATCTTCTTGTTGTTCTTCTTCTGCACAGCTAAGCTGGAAGTGGCATTTGCGGCTCGCACTAGTGCAGAGTTATCTCAAAGAAAGGGGCCACGGTGTTTCTGTATCTCTATTATGTTGGTGCGGCTTCGGAACTTTTAAATATCTTGATATATCTCGAGAACTACGCATCTGATCAAAAAATATCATAGAACATAAAAAGTAGGAAACATAATTCTCTACAAAAACGTCTCTTAACATTTTGCCATAGCTCGCTTCGTTTCCGAGATATTTGCAGATATATCTCAAGGGAAGGGGCCTGACGGACATATTTCGAGATATTTCTTCTTCTTGTTGTTCTTCTTCTGCACAGCGAAGCTGGAAGTGGCATTTGCAGCTCGCAATAGTGCAGAGTTATCTCAAAGAAAGGGGCCACGGTGTTTCGGTATCTCTATTATGTTGGTGCGGCTTCGGATCTTTTAAATATCTCGATATATCTCGAAAACTACGCTTCTGATCAAAAAATATCATAGAACATAAATTGTAGGAAACATAATTCTCTACAAAAAAGGTCTCTTAACATTTTGCCATAGCTCGTTTGGTTTCCGAGATATTTGCAGATATATCTCATGGGAAGGGGCCTGACGGACATATTTCGAGATATTTCTTCTTCTTGTTGTTCTTCTTCTGCACAGCTAAACTGGAAGTGGCATTTCCAGCTCGCAATAGCGCAGAGTTATCTCAAAGAAAGGGGCCACGGTGTTTCTGTATCTCTATTATGTTGGTGCGGCTTCGGAACTTTTAAATATCTTGATATATCTCGAGAACTACGCATCTGATCAAAAAATATCATAGAACATAAAAAGTAGAAAACTTAATTCTCTACAAAAAAGGTCTCTTTATATTTTGCCATAGCTCGCTTCGTTTCCGAGATATTTGCAAATTTATCTCAAGGGAAGGGGCCTAACGGACATATTTCGAGATATTTCTTCTTCTTGTTGTTCTTCTTCTGCACAGCTAAGCTGGAAGTGGCATTTGCGGCTCGCACTAGTGCAGAGTTATCTCAAAGAAAGGGGCCACGGTGTTTCTGTATCTCTATTATGTTGGTGCGGCTTCGGAACCTTTAAATATCTTGATATATCTCGAGAACTACGCATCTGATCAAAAAATATCATAGAACATAAAAAGTAGGAAACATAATTCTCTACAAAAACGTCTGTTAACATTTTGCCATAGCTCGCTTCGTTTCCGAGATATTTGCAGATATATCTCAAGGGAAGGGGCCTGACGGACATATTTCGAGATATTTCTTCTTCTTGTTGTTCTTCTTCTGCACAGCGAAGCTGGAAGTGGCATTTGCAGCTCGCAATAGTGCAGAGTTATCTCAAAGAAAGGGGCCACGGTGTTTCGGTATCTCTATTATGTTGGTGCGGCTTCGGATCTTTTAAATATCTCGATATATCTCGAAAACTACGCTTCTGATCAAAAAATATCATAGAACATAAATTGTAGGAAACATAATTCTCTACAAAAAAGGTCTCTTAACATTTTGCCATAGCTCGTTTGGTTTCCGAGATATTTGCAGATATATCTCATGGGAAGGGGCCTGACGGACATATTTCGAGATATTTCTTCTTCTTGTTGTTCTTCTTCTGCACAGCTAAACTGGAAGTGGCATTTCCAGCTCGCAATAGCGCAGAGTTATCTCAAAGAAAGGGGCCACGGTGTTTCTGTATCTCTATTATGTTGGTGCGGCTTCGGAACTTTTAAATATCTTGATATATCTCGAGAACTACGCATCTGATCAAAAAATATCATAGAACATAAAAAGTAGGAAACTTAATTCTCTACAAAAAAGGTCTCTTAACATTTTGCCATAGCTCGCTTCGTTTCCGAGATATTTGCAGATTTATCTCAAGGGAAGGGGCCTAACGGACATATTTCGAGATATTTCTTCTTCTTGTTGTTCTTCTTCTGCACAGCTAAGCTGGAAGTGGCATTTGCGGCTCGCACTAGTGCAGAGTTATCTCAAAGAAAGGGGCCACGGTGTTTCTGTATCTCTATTATGTTGGTGCGGCTTCGGAACCTTTAAATATCTTGATATATCTCGAGAACTACGCATCTGATCAAAAAATATCATAGAACATAAAAAGTAGGAAACATAATTCTCTACAAAAACGTCTCTTAACATTTTGCCATAGCTCGCTTCGTTTCCGAGATATTTGCAGATATATCTCAAGGGAAGGGGCCTGACGGACATATTTCGAGATATTTCTTCTTCTTGTTGTTCTTCTTCTGCACAGCGAAGCTGGAAGTGGCATTTGCAGCTCGCAATAGTGCAGAGTTATCTCAAAGAAAGGGGCCACGGTGTTTCGGTATCTCTATTATGTTGGTGCGGCTTCGGATCTTTTAAATATCTCGATATATCTCGAAAACTACGCTTCTGATCAAAAAATATCATAGAACATAAATTGTAGGAAACATAATTCTCTACAAAAAAGGTCTCTTAACATTTTGCCATAGCTCGTTTGGTTTCCGAGATATTTGCAGATATATCTCATGGGAAGGGGCCTGACGGACATATTTCGAGATATTTCTTCTTCTTGTTGTTCTTCTTCTGCACAGCTAAACTGGAAGTGGCATTTCCAGCTCGCAATAGCGCAGAGTTATCTCAAAGAAAGGGGCCACGGTGTTTCTGTATCTCTATTATGTTGGTGCGGCTTCGGAACTTTTAAATATCTTGATATATCTCGAGAACTACGCATCTGATCAAAAAATATCATAGAACATAAAAAGTAGGAAACTTAATTCTCTACAAAAAAGGTCTCTTAACATTTTGCCATAGCTCGCTTCGTTTCCGAGATATTTGCAGATTTATCTCAAGGGAAGGGGCCTAACGGACATATTTCGAGATATTTCTTCTTCTTGTTGTTCTTCTTCTGCACAGCTAAGCTGGAAGTGGCATTTGCGGCTCGCACTAGTGCAGAGTTATCTCAAAGAAAGGGGCCACGGTGTTTCTGTATCTCTATTATGTTGGTGCGGCTTCGGAACTTTTAAATATCTTGATATATCTCGAGAACTACGCATCTGATCAAAAAATATCATAGAACATAAAAAGTAGGAAACATAATTCTCTACAAAAACGTCTCTTAACATTTTGCCATAGCTCGCTTCGTTTCCGAGATATTTGCAGATATATCTCAAGGGAAGGGGCCTGACGGATATATTTCGAGATATTTCTTCTTCTTGTTGTTCTTCTTCTGCACAGCGAAGCTGGAAGTGGCATTTGCAGCTCGCAATAGTGCAGAGTTATCTCAAAGAAAGGGGCCACGGTGTTTCGGTATCTCTATTATGTTGGTGCGGCTTCGGAACTTTTAAATATCTTGATATATCTCGAGAACTACGCATCTGATCAAAAAATATCGTAGAACATAAAAAGTAGAAAACTTAATTCTCTACAAAAAAGGTCTCTTAACATTTTGCCATAGCTCGCTTCGTTTCCGAGATATTTGCAGATTTATCTCAAGGGAAGGGGCCTGACGGACATATTTCGAGATATTTCATCTTCTTGTTGTTCTTCTTCTGCACAGCTAAGCTGGAAGTGGCATTTGCGGCTCGCACTAGTGCAGAGTTATCTCAAAGAAAGGGGCCACGGTGTTTCTGTATCTCTATTATGTTGGTGCGGCTTCGGAACCTTTAAATATCTTGATATATCTCGAGAACTACGCATCTGATCAAAAAATATCATAGAACATAAAAAGTAGGAAACATAATTCTCTACAAAAACGTCTCTTAACATTTTGCCATAGCTCGCTTCGTTTCCGAGATATTTGCAGATATATCTCAAGGGAAGGGGCCTGACGGACATATTTCGAGATATTTCTTCTTCTTGTTGTTCTTCTTCTGCACAGCGAAGCTGGAAGTGGCATTTGCAGCTCGCAATAGTGCAGAGTTATCTCAAAGAAAGGGGCCACGGTGTTTCGGTATCTCTATTATGTTGGTGCGGCTTCGGATCTTTTAAATATCTCGATATATCTCGAAAACTACGCTTCTGATCAAAAAATATCATAGAACATAAATTGTAGGAAACATAATTCTCTACAAAAAAGGTCTCTTAACATTTTGCCATAGCTCGTTTGGTTTCCGAGATATTTGCAGATATATCTCATGGGAAGGGGCCTGACGGACATATTTCGAGATATTTCTTCTTCTTGTTGTTCTTCTTCTGCACAGCTAAACTGGAAGTGGCATTTCCAGCTCGCAATAGCGCAGAGTTATCTCAAAGAAAGGGGCCACGGTGTTTCTGTATCTCTATTATGTTGGTGCGGCTTCGGAACTTTTAAATATCTTGATATATCTCGAGAACTACGCATCTGATCAAAAAATATCATAGAACATAAAAAGTAGAAAACTTAATTCTCTACAAAAAAGGTCTCTTTATATTTTGCCATAGCTCGCTTCGTTTCCGAGATATTTGCAGATTTATCTCAAGGGAAGGGGCCTAACGGACATATTTCGAGATATTTCTTCTTCTTGTTGTTCTTCTTCTGCACAGCTAAGCTGGAAGTGGCATTTGCGGCTCGCACTAGTGCAGAGTTATCTCAAAGAAAGGGGCCACGGTGTTTCTGTATCTCTATTATGTTGGTGCGGCTTCGGAACCTTTAAATATCTTGATATATCTCGAGAACTACGCATCTGATCAAAAAATATCATAGAACATAAAAAGTAGGAAACATAATTCTCTACAAAAACGTCTCTTAACATTTTGCCATAGCTCGCTTCGTTTCCGAGATATTTGCAGATATATCTCAAGGGAAGGGGCCTGACGGACATATTTCGAGATATTTCTTCTTCTTGTTGTTCTTCTTCTGCACAGCGAAGCTGGAAGTGGCATTTGCAGCTCGCAATAGTGCAGAGTTATCTCAAAGAAAGGGGCCACGGTGTTTCGGTATCTCTATTATGTTGGTGCGGCTTCGGATCTTTTAAATATCTCGATATATCTCGAAAACTACGCTTCTGATCAAAAAATATCATAGAACATAAATTGTAGGAAACATAATTCTCTACAAAAAAGGTCTCTTAACATTTTGCCATAGCTCGTTTGGTTTCCGAGATATTTGCAGATATATCTCAAGGGAAGGGGCCTGACGGATATATTTCGAGATATTTCTTCTTCTTGTTGTTCTTCTTCTGCACAGCGAAGCTGGAAGTGGCATTTGCAGCTCGCAATAGTGCAGAGTTATCTCAAAGAAAGGGGCCACGGTGTTTCGGTATCTCTATTATGTTGGTGCGGCTTCGGAACTTTTAAATATCTTGATATATCTCGAGAACTACGCATCTGATCAAAAAATATCGTAGAACATAAAAAGTAGAAAACTTAATTCTCTACAAAAAAGGTCTCTTAACATTTTGCCATAGCTCGCTTCGTTTCCGAGATATTTGCAGATTTATCTCAAGGGAAGGGGCCTGACGGACATATTTCGAGATATTTCATCTTCTTGTTGTTCTTCTTCTGCACAGCTAAGCTGGAAGTGGCATTTGCGGCTCGCACTAGTGCAGAGTTATCTCAAAGAAAGGGGCCACGGTGTTTCTGTATCTCTATTATGTTGGTGCGGCTTCGGAACTTTTAAATATCTTGATATATCTCGAGAACTACGCATCTGATCAAAAAATATCATAGAACATAAAAAGTAGGAAACATAATTCTCTACAAAAAAGGTCTCTTAAGATTTTGCCATAGCTCGCTTCGTTTCCGAGATATTTGCAGATATATCTCATGGGAAGGGGCCTGACGGACATATTTCGAGATATTTCTTCTTCTTGTTGTTCTTCTTCTGCACAGCTAAACTGGAAGTGGCATTTCCAGCTCGCAATAGCGCAGAGTTATCTCAAAGAAAGGGGCCACGGTGTTTCTGTATCTCTATTATGTTGGTGCGGCTTCGGAACTTTTAAATATCTTGATATATCTCGAGAACTACGCATCTGATCAAAAAATATCATAGAACATAAAAAGTAGGAAACTTAATTCTCTACAAGAAAGGTCTCTTAACATTTTGCCATAGCTCGCTTCGTTTCCGAGATATTTGCAGATTTATCTCAAGGGAAGGGGCCTAACGGACATATTTCGAGATATTTCTTCTTCTTGTTGTTCTTCTTCTGCACAGCTAAGCTGGAAGTGGCATTTGCGGCTCGCACTAGTGCAGAGTTATCTCAAAGAAAGGGGCCACGGTGTTTCTGTATCTCTATTATGTTGGTGCGGCTTCGGAACTTTTAAATATCTTGATATATCTCGAGAACTACGCATCTGATCAAAAAATATCATAGAACATAAAAAGTAGGAAACATAATTCTCTACAAAAACGTCTTTTAACATTTTGCCATAGCTCGCTTCGTTTCCGAGATATTTGCAGATATATGTCAAGGGAAGGGGCCTGACTGACATATTTCGAGATATTTCTTCTTCTTGTTGTTCTTCTTCTGCACAGCGAAGCTGGAAGTGGCATTTGCAGCTCGCAATAGTGCAGAGTTATCTCAAAGAAAGGGGCCACGGTGTTTCGGTATCTCTATTATGTTGGTGCGGCTTCGGATCTTTTAAATATCTCGATATATCTCGAAAACTACGCTTCTGATCAAAAAATATCATAGAACATAAATTGTAGGAAACATAATTCTCTACAAAAAAGGTCTCTTAACATTTTGCCATAGCTCGTTTGGTTTCCGAGATATTTGCAGATATATCTCATGGGAAGGGGCCTGACGGACATATTTCGAGATATTTCTTCTTCTTGTTGTTCTTCTTCTGCACAGCTAAACTGGAAGTGGCATTTCCAGCTCGCAATAGCGCAGAGTTATCTCAAAGAAAGGGGCCACGGTGTTTCTGTATCTCTATTATGTTGGTGCGGCTTCGGAACTTTTAAATATCTTGATATATCTCGAGAACTACGCATCTGATCAAAAAATATCATAGAACATAAAAAGTAGGAAACTTAATTCTCTACAAGAAAGGTCTCTTAACATTTTGCCATAGCTCGCTTCGTTTCCGAGATATTTGCAGATTTATCTCAAGGGAAGGGGCCTAACGGACATATTTCGAGATATTTCTTCTTCTTGTTGTTCTTCTTCTGCACAGCTAAGCTGGAAGTGGCATTTGCGGCTCGCACTAGTGCAGAGTTATCTCAAAGAAAGGGGCCACGGTGTTTCTGTATCTCTATTATGTTGGTGCGGCTTCGGAACTTTTAAATATCTTGATATATCTCGAGAACTACGCATCTGATCAAAAAATATCATAGAACATAAAAAGTAGGAAACATAATTCTCTACAAAAACGTCTCTTAACATTTTGCCATAGCTCGCTTCGTTTCCGAGATATTTGCAGATATATCTCAAGGGAAGGGGCCTGACGGACATATTTCGAGATATTTCTTCTTCTTGTTGTTCTTCTTCTGCACAGCGAAGCTGGAAGTGGCATTTGCAGCTCGCAATAGTGCAGAGTTATCTCAAAGAAAGGGGCCACGGTGTTTCGGTATCTCTATTATGTTGGTGCGGCTTCGGAACTTTTAAATATGTTGATATATCTCGAGAACTACGCATCTGATCAAAAAATATCGTAGAACATAAAAAGTAGAAAACTTAATTCTCTACAAAAAAGGTCTCTGAACATTTTGCCATAGCTCGCTTCGTTTCCGAGATATTTGCAGATATATCTCAAGGGATGGGGCCTGACGGACATATTTCGAGATATTTCTTCTTCTTGTTGTTCTTCTTCTGCACAGCGAAGCTGGAAGTGGCATTTGCAGCTCGCAATAGTGCAGAATTATCTCAAAGAAAGGGGCCACGGTGTTTCCGTATCTCTATTATGTTGGTGCGGCTTCGGAACCTTTAAATATCTCGATATATCTCGAAAACTACGCACCTGATCAAAAAATATCATAGAACATAAATAGTAGGAAACTTAATTTCCTACAAAAAAGTTCGCTCAACATTTTGCCACAGCTCGCATCGTTTCCGAGATATTTGCAGATTTAGCTCAAGTGAAGGGGCCTGACGGACATATTTCGAGATATTTCTTCTTCTTGTTGTTCTTCTTCTGCACAGCTAAGCTGGAAGTGGCATTTGCAGCTCGCAATAGTGCAGAGTTATCTCAAAGAAAGGGGCCACGGTGTTTCTGTATCTCTATTATGTTGGTGCGGCTTCGGAACTTTTAAATATCTCGATATATCTCGAAAACTACGCTTCTGATCAAAAAATATCATAGAACATAAATTGTAGAAAACATAATTCTCTACAAAAATGGTCTCTAAAGATTTTGCCATGGCTCGTTTCGTTTCCGAGATATTTGCAGATATATCTCAAGGGAAGGGGCCTGACGGACATATTTCGAGATATTTCTTCTTCTTGTTGTTCTTCTTCTGCACAGCTAAACTGGAAGTGGCATTTCCAGCTCGCAATAGTGCAGAGTTATCTCAAAGAAAGGGGCCACGGTGTTTCTGTATCTCTATTATGTTGGTGCGGCTTCGGAACTTTTAAATATCTTGATATATCTCGAGAACTACGCATCTGATCAAAAAGTATCATAGAACATAAAAAGTAGCAAACTTAATTCTCTACAAAAAAGGTCTCTTACCATTTTGCCATAGCTCGCTTCGTTTCCGAGATATTTGCAGATTTATCTCGAGGGAAGGGGCCTGACGGACATATTTCGAGATATTTCTTCTTCTTGTTGTTCTTCTTCTGCACAGCTAAGCTGGAAGCGGCATTTGCGGCTCGCACTGGTGCAGAGTTATCTCAATGAAAGGGGCCACGGTGTTTCTGTATCTCTATTATGTTGGTGCGGCTTCGGATCTTTTAAATATCTCGATATATCTCGAAAACTACGCGTCTGATCAAAAAATATCATAGAACATAAATTGTAGGAAACATAATTCTCTACAAAAAAGGTCTCTTAACATTTTGCCATAGCTCGTTTGGTTTCCGAGATATTTGCAGATATATCTCATGGGAAGGGGCCTGACGGACATATTTCGAGATATTTCTTCTTCTTGTTGTTCTTCTTCTGCACAGCTAAGCTGGAAGTGGCATTTGCGGCTCGCACTAGTGCAGAGTTATCTCAAAGAAAGGGGCCACGGTGTTTCTGTATCTCTATTATGTTGGTGCGGCTTCGGAACTTTTAAATATCTTGATATATCTCGAGAACTACGCATCTGATCAAAAAATATCATAGAACATAAAAAGTAGGAAACATAATTCTCTACAAAAACGTCTGTTAACATTTTGCCATAGCTCGCTTCGTTTCCGAGATATTTGCAGATATATCTCAAGGGAAGGGGCCTGACGGACATATTTCGAGATATTTCTTCTTCTTGTTGTTCTTCTTCTGCACAGCGAAGCTGGAAGTGGCATTTGCAGCTCGCAATAGTGCAGTTATCTCAAAGAAAGGGGCCACGGTGTTTCGGTATCTCTATTATGTTGGTGCGGCTTCGGAACTTTTAAATATCTTGATATATCTCGAGAACTACGCATCTGATCAAAAAATATCGTAGAACATAAAAAGTAGAAAACTTAATTCTCTACAAAAAAGGTCTCTTAACATTTTGCCATAGCTCGCTTCGTTTCCGAGATATTTGCAGATTTATCTCAAGGGAACGGGCCTGACGGACATATTTCGAGATATTTCTTCTTCTTGTTGTTCTTCTTCTGCACAGCTAAGCTGGAAGTGGCATTTGCGGCTCGCACTAGTGCAGAGTTATCTCAAAGAAAAGGGCCACGGTGTTTCTGTATCTCTATTATGTTGGTGCGGCTTCGGAACTTTTAAATATCTTGATATATCTCGAGAACTACGCATCTGATCAAAAAATATCATAGAACATAAATAGTAGGAAACGTAATTTCCTACAAAAAAGTTCGCTCAACATTTTGCCACAGCTCGCATCGTTTCCGAGATATTTGCAGATTTAGCTCAAGTGAAGGGGCCTGACGGACATATTTCGAGATATTTCTTCTTCTTGTTGTTCTTCTTCTGCACAGCTAAGCTGGAAGTGGCATTTGCAGCTCGCAATAGTGCAGAGTTATCTCAAAGAAAGGGGCCACGGTGTTTCTGTATCTCTATTATGTTGGTGCGGCTTCGGAACTTTTAAATATCTCGATATATCTCGAAAACTACGCTTCTGATCAAAAAATATCATAGAACATAAATTGTAGAAAACATAATTCTCTACAAAAATGGTCTCTAAAGATTTTGCCATAGCTCGTTTCGTTTCCGAGATATTTGCAGATATATCTCAAGGGAAGGGGCCTGACGGACATATTTCGAGATATTTCTTCTTCTTGTTGTTCTTCTTCTGCACAGCTAAACTGGAAGTGGCATTTCCAGCTCGCAATAGTGCAGAGTTATCTCAAAGAAAGGGGCCACGGTGTTTCTGTATCTCTATTATGTTGGTGCGGCTTCGGAACTTTTAAATATCTTGATATATCTCGAGAACTACGCATCTGATCAAAAAGTATCATAGAACATAAAAAGTAGCAAACTTAATTCTCTACAAAAAAGGTCTCTTACCATTTTGCCATAGCTCGCTTCGTTTCCGAGATATTTGCAGATTTATCTCGAGGGAAGGGGCCTGACGGACATATTTCGAGATATTTCTTCTTCTTGTTGTTCTTCTTCTGCACAGCTAAGCTGGAAGCGGCATTTGCGGCTCGCACTGGTGCAGAGTTATCTCAATGAAAGGGGCCACGGTGTTTCTGTATCTCTATTATGTTGGTGCGGCTTCGGATCTTTTAAATATCTCGATATATCTCGAAAACTACGCGTCTGATCAAAAAATATCATAGAACATAAATTGTAGGAAACATAATTCTCTACAAAAAAGGTCTCTTAACATTTTGCCATAGCTCGCTTCGTTTCCGAGATATTTGCAGATTTATCTCAAGGGAACGGGCCTGACGGACATATTTCGAGATATTTCTTCTTCTTGTTGTTCTTCTTCTGCACAGCTAAGCTGGAAGTGGCATTTGCGGCTCGCACTAGTGCAGAGTTATCTCAAAGAAAAGGGCCACGGTGTTTCTGTATCTCTATTATGTTGGTGCGGCTTCGGAACTTTTAAATATCTTGATATATCTCGAGAACTACGCATCTGATCAAAAAATATCATAGAACATAAATAGTAGGAAACGTAATTTCCTACAAAAAAGTTCGCTCAACATTTTGCCACAGCTCGCATCGTTTCCGAGATATTTGCAGATTTAGCTCAAGTGAAGGGGCCTGACGGACATATTTCGAGATATTTCTTCTTCTTGTTGTTCTTCTTCTGCACAGCTAAGCTGGAAGTGGCATTTGCAGCTCGCAATAGTGCAGAGTTATCTCAAAGAAAGGGGCCACGGTGTTTCTGTATCTCTATTATGTTGGTGCGGCTTCGGAACTTTTAAATATCTCGATATATCTCGAAAACTACGCTTCTGATCAAAAAATATCATAGAACATAAATTGTAGAAAACATAATTCTCTACAAAAATGGTCTCTAAAGATTTTGCCATAGCTCGTTTCGTTTCCGAGATATTTGCAGATATATCTCAAGGGAAGGGGCCTGACGGACATATTTCGAGATATTTCTTCTTCTTGTTGTTCTTCTTCTGCACAGCTAAACTGGAAGTGGCATTTCCAGCTCGCAATAGTGCAGAGTTATCTCAAAGAAAGGGGCCACGGTGTTTCTGTATCTCTATTATGTTGGTGCGGCTTCGGAACTTTTAAATATCTTGATATATCTCGAGAACTACGCATCTGATCAAAAAGTATCATAGAACATAAAAAGTAGCAAACTTAATTCTCTACAAAAAAGGTCTCTTACCATTTTGCCATAGCTCGCTTCGTTTCCGAGATATTTGCAGATTTATCTCGAGGGAAGGGGCCTGACGGACATATTTCGAGATATTTCTTCTTCTTGTTGTTCTTCTTCTGCACAGCTAAGCTGGAAGCGGCATTTGCGGCTCGCACTGGTGCAGAGTTATCTCAATGAAAGGGGCCACGGTGTTTCTGTATCTCTATTATGTTGGTGCGGCTTCGGATCTTTTAAATATCTCGATATATCTCGAAAACTACGCGTCTGATCAAAAAATATCATAGAACATAAATTGTAGGAAACATAATTCTCTACAAAAAAGGTCTCTTAACATTTTGCCATAGCTCGTTTGGTTTCCGAGATATTTGCAGATATATCTCATGGGAAGGGGCCTGACGGACATATTTCGAGATATTTCTTCTTCTTGTTGTTCTTCTTCTGCACAGCTAAGCTGGAAGTGGCATTTGCGGCTCGCACTAGTGCAGAGTTATCTCAAAGAAAGGGGCCACGGTGTTTCTGTATCTCTATTATGTTGGTGCGGCTTCGGAACTTTTAAATATCTTGATATATCTCGAGAACTACGCATCTGATCAAAAAATATCATAGAACATAAAAAGTAGGAAACATAATTCTCTACAAAAACGTCTGTTAACATTTTGCCATAGCTCGCTTCGTTTCCGAGATATTTGCAGATATATCTCAAGGGAAGGGGCCTGACGGACATATTTCGAGATATTTCTTCTTCTTGTTGTTCTTCTTCTGCACAGCGAAGCTGGAAGTGGCATTTGCAGCTCGCAATAGTGCAGAGTTATCTCAAAGAAAGGGGCCACGGTGTTTCGGTATCTCTATTATGTTGGTGCGGCTTCGGAACTTTTAAATATCTTGATATATCTCGAGAACTACGCATCTGATCAAAAAATATCGTAGAACATAAAAAGTAGAAAACTTAATTCTCTACAAAAAAGGTCTCTTAACATTTTGCCATAGCTCGCTTCGTTTCCGAGATATTTGCAGATTTATCTCAAGGGAAGGGGCCTGACGGACATATTTCGAGATATATCTTCTTCTTGTTGTTCTTCTTCTGCACAGCTAAGCTGGAAGTGGCATTTGCGGCTCGCACTAGTGCAGAGTTATCTCAAAGAAAGGGGCCACGGTGTTTCTGTATCTCTATTATGTTGGTGCGGCTTCGGAACTTTTAAATATCTTGATATATCTCGAGAACTACGCATCTGATCAAAAAATATCATAGAACATAAAAAGTAGAAAACTTAATTCTCTACAAAAAAGGTCTCTCAACATTTCGCCATAGCTCGCTTCGTTTCCGAGATATTTGCAGATTTATCTCAAGGGAAGGGGCCTAACGGACATATTTCGAGATATTCCTTCTTCTTGTTGTTCTTCTTCTGCACAGCTAAACTGGAAGTGGCATTTCCAGCTCGCAATAGTGCAGAGTTATCTCAAAGAAAGGGGCCACGGTGTTTCTGTATCTCTATTATGTTGGTGCGGCTTCGGAACTTTTAAATATCTTGATATATCTCGAGAACTACGCATCTGATCAAAAAATATCATAGAACATAAAAAGTAGGAAACATAATTCTCTACAAAAAAGGTCTCTTAACATTTTGCCATAGCTCGCTTCGTTTCCGAGATATTTGCAGATATATCTCAAGGGAAGGGGCCTGACGGACATATTACGAGATATTTCTTCTTCTTGT
The DNA here is from genome assembly GCF_051020975.1 of Osmia lignaria lignaria. NCBI lineage: Eukaryota > Metazoa > Arthropoda > Insecta > Hymenoptera > Megachilidae > Osmia > Osmia lignaria. The sequence goes on from NW_027478163.1 coordinate 23,272,888, forward strand.
TGTTCTTCTTCTGCACAGCGAAGCTGGAAGTGGCATTTGCAGCTCGCAATAGTGCAGAGTTATCTCAAAGAAAGGGGCCACGGTGTTTCGGTATCTCTATTATGTTGGTGCGGCTTCGGAACTTTTAAATATCTTGATATATGTCGAGAACTACGCAGCTGATCAAAAAATATCATAGAACATAAAAAGTAGAAAACTTAATTCTCTACAAAAAAGGTCTCTTTATATTTTGCCATAGCTCGCTTCGTTTCCGAGATATTTGCAGATTTATCTCAAGGGAAGGGGCCTGACGGACATATTTCGAGATATTTCTTCTTCTTGTTGTTCTTCTTCTGCACAGCTAAGCTGGAAGTGGCATTTGCGGCTCGCACTAGTGCAGAGTTATCTCAAAGAAAGGGGCCACGGTGTTTCTGTATCTCTATTATGTTGGTGCGGCTTCGGAACTTTTAAATATCTTGATATATCTCGAGAACTACGCATCTGATCAAAAAATATCATAGAACATAAAAAGTAGGAAACTTAATTCTCTACAAAAAAGGTCTCTTAACATTTTGCCATAGCTCGCTTCGTTTCCGAGATATTTGCAGATTTATCTCAAGGGAAGGGGCCTAACGGACATATTTCGAGATATTTCTTCTTCTTGTTGTTCTTCTTCTGCACAGCTAAGCTGGAAGTGGCATTTGCGGCTCGCACTAGTGCAGAGTTATCTCAAAGAAAGGGGCCACGGTGTTTCTGTATCTCTATTATGTTGGTGCGGCTTCGGAACTTTTAAATATCTTGATATATCTCGAGAACTACGCATCTGATCAAAAAATATCATAGAACATAAAAAGTAGGAAACTTAATTCTCTACAAAAAAGGTCTCTTAACATTTTGCCATAGCTCGCTTCGTTTCCGAGATATTTGCAGATTTATCTCAAGGGAAGGGGCCTAACGGACATATTTCGAGATATTTCTTCTTCTTGTTGTTCTTCTTCTGCACAGCTAAGCTGGAAGTGGCATTTGCGGCTCGCACTAGTGCAGAGTTATCTCAAAGAAAGGGGCCACGGTGTTTCTGTATCTCTATTATGTTGGTGCGGCTTCGGAACTTTTAAATATCTTGATATATCTCGAGAACTACGCATCTGATCAAAAAATATCATAGAACATAAAAAGTAGGAAACATAATTCTCTACAAAAACGTCTTTTAACATTTTGCCATAGCTCGCTTCGTTTCCGAGATATTTGCAGATATATCTCAAGGGAAGGGGCCTGACGGACATATTTCGAGATATTTCTTCTTCTTGTTGTTCTTCTTCTGCACAGCGAAGCTGGAAGTGGCATTTGCAGCTCGCAATAGTGCAGAGTTATCTCAAAGAAAGGGGCCACGGTGTTTCGGTATCTCTATTATGTTGGTGCGGCTTCGGATCTTTTAAATATCTCGATATATCTCGAAAACTACGCTTCTGATCAAAAAATATCATAGAACATAAATTGTAGGAAACATAATTCGCTACAAAAAAGGTCTCTTAACATTTTGCCATAGCTCGTTTGGTTTCCGAGATATTTGCAGATATATCTCATGGGAAGGGGCCTGACGGACATATTTCGAGATATTTCTTCTTCTTGTTGTTCTTCTTCTGCACAGCTAAACTGGAAGTGGCATTTCCAGCTCGCAATACCGCAGAGTTATCTCAAAGAAAGGGGCCACGGTGTTTCTGTATCTCTATTATGTTGGTGCGGCTTCGGAACTTTTAAATATCTTGATATATCTCGAGAACTACGCATCTGATCAAAAAATATTATAGAACATAAAAAGTAGGAAACTTAATTCTCTACAAGAAAGGTCTCTTAACATTTTGCCATAGCTCGCTTCGTTTCCGAGATATTTGCAGATTTATCTCAAGGGAAGAGGCCTAACGGACATATTTCGAGATATTTCTTCTTCTTGTTGTTCTTCTTCTGCACAGCTAAGCTGGAAGTGGCATTTGCGGCTCGCACTAGTGCAGAGTTATCTCAAAGAAAGGGGCCACGGTGTTTCTGTATCTCTATTATGTTGGTGCGGCTTCGGAACTTTTAAATATCTTGATATATCTCGAGAACTACGCATCTGATCAAAAAATATCATAGAACATAAAAAGTAGGAAACATAATTCTCTACAAAAACGTCTTTTAACATTTTGCCATAGCTCGCTTCGTTTCCGAGATATTTGCAGATATATCTCAAGGGAAGGGGCCTGACGGACATATTTCGAGATATTTCTTCTTCTTGTTGTTCTTCTTCTGCACAGCGAAGCTGGAAGTGGCATTTCCAGCTCGCAATAGTGCAGAGTTATCTCAAAGAAAGGGGCCACGGTGTTTCGGTATCTCTATTATGTTGGTGCGACTTCGGATCTTTTAAATATCTCGATATATCTCGAAAACTACGCATCTGATCAAAAAGTATCATAGAACATAAAAAGTAGCAAACTTAATTCTCTACAAAAAAGGTCTCTTACCATTTTGCCATAGCTCGCTTCGTTTCCGAGATATTTGCAGATTTATCTCGAGGGAAGGGGCCTGACGGACATATTTCGAGATATTTCTTCTTCTTGTTGTTCTTCTTCTGCACAGCTAAGCTGGAAGCGGCATTTGCGGCTCGCACTGGTGCAGAGTTATCTCAATGAAAGGGGCCACGGTGTTTCTGTATCTCTATTATGTTGGTGCGGCTTCGGATCTTTTAAATATCTCGATATATCTCGAAAACTACGCGTCTGATCAAAAAATATCATAGAACATAAATTGTAGGAAACATAATTCTCTACAAAAAAGGTCTCTTAACATTTTGCCATAGCTCGTTTGGTTTCCGAGATATTTGCAGATATATCTCATGGGAAGGGGCCTGACGGACATATTTCGAGATATTTCTTCTTCTTGTTGTTCTTCTTCTGCACAGCTAAGCTGGAAGTGGCATTTGCGGCTCGCACTAGTGCAGAGTTATCTCAAAGAAAGGGGCCACGGTGTTTCTGTATCTCTATTATGTTGGTGCGGCTTCGGAACTTTTAAATATCTTGATATATCTCGAGAACTACGCATCTGATCAAAAAATATCATAGAACATAAAAAGTAGGAAACATAATTCTCTACAAAAACGTCTGTTAACATTTTGCCATAGCTCGCTTCGTTTCCGAGATATTTGCAGATATATCTCAAGGGAAGGGGCCTGACGGACATATTTCGAGATATTTCTTCTTCTTGTTGTTCTTCTTCTGCACAGCGAAGCTGGAAGTGGCATTTGCAGCTCGCAATAGTGCAGAGTTATCTCAAAGAAAGGGGCCACGGTGTTTCGGTATCTCTATTATGTTGGTGCGGCTTCGGAACTTTTAAATATCTTGATATATCTCGAGAACTACGCATCTGATCAAAAAATATCATAGAACATAAAAAGTAGAAAACTTAATTCTCTACAAAAAAGGTCTCTCAACATTTTGCCATAGCTCGCTTCGTTTCCGAGATATTTGCAGATATATCTCAAGGGATGGGGCCTGACGGACATATTTCGAGATATTTCTTCTTCTTGTTGTTCTTCTTCTGCACAGCGAAGCTGGAAGTGGCATTTGCAGCTCGCAATAGTGCAGAATTATCTCAAAGAAAGGGGCCACGGTGTTTCCGTATCTCTATTATGTTGGTGCGGCTTCGGAACCTTTAAATATCTCGATATATCTCGAAAACTACGCACCTGATCAAAAAATATCATAGAACATAAATAGTAGGAAACTTAATTTCCTACAAAAAAGGTCGCTCAACATTTTGCCACAGCTCGCATCGTTTCCGAGATATTTGCAGATTTAGCTCAAGTGAAGGGGCCTGACGGACATATTTCGAGATATTTCTTCTTCTTGTTGTTCTTCTTCTGCACAGCTAAGCTGGAAGCGGCATTTGCGGCTCGCACTGGTGCAGAGTTATCTCAATGAAAGGGGCCACGGTGTTTCTGTATCTCTATTATGTTGGTGCGGCTTCGGATCTTTTAAATATCTCGATATATCTCGAAAACTACGCGTCTGATCAAAAAATATCATAGAACATAAATTGTAGGAAACATAATTCTCTACAAAAAAGGTCTCTTAACATTTTGCCATAGCTCGTTTGGTTTCCGAGATATTTGCAGATATATCTCATGGGAAGGGGCCTGACGGACATATTTCGAGATATTTCTTCTTCTTGTTGTTCTTCTTCTGCACAGCTAAGCTGGAAGTGGCATTTGCGGCTCGCACTAGTGCAGAGTTATCTCAAAGAAAGGGGCCACGGTGTTTCTGTATCTCTATTATGTTGGTGCGGCTTCGGAACTTTTAAATATCTTGATATATCTCGAGAACTACGCATCTGATCAAAAAATATCATAGAACATAAAAAGTAGGAAACATAATTCTCTACAAAAACGTCTGTTAACATTTTGCCATAGCTCGCTTCGTTTCCGAGATATTTGCAGATATATCTCAAGGGAAGGGGCCTGACGGACATATTTCGAGATATTTCTTCTTCTTGTTGTTCTTCTTCTGCACAGCGAAGCTGGAAGTGGCATTTGCAGCTCGCAATAGTGCAGAGTTATCTCAAAGAAAGGGGCCACGGTGTTTCGGTATCTCTATTATGTTGGTGCGGCTTCGGAACTTTTAAATATCTTGATATATCTCGAGAACTACGCATCTGATCAAAAAATATCATAGAACATAAAAAGTAGAAAACTTAATTCTCTACAAAAAAGGTCTCTCAACATTTTGCCATAGCTCGCTTCGTTTCCGAGATATTTGCAGATATATCTCAAGGGATGGGGCCTGACGGACATATTTCGAGATATTTCTTCTTCTTGTTGTTCTTCTTCTGCACAGCGAAGCTGGAAGTGGCATTTGCAGCTCGCAATAGTGCAGAATTATCTCAAAGAAAGGGGCCACGGTGTTTCCGTATCTCTATTATGTTGGTGCGGCTTCGGAACCTTTAAATATCTCGATATATCTCGAAAACTACGCACCTGATCAAAAAATATCATAGAACATAAATAGTAGGAAACTTAATTTCCTACAAAAAAGGTCGCTCAACATTTTGCCACAGCTCGCATCGTTTCCGAGATATTTGCAGATTTAGCTCAAGTGAAGGGGCCTGACGGACATATTTCGAGATATTTCTTCTTCTTGTTGTTCTTCTTCTGCACAGCTAAGCTGGAAGTGGCATTTGCAGCTCGCAATAGTGCAGAGTTATCTCAAAGAAAGGGGCCACGGTGTTTCTGTATCTCTATTATGTTGGTGCGGCTTCGGAACTTTTAAATATCTCGATATATCTCGAAAACTACGCTTCTGATCAAAAAATATCATAGAACATAAATTGTAGAAAACATAATTCTCTACAAAAATGGTCTCTAAAGATTTTGCCATAGCTCGTTTCGTTTCCGAGATATTTGCAGATATATCTCAAGGGAAGGGGCCTGACGGACATATTTCGAGATATTTCTTCTTCTTGTTGTTCTTCTTCTGCACAGCTAAACTGGAAGTGGCATTTCCAGCTCGCAATAGTGCAGAGTTATCTCAAAGAAAGGGGCCACGGTGTTTCTGTATCTCTATTATGTTGGTGCGGCTTCGGAACTTTTAAATATCTTGATATATCTCGAGAACTACGCATCTGATCAAAAAGTATCATAGAACATAAAAAGTAGGAAACTTAATTCTCTACAAAAAAGGTCTCTTAACATTTTGCCATAGCTCGCTTCGTTTCCGAGATATTTGCAGATTTATCTCGAGGGAAGGGGCCTGACGGACATATTTCGAGATATTTCTTCTTCTTGTTGTTCTTCTTCTGCACAGCTAAGCTGGAAGCGGCATTTGCGGCTCGCACTGGTGCAGAGTTATCTCAATGAAAGGGGCCACGGTGTTTCTGTATCTCTATTATGTTGGTGCGGCTTCGGATCTTTTAAATATCTCGATATATCTCGAAAACTACGCGTCTGATCAAAAAATATCATAGAACATAAATTGTAGGAAACATAATTCTCTACAAAAAAGGTCTCTTAACATTTTGCCATAGCTCGTTTGGTTTCCGAGATATTTGCGGATATATCTCATGGGAAGGGGCCTGACGGACATATTTCGAGATATTTCTTCTTCTTGTTGTTCTTCTTCTGAACAGCTAAACTGGAAGTGGCATTTCCAGCTCGCAATAGCGCAGAGTTATCTCAAAGAAAGGGGCCACGGTGTTTCTGTATCTCTATTATGTTGGTGCGGCTTCGGAAATTTTAAATATCTTGATATATCTCGAGAACTACGCATCTGATCAAAAAATATCATAGAACATAAAAAGTAGGAAACTTAATTCTCTACAAAAAAGGTCTCTTAACATTTTGCCATAGCTCGCTTCGTTTCCTAGATATTTGCAGATTTATCTCAAGGGAATGGGCCTGACGGACATATTTCGAGTTATTTCTTCTTCTTGTTGTTCTTCTTCTGCACAGCTACGCTGGAAGTGGCATTTGCAGCTCGCAATAGTGCAGAGTTATCTCAAAGAAAGGGGCCACGGTGTTTCTGTATCTCTATTATGTTGGTGCGGCTTCGGAACTTTTAAATATCTTGATATATCTCGAGAACTACGCATCTGATCAAATAATATCATAGAACATAAAAAGTAGGAAACTTAATTCTCTACAAATAAGGTCTCTTAACATTTTGCCATAGCTCGCTTCGTTTCCGAGATATTTGCAGATTTATCTCAAGGGAAGGGGCCTGACGGACATATTTCGAGATATTTCTTCTTCTTGTTGTTCTTCTTCTGCACAGCTAAGCTGGAAGTGGCATTTGCAGCTCGCAATAGTGCAGAGTTATCTCAAAGAAAGGGGCCACGGTGTTTCTGTATCTCTATTATGTTGGTGCGGCTTCGGAACTTTTAAATATCTTGATATGTCTCGAGAACTACGCATCTGATCAAAAAATATCATAGAACATAAAAAGTAGGAAACTTAATTCTCTACAAAAAAGGTCTCTTAACATTTTGCCATAGCTCGCTTCGTTTCCGAGATATTTGCAGATTTATCTCGAGGGAAGGGGCCTGACGGACATATTTCGAGATATTTCTTCTTCTTGTTGTTCTTCTTCTGCACAGCTAAGCTGGAAGTGGCATTTGCAGCTCGCAATAGTGCAGAGTTATCTCAAAGAAAGGGGCCACGGTGTTTCTGTATCTCTATTATGTTGGTGCGGCTTCGGAACTTTTAAATATCTCGATATATCTCGAAAACTACGCTTCTGATCAAAAAATATCATAGAACATAAATTGTAGGAAACATAATTCTCTACAAAAATGGTCTCTTAAGATTTTGCCATAGCTCGTTTCGTTTCCGAGATATTTGCAGATTTATCTCAAGGGAAGGGGCCTGACGGACATATTTCGAGATATTTCTTCTTCTTGTTGTTCTTCTTCTGCACAGCTAAGCTGGAAGTGGCATTTGCAGCTCGCAATAGTGCAGAGTTATCTCAAAGAAAGGGGCCACGGTGTTTCCGTATCTCTATTATGTTGGTGCGGCTTCGGAACCTTTAAATATCTCGATATATCTCGAAAACTACGCACCTGATCAAAAAATATCATAGAACATAAATAGTAGGAAACTTAATTTCCTACAAAAAAGGTCGCTCAACATTTTGCCACAGCTCGCATCGTTTCCGAGATATTTGCAGATTTAGCTCAAGTGAAGGGGCCTGACGGACATATTTCGAGATATTTCTTCTCCTTGTTGTTCTTCTTCTGCACAGCTAAGCTGGAAGTGGCATTTGCAGCTCGCAATAGTGCAGAGTTATCTCAAAGAAAGGGGCCACGGTGTTTCTGTATCTCTATTATGTTGGTGCGGCTTCGGAACTTTTAAATATCTCGATATATCTCGAAAACTACGCTTCTGATCAAAAAATATCATAGAACATAAATTGTAGGAAACATAATTCTCTACAAAAATGGTCTCTAAAGATTTTGCCATAGCTCGTTTCGTTTCCGAGATATTTGCAGATATATCTCAAGGGAAGGGGCCTGACGGACATATTTCGAGATATTTCTTCTTCTTGTTGTTCTTCTTCTGCACAGCTAAACTGGAAGTGGCATTTCCAGCTCGCAATAGTGCAGAGTTATCTCAAAGAAAGGGGCCACGGTGTTTCTGTATCTCTATTATGTTGGTGCGGCTTCGGAACTTTTAAATATCTTGATATATCTCGAGAACTACGCATCTGATCAAAAAGTATCATAGAACATAAAAAGTAGGAAACTTAATTCTCTACAAAAAAGGTCTCTTAACATTTTGCCATAGCTCGCTTCGTTTCCGAGATATTTGCAGATTTATCTCGAGGGAAGGGGCCTGACGGACATATTTCGAGATATTTCTTCTTCTTGTTGTTCTTCTTCTGCACAGCTAAGCTGGAAGTGGCATTTGCAGCTCGCAATAGTGCAGAGTTATCTCAAAGAAAGGGGCCACGGTGTTTCTGTATCTCTATTATGTTGGTGCGGCTTCGGATCTTTTAAATATCTCGATATATCTCGAAAACTACGCTTCTGATCAAAAAATATCATAGAACGTAAATTGTAGGAAACATAATTCTCTACAAAAAAGGTCTCTTAACATTTTGCCATAGCTCGCTTCGTTTCCGAGATATTTGCAGATTAATCTCAAGGGAAGGGGCCTGGCGGACATATTTCGAGATATTTCTTCTTCTTGTTGTTCTTCTTCTGCACAGCTAAGCTGGAAGTGGCATTTGCAGCTCGCAATAGTGCAGAGTTATCTCAAAGAAAGGGGCCACGGTGTTTCTGTATCTCTATTATGTTGGTGCGGCTTCGGAACTTTTAAATATCTCGATATATCTCGAGAACTACGCATCTGATCAAAAAATATCATAGAACATCAAAAGTAGGAAACTTAATTCTCTACAAAAAAGGTCTCTTAACATTTTGCCATAGCTCGCTTCGTTTCCGAGATATTTGCAGATTTATCTCAAGGGAAGGGGCCTGACGGACATATTTCGAGATATTTCTTCTTCTTGTTGTTCTTCTTCTGCACAGCTAAGCTGGAAGTGGCATTTGCAGCTCGCAATAGTGCAGAGTTATCTCAAAGAAAGGGGCCACGGTGTTTCTGTATCTCTATTATATTGGTGCGGCTTCGGAACTTTTAAATATCTTGATATATCTCGAGAACTACGCATCTGATCAAATAATATCATAGAACATAAAAAGTAGGAAACTTAATTCTCTACAAAAGAGGTCTCTTAACATTTTGCCATAGCTCGTTTCGTTTCCGAGATATTTGCTGAAATATCTCAAGGGAAGGGTCCTGACGGACATATTTCGAGATATTTCTTCTTCTTGTTGTTCTTCTTCTGCACAGCTAACCTGGAAGTGGCATTTGCAGCTCGCAATAGTGCAGAGTTATCTCAAAGAAAGGGGCCACGGTGTTTCTGTATCTCTATTATGTTGGTGCGGCTTCGGATCTTTTAAATATCTCGATATATCTCGAAAACTACGCTTCTGATCAAAAAATATCATAGAACGTAAATTGTAGGAAACATAATTCTCTACAAAAAAGGTCTCTTAACATTTTGAAATAGCTCGCTTCGTTTCCGAGATATTTGCAGATTTATCTCGAGGGAAGGGGCCTGACGGACATATTTCGAGATATTTCTTCTTCTTGTTGTTCTTCTTCTGCACAGCTAAGCTGGAAGTGGCATTTGCAGCTCGCAATAGTGCAGAGTTATCTCAAAGAAAGGGGCCACGGTGTTTCTGTATCTCTATTATGTTGGTGCGGCTTCGGAACTTTTAAATATCTCGATATATCTCGAGAACTACGCATCTGATCAAAAAATATCATAGAACATCAAAAGTAGGAAACTTAATTCTCTACAAAAAAGGTCTCTTAACATTTTGCCATAGCTCGCTTGGTTTCCGAGATATTTGCAGATTTATCTCAAGGGAAGGGGCCTGACGGACATATTTCGAGATATTTCTTCTTCTTGTTGTTCTTCTTCTGCACAGCTAAGCTGGAAGTGGCATTTGCAGCTCGCAATAGTGCAGAGTTATCTCAAAGAAAGGGGCCACGGTGTTTCTGTATCTCTATTATGTTGGTGCGGCTTCGGATCTTTTAAATATCTCGATATATCTCGAAAACTACGCTTCTGATCAAAAAATATCATAGAACGTAAATTGTAGGAAACATAATTCTCTACAAAAAAGGTCTCTTAACATTTTGAAATAGCTCGCTTCGTTTCCGAGATATTTGCAGATTTATCTCAAAGGAAGGGGCCTGACGGACATATTTCGAGATATTTCTTCTTCTTGTTGTTCCTCTTCTGCACAGCTAAGCTGGAAGTGGCATTTGCAGCTCGCAATAGTGCAGAGTTATCTCAAAGAAAGGGGCCACGGTGTTTCTGTATCTCTATTATGTTGGTGCGGCTTCGGAACTTTTAAATATCTTGACATATCTCGAGAACTACGCATCTGATCAAAAAATATCATAGAACATAAAAAGTAGGAAACTTAATTCTCTACAAAAAAGGTCTCTTAACATTTTGCCATAGCTCGCTTCGTTTCCGAGATATTTGCAGATTTATCTCGAGGGAAGGGGCCTGACGGACATATTTCGAGATATTTCTTCTTCTTGTTGTTCTTCTTCTGCACAGCTAAGCTGGATGCGGCATTTGCGGCTCGCACTAGTGCAGAGTTATCTCAAAGAAAGGGGCCACGGTGTTTCTGTATCTCTATTATGTTGGTGCGGCTTCGGAACTTTTAAATATCTCGATATATCTCGAAAACTACGCTTCTGATCAAAAAATATCATAGAACATAAATTGTAGGAAACATAATTCTCTACAAAAAAGGTCTCTTAACATTTTGCCATAGCTCGTTTCGTTTCCGAGATATTTGCAGATATATCTCAAGGGAAGGGGCCTGACGGACATATTTCGAGATATTTCTTCTTCTTGTTGTTCTTCTTCTGCACAGCTAAACTGGAAGTGGCATTTCCAGCTCGCAATAGTGCAGAGTTATCTCAAAGAAAGGGGCCACGGTGTTTCTGTATCTCTATTATGTTGGTGCGGCTTCGGAACTTTTAAATATCTTGATATATCTTGAGACCTACGCATCTGATCAAAAAATATCATAGAACATAAAAAGTAGGAAACTTAATTCTCTACAAAAAAGGTCTCTTAACATTTTGCCATAGCTCGCTTGGTTTCCGAGATATTTGCAGATTTATCTCAAGGGAAGGGGCCTGACGGACATATTTCGAGATATTTCTTCTTCTTGTTGTTCTTCTTCTGCACAGCTAAGCTGGAAGTGGCATTTGCAGCTCGCAATAGTGCAGAGTTATCTCAAAGAAAGGGGCCACGGTGTTTCTGTATCTCTATTATGTTGGTGCGGCTTCGGATCTTTTAAATATCTCGATATATCTCGAAAACTACGCTTCTGATCAAAAAATATCATAGAACGTAAATTGTAGGAAACATAATTCTCTACAAAAAAGGTCTCTTAACATTTTGAAATAGCTCGCTTCGTTTCCGAGATATTTGCAGATTTATCTCAAAGGAAGGGGCCTGACGGACATATTTCGAGATATTTCTTCTTCTTGTTGTTCCTCTTCTGCACAGCTAAGCTGGAAGTGGCATTTGCAGCTCGCAATAGTGCAGAGTTATCTCAAAGAAAGGGGCCACGGTGTTTCTGTATCTCTATTATGTTGGTGCGGCTTCGGAACTTTTAAATATCTTGACATATCTCGAGAACTACGCATCTGATCAAAAAATATCATAGAACATAAAAAGTAGGAAACTTAATTCTCTACAAAAAAGGTCTCTTAACATTTTGCCATAGCTCGCTTCGTTTCCGAGATATTTGCAGATTTATCTCGAGGGAAGGGGCCTGACGGACATATTTCGAGATATTTCTTCTTCTTGTTGTTCTTCTTCTGCACAGCTAAGCTGGATGCGGCATTTGCGGCTCGCACTAGTGCAGAGTTATCTCAAAGAAAGGGGCCACGGTGTTTCTGTATCTCTATTATGTTGGTGCGGCTTCGGATCTTTTAAATATCTCGATATATCTCGAAAACTACGCTTCTGATCAAAAAATATCATAGAACATAAATTGTAGGAAACATAATTCTCTACAAAAAAGGTCTCTTAACATTTTGCCATAGCTCGTTTGGTTTCCGAGATATTTGCAGATATATCTCATGGGAAGGGGCCTGACGGACATATTTCGAGATATTTCTTCTTCTTGTTGTTCTTCTTCTGCACAGCTAAACTGGAAGTGGCATTTCCAGCTCGCAATAGCGCAGAGTTATCTCAAAGAAAGGGGCCACCGTGTTTCTGTATCTCTATTATGTTGGTGCGGCTTCGGAACTTTTAAATATCTTGATATATCTCGAGAACTACGCATCTGATCAAAAAATATCATAGAACATAAAAAGTAGGAAACTTAATTCTCTACAAAAGAGGTCTCTTAACATTTTGCCATAGCTCGCTTCGTTTCCTAGATATTTGCAGATTTATCTCAAGGGAAGGGGCCTGACGGACATATTTCGAGTTATTTCTTCTTCTTGTTGTTCTTCTTGTGCACAGCTACGCTGGAAGTGGCATTTGCAGCTCGCAATAGTGCAGAGTTATCTCAAAGAAAGGGGCCACGGTGTTTCTGTATCTCTATTATGTTGGTGCGGCTTCGGAACTTTTAAATATCTTGATATATCTCGGGAACTACGCATCTGATCAAAAAATATCATAGAACATAAAAAGTAGGAGACTTAATTCTCTACAAAAAAGGTCTGTTAACATTTTGCCATAGCTCGCTTCGCTTCCGAGATATTTGCAGATTTATCTCAAGGGAAGGGGCCTGACGGACATATTTCGAGATATTTCTTCTTCTTGTTGTTCTTCTTCTGCACAGCTAAGCTGGAAGTGGCATTTGCAGCTCGCAATAGTGCAGAGTTATCTCAAAGAAAGGGGCCACGGTGTTTCTGTATCTCTATTATGTTGGTGCGGCTTCGGAACTTTTAAATATCTTGATATATCTCGAGAACTACGCATCTGATCAAAAAATATCATAGAACATAAAAAGTAGGAAACTTAATTCTCAACAAAAAAGGTCTCTTAACATTTTGCCATAGCTCGCTTCGTTTCCGAGATATTTGCAGATTTATCTCGAGGGAAGGGGCCTGACGGACATATTTAGAGATATTTCTTCTTCTTGTTGTTCTTCTTCTGCACAGCTAAGCTGGATGCGGCATTTGCGGCTCGCACTAGTGCAGAGTTATCTCAAAGAAAGGGGCCACGGTGTTTCTGTATCTCTATTATGTTGGTGCGGCTTCGGATCTTTTAAATATCTCGATATATCTCGAAAACGACGCTTCTGATCAAAAAATATCATAGAACATAAATTGTAGGAAACTTAATTCTCTACAAAAAAGGTCTCTTAACATTTTGCCATAGCTCGCTTCGCTTCCGAGATATTTGCAGATTTATCTCAAGGGAAGGGGCCTGACGGACATATTTCGAGATATTTCTTCTTCTTGTTGTTCTTCTTCTGCACAGCTAAGCTGGAAGTGGCATTTGCAGCTCGCAATAGTGCAGAGTTATCTCATAGAAAGGGGCCACGGTGTTTCTGTATCTCTATTATGTTGGTGCGGCTTCGGATCGTTTAAATATCTCGATATATCTCGAAAACTACGCTTCTGATCAAAAAATATCATAGAACGTAAATTGTAGGAAACATAATTCTCTACAAAAAAGGTCTCTTAACATTTTGCCATAGCTCGCTTCGTTTCCGAGATATTTGCAGATTTATCTCAAGGGAAGGGGCCTGACGGACATATTTCGAGATATTTCTTCTTCTTGTTGTTCTTCTTCTGCACAGCTAAGCTGGAAGTGGCATTTGCAGCGCGCAATAGTGCAGAGTTATCTCAAAGAAAGGGGCCACGGTGTTTCTGTATCTCTATTATGTTGGTGCCGCTTCGGAACTTTTAAATATCTGGATATATCTCGGGAACTACGCATCTGATCAAAAAATATCATAGAACGTAAATTGTAGGAAACATAATTCTCTACAAAAAAGGTCTCTTAACATTTTGAAATAGCTCGCTTCGTTTCCGAGATATTTGCAGATTTATCTCAAAGGAAGGGGCCTGACGGACATATTTCGAGATATTTCTTCTTCTTGTTGTTCCTCTTCTGCACAGCTAAGCTGGAAGTGGCATTTGCAGCTCGCAATAGTGCAGAGTTATCTCAAAGAAAGGGGCCACGGTGTTTCTGTATCTCTATTATGTTGGTGCGGCTTCGGAACTTTTAAATATCTTGACATATCTCGAGAACTACGCATCTGATCAAAAAATATCATAGAACATAAAAAGTAGGAAACTTAATTCTCTACAAAAAAGGTCTCTTAACATTTTGCCATAGCTCGCTTCGTTTCCGAGATATTTGCAGATTTATCTCGAGGGAAGGGGCCTGACGGACATATTTCGAGATATTTCTTCTTCTTGTTGTTCTTCTTCTGCACAGCTAAGCTGGATGCGGCATTTGCGGCTCGCACTAGTGCAGAGTTATCTCAAAGAAAGGGGCCACGGTGTTTCTGTATCTCTATTATGTTGGTGCGGCTTCGGATCTTTTAAATATCTCGATATATCTCGAAAACTACGCTTCTGATCAAAAAATATCATAGAACATAAATTGTAGGAAACATAATTCTCTACAAAAAAGGTCTCTTAACATTTTGCCATAGCTCGTTTGGTTTCCGAGATATTTGCAGATATATCTCATGGGAAGGGGCCTGACGGACATATTTCGAGATATTTCTTCTTCTTGTTGTTCTTCTTCTGCACAGCTAAACTGGAAGTGGCATTTCCAGCTCGCAATAGCGCAGAGTTATCTCAAAGAAAGGGGCCACCGTGTTTCTGTATCTCTATTATGTTGGTGCGGCTTCGGAACTTTTAAATATCTTGATATATCTCGAGAACTACGCATCTGATCAAAAAATATCATAGAACATAAAAAGTAGCAAACTTAATTCTCTACAAAAGAGGTCTCTTAACATTTTGCCATAGCTCGCTTCGTTTCCTAGATATTTGCAGATTTATCTCAAGGGAAGGGGCCTGACGGACATATTTCGAGTTATTTCTTCTTCTTGTTGTTCTTCTTGTGCACAGCTACGCTGGAAGTGGCATTTGCAGCTCGCAATAGTGCAGAGTTATCTCAAAGAAAGGGGCCACGGTGTTTCTGTATCTCTATTATGTTGGTGCGGCTTCGGAACTTTTAAATATCTTGATATATCTCGGGAACTACGCATCTGATCAAAAAATATCATAGAACATAAAAAGTAGGAGACTTAATTCTCTACAAAAAAGGTCTGTTAACATTTTGCCATAGCTCGCTTCGCTTCCGAGATATTTGCAGATTTATCTCAAGGGAAGGGGCCTGACGGACATATTTCGAGATATTTCTTCTTCTTGTTGTTCTTCTTCTGCACAGCTAAGCTGGAAGTGGCATTTGCAGCTCGCAATAGTGCAGAGTTATCTCAAAGAAAGGGGCCACGGTGTTTCTGTATCTCTATTATGTTGGTGCGGCTTCGGAACTTTTAAATATCTTGATATATCTCGAGAACTACGCATCTGATCAAAAAATATCATAGAACATAAAAAGTAGGAAACTTAATTCTCAACAAAAAAGGTCTCTTAACATTTTGCCATAGCTCGCTTCGTTTCCGAGATATTTGCAGATTTATCTCGAGGGAAGGGGCCTGACGGACATATTTAGAGATATTTCTTCTTCTTGTTGTTCTTCTTCTGCACAGCTAAGCTGGATGCGGCATTTGCGGCTCGCACTAGTGCAGAGTTATCTCAAAGAAAGGGGCCACGGTGTTTCTGTATCTCTATTATGTTGGTGCGGCTTCGGATCTTTTAAATATCTCGATATATCTCGAAAACGACGCTTCTGATCAAAAAATATCATAGAACATAAATTGTAGGAAACTTAATTCTCTACAAAAAAGGTCTCTTAACATTTTGCCATAGCTCGCTTCGCTTCCGAGATATTTGCAGATTTATCTCAAGGGAAGGGGCCTGACGGACATATTTCGAGATATTTCTTCTTCTTGTTGTTCTTCTTCTGCACAGCTAAGCTGGAAGTGGCATTTGCAGCTCGCAATAGTGCAGAGTTATCTCATAGAAAGGGGCCACGGTGTTTCTGTATCTCTATTATGTTGGTGCGGCTTCGGATCGTTTAAATATCTCGATATATCTCGAAAACTACGCTTCTGATCAAAAAATATCATAGAACGTAAATTGTAGGAAACATAATTCTCTACAAAAAAGGTCTCTTAACATTTTGCCATAGCTCGCTTCGTTTCCGAGATATTTGCAGATTTATCTCAAGGGAAGGGGCCTGACGGACATATTTCGAGATATTTCTTCTTCTTGTTGTTCTTCTTCTGCACAGCTAAGCTGGAAGTGGCATTTGCAGCGCGCAATAGTGCAGAGTTATCTCAAAGAAAGGGGCCACGGTGTTTCTGTATCTCTATTATGTTGGTGCCGCTTCGGAACTTTTAAATATCTGGATATATCTCGGGAACTACGCATCTGATCAAAAAATATCATAGAACATAAAAAGTAGGAAACTTAATTCTCTACAAAAAAGGTCTCTTAACATTTTGCCATAGCTCGCTTCGTTTCCTAGATATTTGCAGATTTATCTCAAGGGAAGGGGCCTGACGGACATATTTCGAGTTATTTCTTCTTCTTGTTGTTCTTCTTCTGCACAGCTACGCTGGAAGTGGCATTTGCAGCTCGCAATAGTGCAGAGTTATCTCAAAGAAAGGGGCCACGGTGTTTCTGTATCTCTATTATGTTGGTGCGGCTTCGGATCTTTTAAATATCTCGATATATCTCGAAAACTACGCTTCTGATCAAAAAATATCATAGAACATAAATTGTAGGAAACATAATTCTCTACAAAAAAGGTCTCTTAACATTTTGCCATAGCTCGTTTGGTTTCCGAGATATTTGCAGATATATCTCATGGGAAGGGGCCTGACGGACATATTTCGAGATATTTCTTCTTCTTGTTGTTCTTCTTCTGCACAGCTAAACTGGAAGTGGCATTTCCAGCTCGCAATAGCGCAGAGTTATCTCAAAGAAACGGGCCACGGTGTTTCTGTATCTCTATTATGTTGGTGCGGCTTCGGAACTTTTAAATATCTTGATATATCTCGAGAACTACGCATCTGATCAAAAAATATCATAGAACATAAAAAGTAGGAAACTTAATTCTCTACAAAAAAGGTCTCTTAACATTTTGCCATAGCTCGCTTCGTTTCCTAGATATTTGCAGATTTATCTCAAGGGAAGGGGCCTGACGGACATATTTCGAGTTATTTCTTCTTCTTGTTGTTCTTCTTCTGCACAGCTACGCTGGAAGTGGCATTTGCAGCTCGCAATAGTGCAGAGTTATCTCAAAGAAAGGGGCCACGGTGTTTCTGTATCTCTATTATGTTGGTGCGGCTTCGGAACTTTTAAATATCTTGATATATCTCGGGAACTACGCATCTGATCAAAAAATATCATAGAACATAAAAAGTAGGAAACTTAATTCTCTACAAAAAAGGTCTCTTAACATTTTGCCATAGCTCGCTTCGCTTCCGAGATATTTGCAGATTTATCTCAAGGGAAGGGGCCTGACGGACATATTTCGAGATATTTCTTCTTCTTGTTGTTCTTCTTCTGCACAGCTAAGCTGGAAGTGGCATTTGCAGCTCGCAATAGTGCAGAGTTATCTCAAAGAAAGGGGCCACGGTGTTTCTGTATCTCTATTATGTTGGTGCGGCTTCGGATCTTTTAAATATCTCGATATATCTCGAAAACTACGCATCTGATCAAAAAATATCATAGAACATAAAAAGTAGGAAACTTAATTATCTACAAAAAAGGTCTCTTAACATTTTGCCATAGCTCGCTTCGTTTCCGAGATATTTGCAGATTTATCTCGAGGGAAGGGGCCTGACGGACATATTTCGAGATATTTCTTCTTCTTGTTGTTCTTCTTCTGCACAGCTAAGCTGGAAGTGGCATTTGCAGCTCGCAATAGTGCAGAGTTATCTCAAAGAAAGGGGCCACGGTGTTTCTGTATCTCTATTATGTTGGTGCGGCTTCGGATCTTTTAAATATCTCGATATATCTCGAAAACTACGCATCTGATCAAAAAATATCATAGAACATAAAAAGTAGGAAACTTAATTATCTACAAAAAAGGTCTCTTAACATTTTGCCATAGCTCGTTTGGTTTCCGAGATATTTGCAGATATATCTCATGGGACGGGGCCTGACGGACATATTTCGAGATATTTCTTCTTCTTGTTGTTCTTCTTCTGCACAGCTAAACTGGAAGTGGCATTTCCAGCTCGCAATAGCGCAGAGTTATCTCAAAGAAACGGGCCACGGTGTTTCTGTATCTCTATTATGTTGGTGCGGCTTCGGAACTTTTAAATATCTTGATATATCTCGAGAACTACGCATCTGATCAAAAAATATCATAGAACATAAAAAGTAGGAAACTTAATTCTCTACAAAAAAGGTCTCTTAACATTTTGCCATAGCTCGCTTCGTTTCCTAGATATTTGCAGATTTATCTCAAGGGAAGGGGCCTGACGGACATATTTCGAGTTATTTCTTCTTCTTGTTGTTCTTCTTCTGCACAGCTACGCTGGAAGTGGCATTTGCAGCTCGCAATAGTGCAGAGTTATCTCAAAGAAAGGGGCCACGGTGTTTCTGTATCTCTATTATGTTGGTGCGGCTTCGGAACTTTTAAATATCTTGATATATCTCGGGAACTACGCATCTG
Source organism: Osmia lignaria lignaria (assembly GCF_051020975.1). NCBI lineage: Eukaryota > Metazoa > Arthropoda > Insecta > Hymenoptera > Megachilidae > Osmia > Osmia lignaria. The sequence goes on from NW_027478163.1 coordinate 23,291,721, forward strand.
ATCAAAAAATATCATAGAACATAAAAAGTAGGAAACTTAATTCTCTACAAAAAAGGTCTCTTAACATTTTGCCATAGCTCGCTTCGCTTCCGAGATATTTGCAGATTTATCTCAAGGGAAGGGGCCTGACGGACATATTTCGAGATATTTCTTCTTCTTGTTGTTCTTCTTCTGCACAGCTAAGCTGGAAGTGGCATTTGCAGCTCGCAATACTGCAGAGTTATCTCAAAGAAAGGGGCCACGGTGTTTCTGTATCTCTATTATGTTGGTGCGGCTTCGGATCTTTTAAATATCTCGATATATCTCGAAAACTACGCATCTGATCAAAAAATATCATAGAACATAAAAAGTAGGAAACTTAATTATCTACAAAAAAGGTCTCTTAACATTTTGCCATAGCTCGCTTCGTTTCCGAGATATTTGCAGATTTATCTCGAGGGAAGGGGCCTGACGGACATATTTCGAGATATTTCTTCTTCTTGTTGTTCTTCTTCTGCACAGCTAAGCTGGAAGCGGCATTTGCGGCTCGCACTAGTGCAGAGTTATCTCGAAGAAAGGGGCCACGGTGTTTCTGTATCTCTATTATGTTGGTGCGGCTTCGGGACTTTAAAATATCTTGATATATCTCGAGAACTACGCATCTGATCAAAAAATATCATAGAACGTAAAAAGTAGGAAACTTAATTCTCTACAAATAAAGTCTCTTAACATTTTGCCATAGCTCGCTTCGTTTCCGAGATATTTGCAGATTTATCTCAAGGGAAGGGGCCTGACGGACATATTTCGAGATATTTCTTCTTCTTGTTGTTCTTCTTCTGCACAGCTAAACTGGAAGTGGCATTTCCAGCTCGCAATAGCGCAGAGTTATCTCAAAGAAACGGGCCACGGTGTTTCTGTATCTCTATTATGTTGGTGCGGCTTCGGAACTTTTAAATATCTTGATATATCTCGGGAACTACGCATCTGATCAAAAAATATCATAGAACATAAAATGTAGGAAACTTAATTCTCTACAAAAAAGGTCTCTTAACATTTTGCCATAGCTCGCTTCGCTTCCGAGATATTTGCAGATTTATCTCAAGGGAAGGGGCCTGACGGACATATTTCGAGATATTTCTTCTTCTTGTTGTTCTTCTTCTGCACAGCTAAGCTGGAAGTGGCATTTGCAGCTCGCAATAGTGCAGAGTTATCTCAAAGAAAGGGGCCACGGTGTTTCTGTATCTCTATTATGTTGGTGCGGCTTCGGATCTTTTAAATATCTCGATATATCTCGGGAACTACGCATCTGATCAAAAAATATCATAGAACATAAAAAGTAGGAAACTTAATTCTCTACAAAAAAGGTCTCTTAACATTTTGCCATAGCTCGCTTCGCGTCCGAGATATTTGCAGATTTATCTCAAGGGAAGGGGCCTGACGGACATATTTCGAGATATTTCTTCTTCTTGTTGTTCTTCTTCTGCACAGCTAAGCTGGAAGTGGCATTTGCAGCTCGCAATAGTGCAGAGTTATCTCAAAGAAAGGGGCCACGGTGTTTCTGTATCTCTATTATGTTGGTGCGGCTTCGGATCTTTTAAATATCTCGATATATCTCGAAAACTACGCATCTGATCAAAAAATATCATAGAACATAAAAAGTAGGAAACTTAATTATCTACAAAAAAGGTCTCTTAACATTTTGCCATAGCTCGCTTCGTTTCCGAGATATTTGCAGATTTATCTCGAGGGAAGGGGCCTGACGGACATATTTCGAGATATTTCTTCTTCTTGTTGTTCTTCTTCTGCACAGCTAAGCTGGAAGCGGCATTTGCGGCTCGCACTAGTGCAGAGTTATCTCGAAGAAAGGGGCCACGGTGTTTCTGTATCTCTATTATGTTGGTGCGGCTTCGGGACTTTAAAATATCTTGATATATCTCGAGAACTACGCATCTGATCAAAAAATATCATAGAACGTAAAAAGTAGGAAACTTAATTCTCTACAAATAAAGTCTCTTAACATTTTGCCATAGCTCGCTTCGTTTCCGAGATATTTGCAGATTTATCTCAAGGGAAGGGGCCTGACGGACATATTTCGAGATATTTCTTCTTCTTGTTGTTCTTCTTCTGCACAGCTAAACTGGAAGTGGCATTTCCAGCTCGCAATAGCGCAGAGTTATCTCAAAGAAACGGGCCACGGTGTTTCTGTATCTCTATTATGTTGGTGCGGCTTCGGAACTTTTAAATATCTTGATATATCTCGGGAACTACGCATCTGATCAAAAAATATCATAGAACATAAAAAGTAGGAAACTTAATTCTCTACAAAAAAGGTCTCTTAACATTTTGCCATAGCTCGCTTCGCTTCCGAGATATTTGCAGATTTATCTCAAGGGAAGGGGCCTGACGGACATATTTCGAGATATTTCTTCTTCTTGTTGTTCTTCTTCTGCACAGCTAAGCTGGAAGTGGCATTTGCAGCTCGCAATAGTGCAGAGTTATCTCAAAGAAAGGGGCCACGGTGTTTCTGTATCTCTATTATGTTGGTGCGGCTTCGGATCTTTTAAATATCTCGATATATCTCGAAAACTACGCATCTGATCAAAAAATATCATAGAACATAAAAAGTAGGAAACTTAATTATCTACAAAAAAGGTCTCTTAACATTTTGCCATAGCTCGCTTCGTTTCCTAGATATTTGCAGATTTATCTCAAGGGAAGGGGCCTGACGGACATATTTCGAGTTATTTCTTCTTCTTGTTGTTCTTCTTCTGCACAGCTACGCTGGAAGTGGCATTTGCAGCTCGCAATAGTGCAGAGTTATCTCAAAGAAAGGGGCCACGGTGTTTCTGTATCTCTATTATGTTGGTGCGGCTTCGGAACTTTTAAATATCTTGATATATCTCGGGAACTACGCATCTGATCAAAAAATATCATAGAACAAAAAAAGTAGGAAACTTAATTCTCTACAAAAAAGGTCTCTTAACATTTTGCCATAGCTCGCTTCGCTTCCGAGATATTTGCAGATTTATCTCAAGGGAAGGGGCCTGACGGACATATTTCTAGATATTTCTTCTTCTTGTTGTTCTTCTTCTGCACAGCTAAGCTGGAAGTGGCATTTGCAGCTCGCAATAGTGCAGAGTTATCTCATAGAAAGGGGCCACGGTGTTTCTGTATCTCTATTATGTTGGTGCGGCTTCGGATCGTTTAAATATCTCGATATATCTCGAAAACTACGCTTCTGATCAAAAAATATCATAGAACGTAAATTGTAGGAAACATAATTCTCTACAAAAAAGGTCTCTTAACATTTTGCCATAGCTCGCTTCGTTTCCGAGATATTTGCAGATTTATCTCAAGGGAAGGGGCCTGACGGACATATTTCGAGATATTTCTTCTTCTTGTTGTTCTTCTTCTGCACAGCTAAGCTGGAAGTGGCATTTGCAGCGCGCAATAGTGCAGAGTTATCTCAAAGAAAGGGGCCACGGTGTTTCTGTATCTCTATTATGTTGGTGCCGCTTCGGAACTTTTAAATATCTGGATATATCTCGGGAACTACGCATCTGATCAAAAAATATCATAGAACATAAAAAGTAGGAAACTTAATTCTCTACAAAAAAGGTCTCTTAACATTTTGCCATAGCTCGCTTCGTTTCCTAGATATTTGCAGATTTATCTCAAGGGAAGGGGCCTGACGGACATATTTCGAGTTATTTCTTCTTCTTGTTGTTCTTCTTCTGCACAGCTACGTTGGAAGTGGCATTTGCAGCTCGCAATGGTGCAGAGTTATCTCAAAGAAAGGGGCCACGGTGTTTCTGTATCTCTATTATGTTGGTGCGGCTTCGGATCTTTTAAATATCTCGATATATCTCCAAAACTACGCTTCTGATCAAAAAATATCATAGAACATAAATTGTAGGAAACATAATTCTCTACAAAAAAGGTCTCTTAACATTTTGCCATAGCTCGCTTCGCTTCCGAGATATTTGCAGATTTATCTCAAGGGAAGGGGCCTGACGGACATATTTCGAGATATTTCTTCTTCTTGTTGTTCTTCTTCTGCACAGCTAAGCTGGAAGTGGCATTTGCAGCTCGCAATAGTGCAGAGTTATCTCAAAGAAAGGGGCCACGGTGTTTCTGTATCTCTATTATGTTGGTGCGGCTTCGGATCTTTTAAATATCTCGATATATCTCGAAAACTACGCATCTGATCAAAAAATATCATAGAACATAAAAAGTAGGAAACTTAATTATCTACAAAAAAGGTCTCTTAACATTTTGCCATAGCTCGCTTCGTTTCCGAGATATTTGCAGATTTATCTCGAGGGAAGGGGCCTGACGGACATATTTCGAGATATTTCTTCTTCTTGTTGTTCTTCTTCTGCACAGCTAAACTGGAAGTGGCATTTGCGGCTCGCACTAGTGCAGAGTTATCTCAAAGAAAGGGGCCACGGTGTTTCTGTATCTCTATTATGTTGGTGCGGCTTCGGAACTTTTAAATATCTCGATATATCTCGAAAACTACGCTTCTGATCAAAAAATATCATAGAACATAAATTGTAGGAAACATAATTCTCTACAAAAAAGGTCTCTTAACATTTTGCCATAGCTCGCTTCGTTTCCTAGATATTTGCAGATTTATCTCAAGGGAAGGGGCCTGACGGACATATTTCGAGTTATTTCTTCTTCTTGTTGTTCTTCTTCTGCACAGCTACGCTGGAAGTGGCATTTGCAGCTCGCAATAGTGCAGAGTTATCTCAAAGAAAGGGGCCACGGTGTTTCTGTATCTCTATTATGTTGGTGCGGCTTCAGAACTTTTAAATATCTTGATATATCTCGGGAACTACGCATCTGATCAAAAAATATCATAGAACATAAAAAGTAGGAAACTTAATTCTCTACAAAAAAGGTCTCTTAACATTTTGCCATAGCTCGCTTCGCTTCCGAGATATTTGCAGATTTATCTCAAGGGAAGGGGCCTGACGGACATATTTCGAGATATTTCTTCTTCTTGTTGTTCTTCTTCTGCACAGCTAAGCTGGAAGTGGCATTTGCAGCTCGCAATAGTGCAGAGTTATCTCAAAGAAAGGGGCCACGGTGTTTCTGTATCTCTATTATGTTGGTGCGGCTTCGGATCTTTTAAATATCTCGATATATCTCGAAAACTACGCATCTGATCAAAAAATATCATAGAACATAAAAAGTAGGAAACTTAATTATCTACAAAAAAGGTCTCTTAACATTTTGCCATAGCTCGCTTCGTTTCCGAGATATTTGCAGATTTATCTCGAGGGAAGGGGCCTGACGGACATATTTCGAGATATTTCTTCTTCTTGTTGTTCTTCTTCTGCACAGCTAAGCTGGAAGTGGCATTTGCAGCTCGCAATAGTGCAGAGTTATCTCAAAGAAAGGGGCCACGGTGTTTCTGTATCTCTATTATGTTGGTGCGGCTTCGGAACTTTAAAATATCTTGATATATCTCGAGAACTACGCATCTGATCAAAAAATATCATAGAACGTAAAAAGTAGGAAACTTAATTCTCTACAAATAAAGTCTCTTAACATTTTGCCATAGCTCGCTTCGTTTCCGAGATATTTGCAGATTTATCTCAAGGGAAGGGGCCTGACGGACATATTTCGAGATATTTCTTCTTCTTGTTGTTCTTCATCTGCACAGCTAAGCTGGAAGTGGCATCTGCAGCTCACAATAGTGCAGAGTTATCTCAAAGAAAGGGGCCACGGTGTTTCTGTATCTCTATTATGTTGGTGCGGCTTCGGAACTTTTAAATATCTTGATATATCTCGAGAACTACGCATCTGATCAAAAAATATCATAGAACATAAAAAGTGGGAAACTTAATTCTCTACAAAAAAGTTCTCTCAACATTTTGCCATAGCTCGCTTGGTTTCCGAGATATTTGCAGATTTATCTCAAGGGAAGGTGCCTGACGGACATATTTCGAGATATTTCTTCTTCTTGTTGTTCTTCTTCTGCACAGCTAAGCTGGAAGTGGCATTTGCAGGTCGCAATAGTGCAGAGTTATCTCAAAGAAAGGGGCCACGGTGTTTCTGTATCTCTATTATGTTGGTGCGGCTTCGGAACTTTTAAATATCTGGATATATCTCGAGAACTACGCATCTGATCAAAAAATATCATTGAACCTAAAAAGTAGGAAACTTAATTCTCTACAAAAAAGGTCTCTTAACATTTTGCCATAGCTTGCTTCGTTTCCGAGATATTTGCAGATTTATCTCGAGGGAAGGGGCTGACGGACATATTTCGAGATATTTCTTCTTCTTGTTCTTCTTCTTCTGCACAGCTAAGCTGGAAGTGGCATTTGCAGCTCGCAATAGTGCAGAGTTATCTCAAAGAAAGGGGCCACGGTGTTTCTGTATCTCTATTATGTTGGTGCGGCTTCGGAACTTTTAAATATCTTGATATATCTCGAGAACTACGCATCTGATCAAAAAGTATCATAGAACATAAAAAGTAGGAAACTTAATTCTCTACAAAAAAGGTCTCTTAACATTTTGCCATAGCTCGCTTCGTTTCCGAGATATTTGCAGATTTATCTCAAGGGAAGGGGCCTGACGGACATATTTCGAGATATTTCTTCTTCTTGTTGTTCTTCTTCGGCACAGCTAAGCTGGAAGAGGCATTTGCAGCTCGCAATAGAGCAGAGTTATCTCAAAGAAAGGGGCCACGGTGTTTCTGTATCTCTATTATTTTGGTGCGGCTTCGGAACTTTTAAATATCTTGATATATCTCGAGAACTACGCATCTGATCAAAAAGTATCATAGAACATAAAAAGTAGGAAACTTAATTCTCTACAAAAAAGGTCTCTTAACATTTTGCCATAGCTCGCTTCGTTTCCGAGATATTTGCAGATTTATCTCAAGGGAAGGGGCCTGACGGACATATTTCGAGATATTTCTTCTTCTTGTTGTTCTTCTTCGGCACAGCTAAGCTGGAAGAGGCATTTGCAGCTCGCAATAGAGCAGAGTTATCTCAAAGAAAGGGGCCACGGTGTTTCTGTATCTCTATTATTTTGGTGCGGCTTCGGAACTTTTAAATATCTTGATATATCTCGAGAACTACGCATCTGATCAAAAAATATCATAGAACATAAAAAGTAGGAAACTTAATTCTCTACAAAAAAGTTCTCTTAACATTTTGCCATAGCTCGCTTGGTTTCCGAGATATTTGCAGATTTATCTCAAGGGAAGGGGCCTGACGGACATATTTCGAGATATTTCTTCTTCTTGTTGTTCTTCTTCTGCACAGCTAAGCTGGAAGTGTCATTTGCAGGTCGCAATAGTGCAGAGTTATCTCAAAGAAAGGGGCCACGGTGATTCTGTATCTCTATTATGTTGGTGCCGCTTCGGAACTTTTAAATATCTGGATATATCTCGAGAACTACGCATCTGATCAAAAAATATCATTGAACCTAAAAAGTAGGAAACTTAATTCTCTACAAAAAAGGTCTCTTAACATTTTGCCATAGCTCGCTTCGTTTCCGAGATATTTGCAGATTTATCTCGAGGGAAGGGGCCTGACGGACATATTTCGAGATATTTCTTCTTCTTGTTGTTCTTCTTCTGCACAGCTAAACTGGAAGTGGCATTTCCAGCTCGCAATAGCGCAGAGTTATCTCAAAGAAAGGGGCCACGGTGTTTCTGTATCTCTATTATGTTGGTGCGGCTTCGGAACTTTTAAATATCTTGATACATCTCGAGAACTACGCATCTGATCAAAAAATATCATAGAACATAAAAAGTAGGAAACTGAATTCTCTACAAAAAAGGTCTCTTAACATTTTGCCATAGCTCGCTTCGTTTCCGAGATATTTGCAGATTTATCTCGAGGGAAGGGGCCTGACGGACATATTTCGAGATATTTCTTCTTCTTGTTGTTCTTCTTCTGCACAGCTAAGCTGGAAGTGGCATTTGCAGCTCGCAATAGTGCAGAGTTATCTCAAAGAAAGGGGCCACGGTGTTTCTGTATCTCTATTATGTTGGTGCGGCTTCGGAACTTTTAAATATCTTGATATATCTCGAGAACTACGCATCTGATCAAAAAATATCATAGAACATAAAAAGTAAGAAACTTAATTCTCTACAAAAAAGGTCTCTTAACATTTTGCCATAGCTCGCTTCGTTTCCGAGATATTTGCAGATTTATCTCGAGGGAAGGGGCCTGACGGACATATTTCGAGATATTTCTTCTTCTTGTTGTTCTTCTTCTGCACAGCTAAACTGGAAGTGGCATTTGCGGCTCGCACTAGTGCAGAGTTATCTCAAAGAAAGGGGCCACGGTGTTTCTGTATCTCTATTATGTTGGTGCGGCTTCGGAACTTTTAAATATCTCGATATATCTCGAAAACTACGCTTCTGATCAAAAAATATCATAGAACATAAATTGTAGGAAACATAATTCTCTACAAAAAAGGTCTCTTAACATTTTGCCATAGCTCGCTTCGTTTCCTAGATATTTGCAGATTTATCTCAAGGGAAGGGGCCTGACGGACATATTTCGAGTTATTTCTTCTTCTTGTTGTTCTTCTTCTGCACAGCTACGCTGGAAGTGGCATTTGCAGCTCGCAATAGTGCAGAGTTATCTCAAAGAAAGGGGCCACGGTGTTTCTGTATCTCTATTATGTTGGTGCGGCTTCGGAACTTTTAAATATCTTGATATATCTCGGGAACTACGCATCTGATCAAAAAATATCATAGAACATAAAAAGTAGGAAACTTAATTCTCTACAAAAAAGGTCTCTTAACATTTTGCCATAGCTCGCTTCGCTTCCGAGATATTTGCAGATTTATCTCAAGGGAAGGGGCCTGACGGACATATTTCGAGATATTTCTTCTTCTTGTTGTTCTTCTTCTGCACAGCTAAGCTGGAAGTGGCATTTGCAGCTCGCAATAGTGCAGAGTTATCTCAAAGAAAGGGGCCACGGTGTTTCTGTATCTCTATTATGTTGGTGCGGCTTCGGATCTTTTAAATATCTCGATATATCTCGAAAACTACGCTTCTGATCAAAAAATATCATAGAACATAAAAAGTAGGAAACTTAATTCTCTACAAAAAAGGTCTCTTAACATTTTGCCATAGCTCGCTTCGTTTCCTAGATATTTGCAGATATATCTCATGGGAAGGGGCCTGACGGACATATTTCGAGATATTTCTTCTTCTTGTTGTTCTTCTTCTGCACAGCTAAACTGGAAGTGGCATTTCCAGCTCGCAATAGCGCAGAGTTATCTCAAAGAAACGGGCCACGGTGTTTCTGTATCTCTATTATGTTGGTGCGGCTTCGGAACTTTTAAATATCTTGATATATCTCGAGAACTACGCATCTGATCAAAAAATATCATAGAACATAAAAAGTAGGAAACTTAATTCTCTACAAAAAAGGTCTCTTAACATTTTGCCATAGCTCGCTTCGTTTCCTAGATATTTGCAGATTTATCTCAAGGGAAGGGGCCTGACGGACATATTTCGAGTTATTTCTTCTTCTTGTTGTTCTTCTTCTGCACAGCTACGCTGGAAGTGGCATTTGCAGCTCGCAATAGTGCAGAGTTATCTCAAAGAAAGGGGCCACGGTGTTTCTGTATCTCTATTATGTTGGTGCGGCTTCGGAACTTTTAAATATCTTGATATATCTCGGGAACTACGCATCTGATCAAAAAATATCATAGAACATAAAAAGTAGGAAACTTAATTCTCTACAAAAAAGGTCTCTTAACATTTTGCCATAGCTCGCTTCGCTTCCGAGATATTTGCAGATTTATCTCAAGGGAAGGGGCCTGACGGACATATTTCGAGATATTTCTTCTTCTTGTTGTTCTTCTTCTGCACAGCTAAGCTGGAAGTGGCATTTGCAGCTCGCAATAGTGCAGAGTTATCTCAAAGAAAGGGGCCACGGTGTTTCTGTATCTCTATTATGTTGGTGCGGCTTCGGATCTTTTAAATATCTCGATATATCTCGAAAACTACGCTTCTGATCAAAAAATATCATAGAACATAAAAAGTAGGAAACTTAATTCTCTACAAAAAAGGTCTCTTAACATTTTGCCATAGCTCGCTTCGTTTCCTAGATATTTGCAGATATATCTCATGGGAAGGGGCCTGACGGACATATTTCGAGATATTTCTTCTTCTTGTTGTTCTTCTTCTGCACAGCTAAACTGGAAGTGGCATTTCCAGCTCGCAATAGCGCAGAGTTATCTCAAAGAAACGGGCCACGGTGTTTCTGTATCTCTATTATGTTGGTGCGGCTTCGGAACTTTTAAATATCTTGATATATCTCGAGAACTACGCATCTGATCAAAAAATATCATAGAACATAAAAAGTAGGAAACTTAATTCTCTACAAAAAAGGTCTCTTAACATTTTGCCATAGCTCGCTTCGTTTCCTAGATATTTGCAGATTTATCACAAGGGAAGGGGCCTGACGGTCATATTTCGAGTTATTTCTTCTTCTTGTTGTTCTTCTTCTGCACAGCTACGCTGGAAGTGGCATTTGCAGCTCGCAATAGTGCAGAGTTATCTCAAAGAAAGGGGCCACGGTGTTTCTGTATCTCTATTATGTTGGTGCGGCTTCGGATCTTTTAAATATCTCGATATATCTCGAAAACTACGCATCTGATCAAAAAATATCATAGAACATAAAAAGTAGGAAACTTAATTATCTACAAAAAAGGTCTCTTAACATTTTGCCATAGCTCGCTTCGTTTCCGAGATATTTGCAGATTTATCTCGAGGGAAGGGGCCTGACGGACATATTTCGAGATATTTCTTCTTCTTGTTGTTCTTCTTCTGCACAGCTAAGCTGGAAGTGGCATTTGCAGCTCGCAATAGTGCAGAGTTATCTCAAAGAAAGGGGCCACGGTGTTTCTGTATCTCTATTATGTTGGTGCGGCTTCGGAACTTTTAAATATCTTGATATATCTCGAGAACTACGCATCTGATCAAAAAATATCATAGAACATAAAAAGTACGAAACTTAATTCTCTACAAAAAAGGTCTCTTAACATTTTGCCATAGCTCGCTTCGTTTCCGAGATATTTGCAGATTTATCTCGAGGGAAGGGGCCTGACGGACATATTTCGAGATATTTCTTCTTCTTGTTGTTCTTCTTCTGCACAGCTAAACTGGAAGTGGCATTTGCGGCTCGCACTAGTGCAGAGTTATCTCAAAGAAAGGGGCCACGGTGTTTCTGTATCTCTATTATGTTGGTGCGGCTTCGGAACTTTTAAATATCTCGATATATCTCGAAAACTACGCTTCTGATCAAAAAATATCATAGAACATAAATTGTAGGAAACATAATTCTCTACAAAAAAGGTCTCTTAACATTTTGCTATAGCTCGCTTCGTTTCCGAGATATTTGCAGATTTATCTCGAGGGAAGGGGCCTGAAGGACATATTTCGAGATATTTCTTCTTCTTGTTGTTCTTCTTCTGCACAGCTAAGCTGGAAGCGGCATTTGCGGCTCGCACTAGTGCAGAGTTATCTCGAAGAAAGGGGCCACGGTGTTTCTGTATCTCTATTATGTTGGTGCGGCTTCGGAACTTTAAAATATCTTGATATATCTCGAGAACTACGCATCTGATCAAAAAATATCATAGAACGTAAAAAGTAGGAAACTTAATTCTCTACAAATAAAGTCTCTTAACATTTTGCCATAGCTCGCTTCGTTTCCGAGATATTTGCAGATTTATCTCAAGGGAAGGGGCCTGACGGACATATTTCGAGATATTTCTTCTTCTTGTTGTTCTTCATCTGCACAGCTAAGCTGGAAGTGGCATCTGCAGCTCGCAATAGTGCAGAGTTATCTCAAAGAAAGGGGCCACGGTGTTTCTGTATCTCTATTATGTTGGTGCGGCTTCGGAACTTTAAAATATCTTGATATATCTCGAGAACTACGCATCTGATCAAAAAATATCATAGAACGTAAAAAGTAGGAAACTTAATTCTCTACAAATAAAGTCTCTTAACATTTTGCCATAGCTCGCTTCGTTTCCGAGATATTTGCAGATTTATCTCAAGGGAAGGGGCCTGACGGACATATTTCGAGATATTTCTTCTTCTTGTTGTTCTTCATCTGCACAGCTAAGCTGGAAGTGGCATCTGCAGCTCGCAATAGTGCAGAGTTATCTCAAAGAAAGGGGCCACGGTGTTTCTGTATCTCTATTATGTTGGTGCGGCTTCGGAACTTTTAAATATCTTGATATATCTCGAGAACTACGCATCTGATCAAAAAATATCATAGAACATAAAAAGTGGGAAACTTAATTCTCTACAAAAAAGTTCTCTCAACATTTTGCCATAGCTCGCTTGGTTTCCGAGATATTTGCAGATTTATCTCAAGGGAAGGTGCCTGACGGACATATTTCGAGATATTTCTTCTTCTTGTTGTTCTTCTTCTGCACAGCTAAGCTGGAAGTGGCATTTGCAGGTCGCAATAGTGCAGAGTTATCTCAAAGAAAGGGGCCACGGTGTTTCTGTATCTCTATTATGTTGGTGCGGCTTCGGAACTTTTAAATATCTGGATATATCTCGAGAACTACGCATCTGATCAAAAAATATCATTGAACCTAAAAAGTAGGAAACTTAATTTTCTACAAAAAAGGTCTCTTAACATTTTGCCATAGCTTGCTTCGTTTCCGAGATATTTGCAGATTTATCTCGAGGGAAGGGGCTGACGGACATATTTCGAGATATTTCTTCTTCTTGTTCTTCTTCTTCTGCACAGCTAAGCTGGAAGTGGCATTTGCAGCTCGCAATAGTGCAGAGTTATCTCAAAGAAAGGGGCCACGGTGTTTCTGTATCTCTATTATGTTGGTGCGGCTTCGGAACTTTTAAATATCTTGATATATCTCGAGAACTACGCATCTGATCAAAAAGTATCATAGAACATAAAAAGTAGGAAACTTAATTCTCTACAAAAAAGGTCTCTTAACATTTTGCCATAGCTCGCTTCGTTTCCGAGATATTTGCAGATTTATCTCAAGGGAAGGGGCCTGACGGACATATTTCGAGATATTTCTTCTTCTTGTTGTTCTTCTTCGGCACAGCTAAGCTGGAAGAGGCATTTGCAGCTCGCAATAGAGCAGAGTTATCTCACAGAAAGGGGCCACGGTGTTTCTGTATCTCTATTATTTTGGTGCGGCTTCGGAACTTTTAAATATCTTGATATATCTCGAGAACTACGCATCTGATCAAAAAATATCATAGAACATAAAAAGTGGAAAACTTAATTCTCTACAAAAAAGTTCTCTTAGCATTTTGCCATAGCTCGCTTGGTTTCCGAGATATTTGCAGATTTATCTCAAGGGAAGGGGCCTGACGGACATATTTCGAGATATTTCTTCTTCTTGTTGTTCTTCTTCTGCACAGCTAAGCTGGAAGTGTCATTTGCAGGTCGCAATAGTGCAGAGTTATCTCAAAGAAAGGGGCCACGGTGATTCTGTATCTCTATTATGTTGGTGCCGCTTCGGAACTTTTAAATATCTGGATATATCTCGAGAACTACGCATCTGATCAAAAAATATCATTGAACCTAAAAAGTAGGAAACTTAATTCTCTACAAAAAAGGTCTCTTAACATTTTGCCATAGCTCGCTTCGTTTCCGAGATATTTGCAGATTTATCTCGAGGGAAGGGGCCTGACGGACATATTTCGAGATATTTCTTCTTCTTGTTGTTCTTCTTCTGCACAGCTAAACTGGAAGTGGCATTTCCAGCTCGCAATAGCGCAGAGTTATCTCAAAGAAAGGGGCCACGGTGTTTCTGTATCTCTATTATGTTGGTGCGGCTTCGGAACTTTTAAATATCTTGATACATCTCGAGAACTACGCATCTGATCAAAAAATATCATAGAACATAAAAAGTAGGAAACTGAATTCTCTACAAAAAAGGTCTCTTAACATTTTGCCATAGCTCGCTTCGTTTCCGAGATATTTGCAGATTTATCTCGAGGGAAGGGGCCTGACGGACATATTTCGAGATATTTCTTCTTCTTGTTGTTCTTCTTCTGCACAGCTAAGCTGGAAGTGGCATTTGCAGCTCGCAATAGTGCAGAGTTATCTCAAAGAAAGGGGCCACGGTGTTTCTGTATCTCTATTATGTTGGTGCGGCTTCGGAACTTTTAAATATCTTGATATATCTCGAGAACTACGCATCTGATCAAAAAATATCATAGAACATAAAAAGTAAGAAACTTAATTCTCTACAAAAAAGGTCTCTTAACATTTTGCCATAGCTCGCTTCGTTTCCGAGATATTTGCAGATTTATCTCGAGGGAAGGGGCCTGACGGACATATTTCGAGATATTTCTTCTTCTTGTTGTTCTTCTTCTGCACAGCTAAACTGGAAGTGGCATTTGCGGCTCGCACTAGTGCAGAGTTATCTCAAAGAAAGGGGCCACGGTGTTTCTGTATCTCTATTATGTTGGTGCGGCTTCGGAACTTTTAAATATCTCGATATATCTCGAAAACTACGCTTCTGATCAAAAAATATCATAGAACATAAATTGTAGGAAACATAATTCTCTACAAAAAAGGTCTCTTAACATTTTGCCATAGCTCGCTTCGTTTCCTAGATATTTGCAGATTTATCTCAAGGGAAGGGGCCTGACGGACATATTTCGAGTTATTTCTTCTTCTTGTTGTTCTTCTTCTGCACAGCTACGCTGGAAGTGGCATTTGCAGCTCGCAATAGTGCAGAGTTATCTCAAAGAAAGGGGCCACGGTGTTTCTGTATCTCTATTATGTTGGTGCGGCTTCGGAACTTTTAAATATCTTGATATATCTCGGGAACTACGCATCTGATCAAAAAATATCATAGAACATAAAAAGTAGGAAACTTAATTCTCTACAAAAAAGGTCTCTTAACATTTTGCCATAGCTCGCTTCGCTTCCGAGATATTTGCAGATTTATCTCAAGGGAAGGGGCCTGACGGACATATTTCGAGATATTTCTTCTTCTTGTTGTTCTTCTTCTGCACAGCTAAGCTGGAAGTGGCATTTGCAGCTCGCAATAGTGCAGAGTTATCTCAAAGAAAGGGGCCACGGTGTTTCTGTATCTCTATTATGTTGGTGCGGCTTCGGATCTTTTAAATATCTCGATATATCTCGAAAACTACGCTTCTGATCAAAAAATATCATAGAACATAAAAAGTAGGAAACTTAATTCTCTACAAAAAAGGTCTCTTAACATTTTGCCATAGCTCGCTTCGTTTCCTAGATATTTGCAGATTTATCTCAAGGGAAGGGGCCTGACGGACATATTTCGAGTTATTTCTTCTTCTTGTTGTTCTTCTTCTGCACAGCTACGCTGGAAGTGGCATTTGCAGCTCGCAATAGTGCAGAGTTATCTCAAAGAAAGGGGCCACGGTGTTTCTGTATCTCTATTATGTTGGTGCGGCTTCGGATCTTTTAAATATCTCGATATATCTCGAAAACTACGCTTCTGATCAAAAAATATTATAGAACATAAATTGTAGGAAACATAATTCTCTACAAAAAAGGTCTCTTAACATTTTGCCATAGCTCGTTTGGTTTCCGAGATATTTGCAGATATATCTCATGGGAAGGGGCCTGACGGACATATTTCGAGATATTTCTTCTTCTTGTTGTTCTTCTTCTGCACAGCTAAACTGGAAGTGGCATTTCCAGCTCGCAATAGCGCAGAGTTATCTCAAAGAAACGGGCCACGGTGTTTCTGTATCTCTATTATGTTGGTGCGGCTTCGGAACTTTTAAATATCTTGATATATCTCGAGAACTACGCATCTGATCAAAAAATATCATAGAACATAAAAAGTAGGAAACTTAATTCTCTACAAAAAAGGTCTCTTAACATTTTGCCATAGCTCGCTTCGTTTCCTAGATATTTGCAGATTTATCTCAAGGGAAGGGGCCTGACGGTCATATTTCGAGTTATTTCTTCTTCTTGTTGTTCTTCTTCTGCACAGCTACGCTGGAAGTGGCATTTGCAGCTCGCAATAGTGCAGAGTTATCTCAAAGAAAGGGGCCACGGTGTTTCTGTATCTCTATTATGTTGGTGCGGCTTCGGAACTTTTAAATATCTTGATATATCTCGGGAACTACGCATCTGATCAAAAAATATCATAGAACATAAAAAGTAGGAAACTTAATTCTCTACAAAAAAGGTCTCTTAACATTTTGCCATAGCTCGCTTCGCTTCCGAGATATTTGCAGATTTATCTCAAGGGAAGGGGCCTGACGGACATATTTCGAGATATTTCTTCTTCTTGTTGTTCTTCTTCTGCACAGCTAAGCTGGAAGTGGCATTTGCAGCTCGCAATAGTGCAGAGTTATCTCAAAGAACGGGGCCACGGTGTTTCTGTATCTCTATTATGTTGGTGCGGCTTCGGATCTTTTAAATATCTCGATATATCTCGAAAACTACGCATCTGATCAAAAAATATCATAGAACATAAAAAGTAGGAAACTTAATTATCTACAAAAAAGGTCTCTTAACATTTTGCCATAGCTCGCTTCGTTTCCGAGATATTTGCAGATTTATCTCAAGGGAAGGGGCCTGACGGACATATTTCGAGATATTTCTTCTTCTTGTTGTTCTTCATCTGCACAGCTAAGCTGGAAGTGGCATCTGCAGCTCGCAATAGTGCAGAGTTATCTCAAAGACAGGGGCCACGGTGTTTCTGTATCTCTATTATGTTGGTGCGGCTTCGGAACTTTTAAATATCTCGATATATCTCGAAAACTACGCTTCTGATCAAAACATATCATAGAACATAAATTGTAGGAAACATAATTCTCTACAAAAAAGGTCTCTTAAGATTTTGCCATTGCTCGTTTCGTTTCCGAGATATTTGCAGATATATCTCAAGGGAAGGGGCCTGACGGATATATTTCGAGATATTTCTTCTTCTTGTTGTTCTTCTTCTGCACAGCTAAACTGGAAGTGGCATTTCCAGCTCGCAATAGTGCAGAGTTATCTCAAAGAAAGGGGCCACGGTGTTTCTGTATCTCTATTATGTTGGTGCGGCTTCGGAACTTTTAAATATCTTGATATATCTCGAGAACTACGCATCTGATCAAAAAGTATCATAGAACATAAAAAGTAGGAAACTTAATTCTCTACAAAAAAGGTCTCTTAACATTTTGCCATAGCTCGCTTCGTTTCCGAGATATGTGCAGATGTATCTCAAGGGAAGGGGCCTGACGGACATATTTCGAGATATTTCTTCTTCTTGTTGTTCTTCTTCTGCACAGCTAAGCTGGAAGTGGCATTTCCAGGTCGCAATAGTGCAGAGTTATCTCAAAGAAAGGGGCCACGGTGTTTCTGTATCTCTATTATGTTGGTGCCGCTTCGGAACTTTTAAATATCTGGATATATCTCGAGAACTACGCATCTGATCAAAAAATATCATTGAACCTAAAAAGTAGGAAACTTAATTCTCTACAAAAAAGGTCTCTTAACATTTTGCCATAGCTCGCTTGGTTTCCGAGTTATTTGCAGATTAATCTCAGGGGAAGGGGCCTGACGGACATATTTCGAGATATTTCTTCTTCTTGTTCTTCTTCTTCTGCACAGCTAAGCTGGAAGTGGCATTTGCAGCTCGCAATAGTGCAGAGTTACCTCAAAGAAAGGGGCCACGGTGTTTCTGTATCTCTATTATGTGGGTGCCGCATCGGAACTTTTAAATATCTGGATATATCTCGAGAACTACGCATCTGATCAAAAAATATCATAGAACATAAAAAATAAGAAACTTAATTCTCTACAAAAAAGGTCTCTTAACATTTTGCCATAGCTCGCTTCGTTTCCGAGATATTTGCAGATTTATCTCAAGGGAAGGGGCCTGACGGACATATTTCGAGATATTCCTTCTTCTTGTTGTTCTTCTTCTGCACAGCTAAGCTGGAAGTGGCATTTGCAGCGCGCAATAGTGCAGAGTTGTCTCAAAGAAAGGGGCCACGGTGTTTCTGTATCTCTATTATGTCGGTGCAGCTTCGGAACTTTTAAATATCTTGATATATCTCGAGAACTACGCATCTGATCAAAAAATATCATAGAACATAAAAAGTAGGAAACTTAATTCTCTACAAAAAAGATATCTTAACATTTTGCCATAGCTCGCTTCGTTTCCGAGATATTTGCAGATTTATCTCAAGGGAAGGGGCCTGACGGACATATTTCGAGATATTTCTTCTTCTTGTTGTTCTTCTTCTGCACAGCTAAGCTGGAAGTGGCATTTGCTGCGCGCAATAGTGCAGAGTTATCTCAAAGAAAGGGGCCACGGTGTTTCTGTATCTCTATTATGTTGGTGCGGCTTCGGAACTTTTAAATATCTTGATATATCTCGAGAACTACGCATCTGATCAAAAAATATCATAGAACATAAAAAGTAGGAAACTTAATTCCCTACAAAAAAGGTATCTTAACATTTTGCCATCGCCCGCTTGGTTTCCGAGATATTTGCAGATTTATCTCAAGGGAAGGAGCTTGACGGACATATTTCGAGATATTTCTTCTTCTTGTTGTTCTTCTTCTGCACAGCTAAGCTGGAAGCGGCATTTGCGCCTCGCACTAGTGCAGAGTTATCTCAAAGAAAGGGGCCACGGTGTTTCTGTATCTCTATTATGTTGGTGCCGCTTCGGATCTTTTAAATATCTTGATATATCTCGAGAACTACGCATCTGATCAAATAATATCATAGAACATAAAAATTAGGAAACTTAATTCTCTACAAATAAGGTCTCTTAACATTTTGCCATAGCTCGCTTCGTTTCCGAGATATTTGCAGATTTATCTCAAGGGAAGGGGCCTGACGGACATATTTCGAAATATTTCTTCTCCTTCTTGTTCTTCTTCTGCACAGCTAAGCTGGAAGTGGCATTTGCAGCTCGCAATAGTGCAGAGTTATCTCAAAGAAAGGGGCCACGGTGTTTCTGTACCTCTATTATGTTGGTGCAGCTTCGGAACTTTTAAATATCTTGATATATCTCGAGAACTACGCATCTGATCAAAAAATATCATAGAACGTAAAAAGTAGGAAACTTAATTCCCTACAAAAAAGGTATCTTAACATTTTGCCATCGCTCGCTTCGTTTCCGAGATATTTGCAGATTTATCTCAAGGGAAGGGGCTTGACGGACATATTTCGAGATATTTCTTCTTCTTGTTGTTCTTCTTCTGCACAGCTAAGCTGGAAGTGGCATTTGCAGGTCGCAATAGTGCAGAGTTATCTCAAAGAAAGGGGCCACGGTGTTTCTGTATCTCTATTATGTTGGTGCGGCTTCGGAACTTTTAAATATCTCGATATATCTCGAAAACTACGCTTCTGATCAAAAAATATCATAGAACATAAATTGTAGGAAACATAATTCTCTACAAAAAAGGTCTCTTAACGTTTTGCCATAGCTCGCTTCGTTTCCGAGATATTTGCAGATTTATCTCAAGGGAAGGGGCCTGACGGACATATTTCGAGATATTTCTCCTTCTTGTTGTTCTTCTTCTGCACAGCTAAGCTGGAAGTGGCATTTGCAGCTCGCAATAGTGCAGAGTTATCTCAAAGAAAGGGGCCACGGTGTTTCTGTATATCTATTATGTTGGTGCGGCTTCGGAACTTTTAAATATCTTGATATATCTCGAGAACTACGCATCTGATCAAAAAATATCATAGAACATAAAAAGTAGGAAAGTTAATTCTCTACAAAAAAGGTATCTTAACATTTTGCCATCGCTCGCTTCGTTTCCGAGATATTTGCAGATTTATCTCAAGGGAAGGGGCTTGACGGACATATTTCGAGATATTTCTTCTTCTTGTTGTTCTTCTTCTGCACAGCTAAGCTGGAAGTGGCATTTGCAGGTCGCAGTAGTGCAGAGTTATCTCAAAGAAAGGGGCCACGGTGTTTCTGTATCTCTATTATGTTGGTGCGGCTTCGGAACTTTTAAATATCTCGATATATCTCGAAAACTACGCTTCTGATCAAAAAATATCATAGAACATAAATTGTAGGAAACATAATTCTCTACAAAAAAGGTCTCTTAACGTTTTGCCATAGCTCGCTTCGTTTCCGAGATATTTGCAGATTTATCTCAAGGGAAGGGGCCTGACGGACATATTTCGAGATATTTCTTCTTCTTGTTGTTCTTCTTCTGCACAGCTAAGCTGGAAGTGGCATTTGCAGCTCGCAATAGTGCAGAGTTATCTCAAAGAAAGGGGCCACGGTGTTTCTGTATATCTATTATGTTGGTGCGGCTTCGGAACTTTTAAATATCTTGATATATCTCGAGAACTACGCATCTGATCAAAAAATATCATAGAACATAAATAGTAGGAAACTTAATTCTCTACAAAAAAGGTCTCTTAACATTTTGCCATAGCTCGCTTCGTTTCCGAGATATTTGCAGATTTATCTCGAGGGAAGGGGCCTGACGGACATATTTCGAGATATTTCTTCTTCTTGTTGTTCTTCTTCTGCACAGCTAAGCTGGAAGCGGCATTTGCGGCTCGCACTAGTGCAGAGTTATCTCGAAGAAAGGGGCCACGGTGTTTCTGTATTTCTATTATGTTGGTGCGGCTTCGGAACTTTTAAATATCTCGATATATCTCGAAAACTACGCTTCTGATCAAAAAATATCATAGAACATAAATTGTAGGAAACATAATTCTCTACAAAAAAGGTCTCTTAACGTTTTGCCATAGCTCGCTTCGTTTCCGAGATATTTGCAGATTTATCTCAAGGGAAGGGGCCTGACGGACATATTTCGAGATATTTCTTCTTCTTGTTGTTCTTCTTCTGCACAGCTAAGCTGGAAGTGGCATTTGCAGCTCGCAATAGTGCAGAGTTATCTCAAAGAAAGGGGCCACGGTGTTTCTGTATATCTATTATGTTGGTGCGGCTTCGGAACTTTTAAATATCTTGATATATCTCGAGAACTACGCATCTGATCAAAAAATATCATAGAACATAAAAAGTAGGAAACTTAATTCTCTACAAAAAAAGGTATCTTAACATTTTGCCATCGCTCGCTTCGTTTCCGAGATATTTGCAGATTTATCTCAAGGGAAGGGGCTTGACGGACATATTTCGAGATATTTCTTCTTCTTGTTGTTCTTCTTCTGCACAGCTAAGCTGGAAGTGGCATTTGCATGTCGCAATAGTGCAGAGTTATCTCAAAGAAAGGGGCCACGGTGTTTCTGTATCTCTATTATGTTGGTGCGGCTTCGGAACTTTTAAATATCTCGATATATCTCGAAAACTACGCTTCTGATCAAAAAATATCATAGAACATAAATTATAGGAAACATAATTCTCTACAAAAAAGGTCTCTTAACGTTTTGCCATAGCTCGCTTTGTTTCCGAGATATTTGCAGATTTATCTCGAGGGAAGGGGCCTGACGGACATGTTTCGAGATATTTCTTCTTCTTGTTGTTCTTCTTCTGCACAGCTAAGCTGGAAGCGGCATTTGCGGCTCGCACTAGTGCAGAGTTATCTCGAAGAAAGGGGCCACGGTGTTTCTGTATCTCTATTATGTTGGTGCGGCTTCAGAACTTTTAAATATCTTGATATATCTCGAGAACTACGCATCTGATCAAATAATATCATAGAACATAAAAATTTGGAAACTTAATTCTCTACAAATAAGGTCTCTTAACATTTTGCCATAGCTCGCTCCGTTTCCGAGATATTTGCAGATTTATCTCAAGGGAAGGGGCCTGACGGACATATTTCGAGATATTTCTTCTTCTTGTTGTTCTTCTTCTGCACAGCTAAGCTGGAAGTGGCATTTGCAGCTCGCAATAGTGCAGAGTTATCTCAAAGAAAGGGGCCACGGTGTTTCTGTACCTCTATTATGTTGGTGCAGCTTCGGAACTTTTAAATATCTTGATATATCTCGAGAACTACACATCTGATCAAAAAATATCATAGAACATAAAAAGTAGGAAACTTAATTCTCTACAAAAAAGGTATCTTAGCATTTTGCCATCGCTCGCTTCGTTTCCGAGATATTTGCAGATTTATCTCAAGGGAAGGGGCTTGACGGACATATTTCGAGATATTTCTTCTTCTTGTTGTTCTTCTTCTGCACAGCTAAGCTGGAAGTGGCATTTGCAGCTCGCAATAGTGCAGAGTTATCTCAAAGAAAGGGGCCACGGTGTTTCTGTACCTCTATTATGTTGGTGCAGCTTCGGAACTTTTAAATATCTTGATATATCTCGAGAATTACGCATCTGATCAAAAAATATCATAGAACATAAAAAGTAGGAAACTTAATTCTCTACAAAAAAGGTATCTTAACATTTTGCCATCGCTCGCTTCGTTTCCGAGATATTTGCAGATTTATCTCAAGGGAAGGGGCTTGACGGACATATTTCGAGATATTTCTTCTTCTTGTTGTTCTTCTTCTGCACAGCTAAGCTGGAAGTGGCATTTGCAGGTCGCAATAGTGCAGAGTTATCTCAAAGAAAGGGGCCACGGTGTTTCTGTACCTCTATTATGTTGGTGCAGCTTCGGAACTTTTAAATATCTTGATATATCTCGAGAACTACGCATCTGATCAAAAAATATCATAGAACATAAAAAGTAGGAAACTTAATTCTCTACAAAAAAGGTCTCTTAACATTTTGCCATAGCTCGCTTCGTTTCCGAGATATTTGCAGATTTATCTCAAGGGAAGGGGACTGACGGACATATTTCGAGATATTTCTTCTTCCTGTTGTTCTTCTTCTGCACAGCTAAGCTGGAAGTGGCATTTGCAGCTCGCAGTAGTGCAGAGTTATCTCAAAGAAAGGGGCCAGAGTGTTTCTGTACCTCTATTATGTTGGTGCAGCTTCGGAACTTTTAAATATCTTGATATATCTCGAGAACTACGCATCTGATCAAAAAATATCATAGAACATAAAAAGTAGGAAACTTAATTCTCTACAAAAAAGGTATCTTAACATTTTGCCATCGCTCGCTTCGTTTCCGAGATATTTGCAGATTTATCTCAAGGGAAGGGGCTTGACGGACATATTTCGAGATATTTCTTCTTCTTGTTGTTCTTCTTCTGCACAGCTAAGCTGGAAGTGGCATTTGCAGCTCGCAATAGTGCAGAGTTATCTCAAAGAAAGGGGCCACGGTGTTTCTGTACCTCTATTATGTTGGTGCAGCTTCGGAACTTTTAAATATCTTGATATATCTCGAGAACTACGCATCTGATCAAAAAATATCATAGAACATAAAAAGTAGGAAACTTAATTCTCTACAAAAAAGGTATCTTAACATTTTGCCATCGCTCGCTTCGTTTCCGAGATATTTGCAGATTTATCTCAAGGGAAGGGGCTTGACGGACATATTTCGAGATATTTCTTCTTCTTGTTGTTCTTCTTCTGCACAGCTAAGCTGGAAGTGGCATTTGCAGGTCGCAATAGTGCAGAGTTATCTCAAAGAAAGGGGCCACGGTGTTTCTGTACCTCTATTATGTTGGTGCAGCTTCGGAACTTTTAAATATCTTGATATATCTCGAGAACTACGCATCTGATCAAAAAATATCATAGAACATAAAAAGTAGGAGACTTAATTCTCTACAAAAAAGGTCTCTTAACATTTTGCCATACCTCGCTTCGTTTCCGAGATATTTGCAGATTTATCTCAAGGGAAGGGGACTGACGGACATTTTTCGAGATATTTCTTCTTCCTGTTGTTCTTCTTCTGCACAGCTAAGCTGGAAGTGGCATTTGCAGCTCGCAGTAGTGCAGAGTTATCTCAAAGAAAGGGGCTAGAGTGTTTCTGTATCTCTATTATGTTGGTGCGGCTTCGGAACTTTTAAATATCTTGATATATCACGAGAACTACGCATCTGATCAAAAAATATCATAGAACATCAAAAGTGGGAAACTTAATTCTCTACAAAAAAGGTCTCTTAACATTTTGCCATAGCTCGCTTCGTTTCCGAGATATTTGCAGATTTATCTCAAGGGAAGGGGACTGACGGACATATTTCGAGATATTTCTTCTTCTTGTTGTTCTTCTTCTGCACAGCTAAGCTGGAAGTGGCATTTCCAGCTCGCAATAGCGCAGAGTTATCTCACAGAAAGGGGCCACGGTGTTTCTGTATCTCTATTATGTTGGTGCGGCTTCGGAACTTTTAAATATCTTGATATATCTCGAGAACTACGCATCTGATCAAATAATATCATAGAACATAAAAATTAGGAAACTTAATTCTCTACAAATAAGGTCTCTTAACATTTTGCCATAGCTCGCTTCGTTTCCGAGATATTTGCAGATTTATCTCAAGGGAAGGGGCCTGACGGACATATTTCGAAATATTTCTTCTTCTTGTTGTTCTTCTTCTGCACAGCTAAGCTGGAAGTGGCATTTGCAGCTCGCAATAGTGCAGAGTTATCTCAAAGAAAGGGGCCACGGTGTTTCTGTACCTCTATTATGTTGGTGCAGCTTCGGAACTTTTAAATATCTTGATATATCTCGAGAACTACGCATCTGATCAAAAAATATCATAGAACATAAAAAGTAGGAAACTTAATTCTCTACAAAAAAGGTATCTTAACATTTTGCCATCGCTCGCTTCGTTTCCGAGATATTTGCAGATTTATCTCAAGGGAAGGGGCTTGACGGACATATTTCGAGATATTTCTTCTTCTTGTTGTTCTTCTTCTGTACAGCTAAGCTGGAAGCGGCATTTGCGGCTCGCACTAGTGCAGAGTTATCTCAAAGAAAGGGGCCACGGTGTTTCTGTATCTCTATTATGTTGGTGCAGCTTCGGAACTTTTAAATATCTTGATATATCTCGAGAACTACGCATCTGATCAAAAAATATCATAGAACATAGATAGTAGGAAACTTAATTCTCTACAAAAAAGGTCTCTTAACATTTTGCCATAGCTCGCTTCGTTTCCGAGATATTTGCAGATTTATCTCAAGGGAAGGGGACTGACGGACATATTTCGAGATATTTCTTCTTCTTGTTGTTCTTCTTCTGCACAGCTAAGCTGGAAGTGGCATTTGCAGCTCGCAATAGTGCAGAGTTATCACAAAGAAAGGGGCCACGGTGTTTCTGTACCTCTATTATGTTGGTGCGGCTTCGGAACTTTTAAATATCTTGATATATCTCGAGAACTACGCATCTGATCAAAAAATATCATAGAACATAAAAAGTAGGAAACTTAATTCTCTACAAAAAAGGTCTCTTAACATTTTGCCATAGCTCGCTTCGTTTCCGAGATATTTGCAGATTTATCTCAAGGGAAGGGGCCTGACGGACATATTTCGAGATATTTCTTCTTCTTGTTGTTCTTCTTCTGCACAGCTAAGCTGGAAGTGGCATTTGCAGCGCGCAATAGTGCAGAGTTATCTCAAAGAAAGGGGCCACGGTGTTTCTGTATCTCTATTATGTTGGTGCGGCTTCGGAACTTTTAAATATCTTGATATATCTCGAGAACTACGCATCTGATCGAAAAATATCATAGAACATAAAAAGTAGGAAACTTAATTCTCTACAAAAAAGGTCTCTTAACATTTTGCCATAGCTCGCTTCGTTTCCGAGATATTTGCAGATTTATCTCGAGGGAAGGGGCCTGACGGACATATTTCGAGATATTTCTTCTTCTTGTTGTTCTTCTTCTGCACAGCTAAGCAGGAAGCGGCATTTGCGGCTCGCACTAGTGCAGAGTCATCTCAAAGAAAGGGGCCACGGTGTTTCTGTATGTCTAATATGTTGGTGCCGCTTCGGATCTTTTAAATATCTCGATATATCTCGAAAACTACGCTTCTGATCAAAAAATATCATAGAACATAAATTGTAGGAAACATAATTCTCTACAGAAAAGGTCTCTTAACATTTTGCCATAGCTCGTTTCGTTTCCGAGATATTTGCAGATATATCTCAAGGGAAGGGGCCTGACGGACATATTTCGAGATATTTCTTCTTCTTGTTGTTCTTCTTCTGCACAGCTAAGCTGGAAGTGGCATTTGCAGCTCGCAATAGTGCAGAGTTATCTCAAAGAAAGGGGCCACAGTGTTTCTGTATCTCTATTATGTTGGTGCGGCTTCGGAACTTTTAAATATCTTGATATATCTCGAGAACTACGCATCTGATCAAAAAATATCATAGAACATAAAAAGTGGGAAACTTAATTCTCTACAAAAAAGGTCTCTTAACATTTTGCCATAGCTCGCTTGGTTTCCGAGATATTTGCAGATTTATCTCAAGGGAAGGGGCCTGACGGACATATTTCGAGATATTTCTTCTTCTTGTTGTTCTTCTTCTGCACAGCTAAGCTGGAAGTGGCATTTGCAGCTCGCAATAGTGCAGAGTTACCTCAAAGAAAGGGGCCACGGTGTTTCTGTATCTCTATTATGTGGGTGCCGCTTCGGAACTTTTAAATATCTGGATATATCTCGAGAACTACGCATCTGATCAAAAAATATCATAGAACATAAAAAATAAGAAACTTAATTCTCTACAAAAAAGGTCTCTTAACATTTTGCCATAGCTCGCTTCGTTTCCGAGATATTTGCAGATTTATCTCAAGGGAAGGGGCCTGACGGACATATTTCGAGATATTCCTTCTTCTTGTTGTTCTTCTTCTGCACAGCTAAGCTGGAAGTGGCATTTGCAGCTCGCAATAGTGCAGAGTTATCTCAAAGAAAGGGGCCACAGTGTTTCTGTATCTCTATTATGTTGGTGCGGCTTCGGAACTTTTAAATATCTTGATATATCTCGAGAACTACGCATCTGATCAAAAAATATCATAGAACATAAAAAGTGGGAAACTTAATTCTCTACAAAAACGGTCTCTTAACATTTTGCCATAGCTCGCTTGGTTTCCGAGATATTTGCAGATTTATCTCAAGGGAAGGGGCCTGACGGACATATTTCGAGATATTTCTTCTTCTTGTTGTTCTTCTTCTGCACAGCTAAGCTGGAAGTGGCATTTGCAGCTCGCAATAGTGCAGAGTTACCTCAAAGAAAGGGGCCACGGTGTTTCTGTATCTCTATTATGTGGGTGCCGCTTCGGAACTTTTAAATATCTGGATATATCTCGAGAACTACGCATCTGATCAAAAAATATCATAGAACATAAAAAATAAGAAACTTAATTCTCTACAAAAAAGGTCTCTTAACATTTTGCCATAGCTCGCTTCGTTTCCGAGATATTTGCAGATTTATCTCAAGGGAAGGGGCCTGACGGACATATTTCGAGATATTCCTTCTTCTTGTTGTTCTTCTTCTGCACAGCTAAGCTGGAAGTGGCATTTGCAGCGCGCAATAGTGCAGAGTTGTCTCAAAGAAAGGGGCCACGGTGTTTCTGTATCTCTATTATGTTGGTGCAGCTTCGGAACTTTTAAATATCTTGATATATCTCGAGAACTACGCATCTGATCAAAAAATATCATAGAACATAAAAAGTAGGAAACTTAATTCTCTACAAAAAAGATATCTTAACATTTTGCCATAGCTCGCTTCGTTTCCGAGATATTTGCAGATTTATCTCAAGGGAAGGGGCCTGACGGACATATTTCGAGATATTTCTTCTTCTTGTTGTTCTTCTTCTGCACAGCTAAGCTGGAAGTGGCATTTGCTGCGCGCAATAGTGCAGAGTTATCTCAAAGAAAGGGGCCACGGTGTTTCTGTATCTCTATTATGTTGGTGCGGCTTCGGAACTTTTAAATATCTTGATATATCTCGAGAACTACGCATCTGATCAAAAAATATCATAGAACATAAAAAGTAGGAAACCTAATTATCTACAAAAAAGGTCTCTTAACATTTTGCCGTAGCTCGCTTCGTTTCCGAGATATTTGCAGATTTATCTCAAGGGAAGGGGCTTGACGGACATATTTCGAGATATTTCTTCTTCTTGTTGTTCTTCTTCTGCACAGCTAAGCTGGAAGTGGCATTTGCAGGTCGCAATAGTGCAGAGTTATCTCAAAGAAAGGGGCCACGGTGTTTCTGTATCTCTATTATGTTGGTGCGGCTTCGGAACTTTTAAATATCTCGATATATCTCGAAAACTACGCTTCTGATCAAAAGATATCATAGAACATAAATTGTAGGAAACATAATTCTCTACAAAAAAGGTCTCTTAACGTTTTGCCATAGCTCGCTTCGTTTCCGAGATATTTGCAGATTTATCTCAAGGGAAGGGGCCTGACGGACATATTTCGAGATATTTCTTCTTCTGCACAGCTAAGCTGGAAGTGGCATTTGCAGCTCGCAACAGTGCAGAGTTATCTCAAAGAAAGGGGCCACGGTGTTTCTGTATCTCTATTATGTTGGTGCGGCTTCGGAACTTTTAAATATCTCGATATATCTCGAAAACTACGCTTCTGATCAAAAAATATCATAGAACATAAATTGTAGGAAACATAATTCTCTACAAAAAAGGTCTCTTAACGTTTTGCCATAGCTCGCTTCGTTTCCGAGATATTTGCAGATTTATCTCAAGGGAAGGGGCCTGACGGACATATTTCGAGATATTTCTTCTTCTTGTTGTTCTTCTTCTGCACAGCAAAGCTGGAAGTGGCATTTGCAGCTCGCAATAGTGCAGAGTTATCTCGAAGAAAGGGGCCACGGTGTTTCTGTACCTCTATTATGTTGGTGCAGCTTCGGAACTTTTAAATATCTTGA
The DNA here is from genome assembly GCF_051020975.1 of Osmia lignaria lignaria. NCBI lineage: Eukaryota > Metazoa > Arthropoda > Insecta > Hymenoptera > Megachilidae > Osmia > Osmia lignaria. Next base: position 23,320,339 of record NW_027478163.1, read on the forward strand.
TATATCTCGAGAACTACGCATCTGATCAAAAAATATCATACAACATAAAAAGTAGGAAACTTAATTCTCTACAAAAAAGGTATCTTAACATTTTGCCATCGCTCGCTTCGTTTCCGAGATATTTGCAGATTTATCTCAAGGGAAGGGGACTGACGGACATATTTCGAGATATTTCTTCTTCTTGTGGTTCTTCTTCTGCACAGCTAAGCTGGAAGTGGCATTTGCAGCTCGCAGTAGTGCAGAGTTATCTCAAAAAAGGGGCCACAGTGTTTCTGTATCTCTATTATGTTGGTGCGGCTTCGGAACTTTTAAATATCTTGATATATCTCGAGAACTACGCATCTGATCAAAAAATATCATAGAACATAAAAAGTGGGAAACTTAATTCTCTACAAAAAAGGTCTCTTAACATTTTGCCATAGCTCGCTTGGTTTCCGAGATATTTGCAGATATATCTCAAGGGAAGGGGCCTGACGGACATATTTCGAGATATTTCTTCTTCTTGTTGTTCTTCTTCTGCACAGCTAAACTGGAAGTGGCATTTCCAGCTCGCAATAGCGCAGAGTTATCTCAAAGAAAGGGGCCACGGTGTTTCTGTATCTCTATTATGTTGGTGCGGCTTCGGAACTTTTAAATATATTGATATATCTCGAGAACTACGCATCTGATCAAATAATATCAGAGAACATAAAAATTAGGAAACTTAATTCTCTACAAATAAGGTCTCTTAACATTTTGCCATAGCTCGCTTCGTTTCCGAGATATTTGCAGATTTATCTCAAGGGAAGGGGCCTGACGGACATATTTCGAAATATTTCTTCTTCTTGTTGTTCTTCTTCTGCACAGCTAAGCTGGAAGTGGCATTTGCAGCTCGCAATAGTGCAGAGTTATCTCAAAGAAAGGGGCCACGGTGTTTCTGTACCTCTATTATGTTGGTGCAGCTTCGGAACTTTTAAATATCTTGATATATCTCGAGAGCTACGCATCTGATCAAAAAATATCATAGAACATAAAAAGTAGGAAACTTAATTCTCTACAAAAAAGGTATCTTAACATTTTGCCATCGCTCGCTTCGTTTCCGAGATATTTGCAGATTTATCTCAAGGGAAGCGGCTTGACGGACATATTTCGAGATATTTCTTCTTCTTGTTGTTCTTCTTCTGCACAGCTAAGCTGGAAGCGGCATTTGCGGCTCGCACTAGTGCAGAGTTATCTCAAAGAAAGGGGCCACGGTGTTTCTGTATCTCTATTATGTTGGTGCCGCTTCGCATCTTTTAAATATCTCGATATATCTCGAAAACTACGCTTCTGATCAAAAAATATCATAGAACATAAATTGTAGGAAACATAATTCTCTACAGAAAAGGTCTCTTAACATTTTGCCATAGCTCGTTTCGTTTCCGAGATATTTGCAGATATATCTCAAGGGAAGGGGCCTGACGGACATATTTCGAGATATTTCTTCTTCTTGTTGTTCTTCTTCTGCACAGCTAAACTGGAAGTGGCATTTCCAGCTCGCAATAGCGCAGAGTTATCTCAAAGAAAGGGGCCACGGTGTTTCTGTATCTCTATTATGTTGGTGCGGCTTCGGAACTTTTAAATATCTTGATATATCTCGAGAACTACGCATCTGATCAAAAAATATCATAGAACATAAAAAGTAGGAAACTTAATTCTCTACAAAAAAGGTCTCTTAACATTTTGCCATAGCTCGCTTCGTTTCCGAGATATTTGCAGATTTATCTCGAGGGAAGGGGCCTGACGGACATATTTCGAGATATTTGTTCTTCTTGTTGTTCTTCTTCTGCACAGCTAAGCTGGAAGTGGCATTTGCAGCTCGCAATAGTGCAGAGTTATCTCAAAGAAAGGGGCCACGGTGTTTCTGTACCTCTATTATGTTGGTGCAGCTTCGGAACTTTTAAATATCTTGATATATCTCGAGAACTACGCATCTGATCAAAAAATATCATAGATCATAAATTATAGGAAACATAATTCTCTACAAAAAAGGTCTCTTAACGTTTTGCCATAGCTCGCTTCGTTTCCGAGATATTTGCAGATTTATCTCAAGGGAAGGGGCCTGACGGACATATTTCGAGATATTTCTTCTTCTTGTTGTTCTTCTTCTGCACAGCTAAGCTGGAAGTGGCATTTGCAGCTCGCAATAGTGCAGAGTTATCTCAAAGAAAGGGGCCACGGTGTTTCTGTATATCTATTATGTTGGTGCGGCTTCGGAACTTTTAAATATCTTGATATATCTCGAGAACTACGCATCTGATCAAAAAATATCATAGAACATAAAAAGTAGGAAACTTAATTCTCTACAAAAAAGGTATCTTAACATTTTGCCATCGCTCGCTTCGTTTCCGAGATATTTGCAGATTTATCTCAAGGGAAGGGGCTTGACGGACATATTTCGAGATATTTCTTCTTCTTGTTGTTCTTCTTCTGCACAGCTAAGCTGGAAGTGGCATTTGCAGGTCGCAATAGTGCAGAGTTATCTCAAAGAAAGGGGCCACGGTGTTTCTGTATCTCTATTATGTTGGTGCGGCTTCGGAACTTTTAAATATCTTGATATATCTCGAGAACTACGCATCTGATCAAATAATATCATAGAACATAAAAATTAGGAAACTTAATTCTCTACAAATAAGGTCTCTTAACATTTTGCCATAGCTCGTTTCGTTTCCGAGATATTTGCAGAACCAACATAATAGAGATACAGAAACACCGTAGCCCCTTTCTTTGAGATCACTCTGCACTATTGCGAGCTGCAAATGCCACCTCGAGCTTAGCTGTGCAGAAGAAGAACAACAAGAAGAAGAAATATCCCGAAATATGTCCGTCAGGACCCTTCCCTTGAGATAAATCTGCAAATATCTCGGAAACGAAGCGAGCTATGGCAAAATGTTAAGAGACCTTTTTTGTAGAGAATCATGTTTCCTATAATTTATGTTCTATGATATTTTTTGATCAGAAGCGTAGTTTTCGAGATATATCGAGATATTTAAAAGTTCCGAAGCCGCACAAACATAATAGAGATACAGAAACACCGTGGCCCCTTTCTTTGAGATAACTCTGCACTATTGCGACCTGCAAATGCCACTTCCAGCTTAGCTGTGCAGAAGAAGAACAACAAGAAGAAGAAATATCTCGAAATATGTCCGTCAGGCCCCTTCCCTTGAGATAAATCTGCAAATGTCTCGAAAACGAAGCTAGCTATGGCAAAATGTTAAGAGACCTTTTTTGTAGAGAATTAAGTTTCCTACTTTTTATGTTGTATGATATTTTTTGATCAGATGCGTAGTTCTCGAGATATATCAAGATATTTAAAAGTTCCGAAGCCGCACCAACATAATAGAGATACAGAAACACCGTGGCCCCTTTCTTTGAGATCACTCTGCACTATTGCGAGCTGCAAATGCCACTTCGAGCTTAGCTGTGCAGAAGAAGAACAACAAGAAGAAGAAATATCTCGAAATATGTCCGTCAGACCCCTTCCCTTGAGATAAATCTGCAAATATCTCGGAAACGAAGCGAGCTATGGCAAAATGTTAAGAGACGTTTTTTGTAGAGAATTAAGTTTCCTACTTTTTATGTTGTATGATATTTTTTGATCAGATGCGTAGTTCTCGAGATATATCAAGATATTTAAAAGTTCCGAAGCCGCACCAACATAATAGAGATACAGAAACACCGTAGCCTCTTTCTTTGAGATAACTCTGCACTATTGCGCGCTGCAAATGCCACTTCCAGCTTAGCTGTGCAGAAGAAGAACAACAAGAAGAAGAAATATCTCGAAATATGTCCGTCAGGCCCCTTCCCTTGAGATAAATCTGCAAATATCTCGGAAACGAAGCGAGCTATGGCAAAATGCTAAGAGACCTTATTTGTAGAGAATTATGTTTCCTACAATTTATGTTCTATCACATTTTTTGATCAGAAGCGTAGTTTTCGGGTTATATCGAGATATTTAAAAGTTCCGAAGCCGCACCAACATAATAGAGATACAGAAACACCGTGGCCCCTTTCTTTGAGATAACTCTGCACTATTGCGAGCTGCAAATGCCACTTCCAGCTTAGCTGTGAAGAAGAAGAACAACAAGAAGAAGAAATACCTCGAAATATGTCCGTTAGGCCCCTTCCCTTGAGATAAATCTGCAAATATCTCGGAAACGAAGCGAGCTATGGCAAAATGTTAAGAGACCTTTTTTGTAGAGAATTAAGTTTCCTACTTTTTATGTTCTATGATATTTTTTGATCAGAGGCGTAGTTCTCGAGATATATCAAGATATTGAAAAGTTCCGAAGCCGCACCAACATAAGAGAGATACAGATACACCGTGGCCCCTTTCTTTGAGGTAACTATGCACTATTGCGAGCTGCAAATGCCACTTCCAGCTTAGCTGTGCAGAAGAGGAACAACAAGAAGAAGAAATATCTCGGAATATGTCCGTCAGGCCCCTTCCCTTGAGCTAAATCTGCAAATATCTCGGAAACGATGCCAGCTATGGGAAAATGTTAAGAGACCTTTTTTGTAGAGAATTAAGTTTCCTACTTTTTATGTTCTATGATATTTTTTGATAAGATGCGTAGTTCTCGAGATATATCAAGATATTTAAAAGTTCCGAAGCCGCACCAACATAATAGAGATACAGAAACACCGTGGCCCCTTTCTTTGAGATAACTCTGCACTATTGCGAGCTGCAAATGCCACTTCCAGCTTAGCTGTGCAGAAGAGGAACAACAAGAAGAAGAAATATCTCGGAATATGTCCGTCGGGCCCCTTCCCTTGAGATATATCTGCAAATATCTTGGAAACGAAGCGAGCTATGGCAAAATGTTAAGAGACCTTTCTTGTAGAGAATTAAGTTTCCTACTTTTTATGTTCTATGATATTTTTTGATCAGATGCGTAGTTCTCGAGATATATCAAGATATTTAAAAGTTCCGAAGCTGCACCAACATAATAGAGGTACAGAAACACCGTGGCCTCTTTCTTTGAGATAACTCTGCACTATTGCGAGCTGCAAATGCCACTTCCAGCTTAGCTGTGCAGAAGAAGAACAACAAGAAGAAGAAATATCTGGAAATATGTCCGTTAGGCCCCTTCCCTTGAGATAAATCTGCAAATATCTCGAAACGAAGCGAGCTATGGCAAAATGTTGAGAGACCTTTTTTGTAGAGAATTAAGTTTCCTACTATTTATGTTCTATGATATTCTTTGATCAGATGCGTAGTTCTCGAGATATATCAAGATATTTAAAAGTTCCGAAGCCGCACTAACATAATAGAGATACAGAAACACCGTGGCCCCTTTCTTTGAGATAACTCTGCACTAGTGCGAGCCGCAAATGCCACTTCCAGCTTAGCTGTGCAGAAGAAGAACAACAAGAAGAAGAAATATCTCGAAATATATCCGTCAGGCCCCTTCCCTTGAGATAAATCTGCAAATATCTCGGAAACGAAGCGAGCTATGACAAAATGTTAAGAGACCTTTCTTGTAGAGAATTAAGATTCCTACTTTTTATGTTCTATGATATTTTTTGATCAGATGCGTAGTTCTCGAGATATATCAAGATATTTAAAAGTTCCGAAGCTGCACCAACATAATAGAGGTACAGAAACACCGTGGCCTCTTTCTTTGAGATAACTCTGCACTATTGCGAGCTGCAAATGCCACTTCCAGCTTAGCTGTGCAGAAGAAGAACAACAAGAAGAAGAAATATCTGGAAATATGTCCGTTAGGCCCCTTCCCTTGAGATAAATCTGCAAATATCTCGGAAACCAAGAGAGCTATGGCAAAATGTTAAGAGACCTTTTTTGTAGACAATTAAGTTTCCTACTTTTTATGTTCTATGATATTTTTTGATCAGATGCGTAGTTCTCGAGATATATCAAGATATTTGAAAGTTCCGAAGCCGCACCAACATAATAGAGATACAGAAACACCGTAGCCTCTTTCTTTGAGATAACTCTGCACTATTGCGCGCTGCAAATGCCACTTCCAGCTTAGCTGTGCAGAAGAAGAACAACAAGAAGAAGAAATATCTCGAAATATGTCCGTCAGGCCCCTTCCCTTGAGATAAATCTGCAAATATCTCGGAAACGAAGCGAGCTATGGCAAAATGCTAAGAGACCTTATTTGTAGAGAATTAAGTTTCCTACTTTTTATGTTCTATGATATTTTTTGATCAGATGCGTAGTTCTCGAGATATATCGAGATATTTAAAAGTTCCGAAGCCGCACCAACATAATAGAGATACAGAAACACCGTGGCCCCTTTCTTTGAGATAACTCTGCACTATTGCGAGCTGCAAATGCCACTTCCAGCTTAGCTGTGCAGAAGAAGAACAACAAGAAGAAGAAATATCTCGAAATATGTCCGTCAGGACCCTTCCCTTGAGATAAATCTGCAAATATCTCGGAAACGAAGCGAGCTATGGCAAAACGTTAAGAAACCTTTTTTGTAGAGAATTATGTTTCCTACAATTTATGTTCTATCACATTTTTTGATCAGAAGCGTAGTTTTCGGGTTATATCGAGATATTTAAAAGTTCCGAAGCCGCACCAACATAATAGAGATACAGAAACACCGTGGCCCCTTTCTTTGAGATAACTCTGCACTATTGCGAGCTGCAAATGCCACTTCCAGCTTAGCTGTGAAGAAGAAGAACAACAAGAAGAAGAAATACCTCGAAATATGTCCGTTAGGCCCCTTCCCTTGAGATAAATCTGCAAATATCTCGGAAACGAAGCGAGCTATGGCAAAATGTTAAGAGACCTTTTTTGTAGAGAATTAAGTTTCCTACTTTTTATGTTCTATGATATTTTTTGATCAGAGGCGTAGTTCTCGAGATATATCAAGATATTGAAAAGTTCCGAAGCCGCACCAACATAAGAGAGATACAGATACACCGTGGCCCCTTTCTTTGAGATAACTATGCACTATTGCGAGCTGCAAATGCCACTTCCAGCTTAGCTGTGCAGAAGAGGAACAACAAGAAGAAGAAATATCTCGGAATATGTCCGTCAGGCCCCTTCCCTTGAGCTAAATCTGCAAATATCTCGGAAACGATGCCAGCTATGGGAAAATGTTAAGAGACCTTTTTTGTAGAGAATTAAGTTTCCTACTTTTTATGTTCTATGATATTTTTTGATCAGATGCGTAGTTCTCGAGATATATCAAGATATTTAAAAGTTCCGAAGCCGCACCAACATAATAGAGATACAGAAACACCGTGGCCCCTTTCTTTGAGATAACTCTGCACTATTGCGAGCTGCAAATGCCACTTCCAGCTTAGCTGTGCAGAAGAAGAACAACAAGAAGAAGAAATATCTCGAGATATGTCCGTCAGGCCCCTTCCCTTGAGATAAATCTGCAAATATCTCGGAAACGAAGCTAGCTATGGCAAAATGTTAAGAGACCTTTCTTGTAGAGAATTAAGATTCCTACTTTTTATGTTCTATGATATTTTTTGATCAGATGCGTAGTTCTCGAGATATATCAAGATATTTGAAAGTTCCGAAGCCGCACCAACATAATAGAGATACAGAAACACCGTAGCCTCTTTCTTTGAGATAACTCTGCACTATTGCGCGCTGCAAATGCCACTTCCAGCTTAGCTGTGCAGAAGAAGAACAACAAGAAGAAGAAATATCTCGAAATATGTCCGTCAGGCCCCTTCCCTTGAGCTAAATCTGCAAATATCTCGGAAACGATGCCAGCTATGGCAAAATGTTGAGAGACCTTTTTTGTAGAGAATTAAGTTTCCTACTATTTATGTTCTATGATATTCTTTGATCAGATGCGTAGTTCTCGAGATATATCAAGATATTTAAAAGTTCCGAAGCCGCACCAACATAATAGAGATACAGAAACACCGTGGCCCCTTTCTTTGAGATAACTCTGCACTAGTGCGAGCCGCAAATGCCACTTCCAGCTTAGCTGTGCAGAAGAAGAACAACAAGAAGAAGAAATATCTCGAAATATATCCGTCAGGCCCCTTCCCTTGAGATAAATCTGCAAATATCTCGGAAACGAAGCGAGCTATGGCAAAATGTTAAGAGACCTTTTTTGTAGAGAATTATGTTTCCTACTTTTTATGTTCTATGATATTTTTTGATCAGAGGCGTAGTTCTCGAGATATATCAAGATATTTAAAAGTTCCGAAGCCGCACCAACATAAGAGAGATACAGAAACACCGTAGCCCCTTTCTTTGAGATCACTCTGCACTATTGCGAGCTGCAAATGCCACTTCGAGCTTAGCTGTGCAGAAGAAGAACAGCAAGAAGAAGAAATATCTCGGAATATGTCCGTCAGGCCCCTTCCCTTGAGCTAAATCTGCAAATATCTCGGAAACGATGCCAGCTATGGGAAAATGTTAAGAGACCTTTTTTGTAGAGAATTAAGTTTCCTACTTTTTATGTTCTATGATATTTTTTGATCAGATGCGTAGTTCTCGAGATATATCAAGATATTTAAAAGTTCCGAAGCCGCACCAACATAATAGAGATACAGAAACACCGTGGCCCCTTTCTTTGAGATAACTCTGCACTATTGCGAGCTGCAAATGCCACTTCCAGCTTAGCTGTGCAGAAGAAGAACAACAAGAAGAAGAAATATCTCGAGATATGTCCGTCAGGCCCCTTCCCTTGAGATAAATCTGCAAATATCTCGGAAACGAAGCGCGCTATGGCAAAATGTTAAGAGACCTTTCTTGTAGAGAATTAAGATTCCTACTTTTTATGTTCTATGATATTTTTTGATCAGATGCGTAGTTCTCGAGATATATCAAGATATTTAAAAGTTCCGAAGCTGCACCAACATATTAGAGGTACAGAAACACCGTGGCCTCTTTCTTTGAGATAACTCTGCACTATTGCGAGCTGCAAATGCCACTTCCAGCTTAGCTGTGCAGAAGAAGAACAACAAGAAGAAGAAATATCTGGAAATATGTCCGTTAGGCCCCTTCCCTTGAGATAAATCTGCAAATATCTCGGAAACCAAGAGAGCTATGGCAAAATGTTAAGAGACCTTTTTTGTAGACAATTAAGTTTCCTACTTTTTATGTTCTATGATATTTTTTGATCAGATGCGTAGTTCTCGAGATATATCAAGATATTTGAAAGTTCCGAAGCCGCACCAACATAATAGAGATACAGAAACACCGTAGCCTCTTTCTTTGAGATAACTCTGCACTATTGCGCGCTGCAAATGCCACTTCCAGCTTAGCTGTGCAGAAGAAGAACAACAAGAAGAAGAAATATCTCGAAATATGTCCGTCAGGCCCCTTCCCTTGAGATAAATCTGCAAATATCTCGGAAACGAAGCGAGCTATGGCAAAATGCTAAGAGACCTTATTTGTAGAGAATTAAGTTTCCTACTATTTATGTTCTATGATATTTTTTGATCAGATGCGTAGTTCTCGAGATATATCGAGATATTTAAAAGTTCCGAAGCCGCACCAACATAATAGAGATACAGAAACACCGTGGCCCCTTTCTTTGAGATAACTCTGCACTATTGCGAGCTGCAAATGCCACTTCCAGCTTAGCTGTGCAGAAGAAGAACAACAAGAAGAAGAAATATCTCGAAATATGTCCGTCAGGACCCTTCCCTTGAGATAAATCTGCAAATATCTCGGAAACGAAGCGAGCTATGGCAAAACGTTAAGAAACCTTTTTTGTAGAGAATTATGTTTCCTACAATTTATGTTCTATCACATTTTTTGATCAGAAGCGTAGTTTTCGGGTTATATCGAGATATTTAAAAGTTCCGAAGCCGCACCAACATAATAGAGATACAGAAACACCGTGGCCCGTTTCTTTGAGATAACTCTGCACTATTGCGAGCTGCAAATGCCACTTCCAGCTTAGCTGTGAAGAAGAAGAACAACAAGAAGAAGAAATACCTCGAAATATGTCCGTTAGGCCCCTTCCCTTGAGATAAATCTGCAAATATCTCGGAAACGAAGCGAGCTATGGCAATATGTTAAGAGACCTTTTTTGTAGAGAATTAAGTTTCCTACTTTTTATGTTCTATGATATTTTTTGATCAGAGGCGTAGTTCTCGAGATATATCAAGATATTGAAAAGTTCCGAAGCCGCACCAACATAAGAGAGATACAGATACACCGTGGCCCCTTTCTTTGAGATAACTATGCACTATTGCGAGCTGCAAATGCCACTTCCAGCATAGCTGTGCAGAAGAGGAACAACAAGAAGAAGAAATATCTCGGAATATGTCCGTCAGGCCCCTTCCCTTGAGCTAAATCTGCAAATATCTCGGAAACGATGCCAGCTATGGGAAAATGTTAAGAGACCTTTTTTGTAGAGAATTAAGTTTCCTACTTTTTATGTTCTATGATATTTTTTGATAAGATGCGTAGTTCTCGAGATATATCAAGATATTTAAAAGTTCCGAAGCCGCACCAACATAATAGAGATACAGATACACCGTGGCCCCTTTCTTTGAGATAACTATGCACTATTGCGAGCTGCAAATGCCACTTCCAGCTTAGCTGTGCAGAAGAGGAACAACAAGAAGAAGAAATATCTCGGAATATGTCCGTCAGGCCCCTTCCCTTGAGCTAAATCTGCAAATATCTCGGAAACGAAGCGAGCTATGGCAAAATGCTAAGAGACCTTATTTGTAGAGAATTAAGTTTCCTACTTTTTATGTTCTATGATATTTTTTGATCAGATGCGTAGTTCTCGAGATATATCAAGATATTGAAAAGTTCCGAAGCCGCACCAACATAAGAGAGATACAGATACACCGTGGCCCCTTTCTTTGAGATAACTATGCACTATTGCGAGCTGCAAATGCCACTTCCAGCATAGCTGTGCAGAAGAGGAACAACAAGAAGAAGAAATATCTCGGAATATGTCCGTCAGGCCCCTTCCCTTGAGCTAAATCTGCAAATATCTCGGAAACGAAGCGAGCTATGGCAAAATGTTAAGAGACCTTTCTTGTAGAGAATTAAGATTCCTACTTTTTATGTTCTATGATATTTTTTGATCAGATGCGTAGTTCTCGAGATATATCAAGATATTTAAAAGTTCCGAAGCTGCACCAACATAATAGAGGTACAGAAATACCGTGGCCTCTTTCTTTGAGATAACTCTGCACTATTGCGAGCTGCAAATGCCACTTCCAGCTTAGCTGTGCAGAAGAAGAACAACAAGAAGAAGAAATATCTGGAAATATGTCCGTTAGGCCCCTTCCCTTGAGATAAATCTGCAAATATCTCGGAAACCAAGAGAGCTATGGCAAAATGTTAAGAGACCTTTTTTGTAGACAATTAAGTTTCCTACTTTTTATGTTCTATGATATTTTTTGATCAGATGCATAGTTCTCGAGATATATCAAGATATTTGAAAGTTCCGAAGCCGCACCAACATAATAGAGATACAGAAACACCGTAGCCTCTTTCTTAGAGATAACTCTGCACTATTGCGCGCTGCAAATGCCACTTCCAGCTTAGCTGTGCAGAAGAAGAACAACAAGAAGAAGAAATATCTCGAAATATGTCCGTCAGGCCCCTTCCCTTGAGATAAATCTGCAAATATCTCGGAAACGAAGCGAGCTATGGCAAAATGCTAAGAGACCTTATTTGTAGAGAATTAAGTTTCCTACTATTTATGTTCTATGATATTTTTTGATCAGATGCGTAGTTCTCGAGATATATCGAGATATTTAAAAGTTCCGAAGCCGCACCAACATAATAGAGATACAGAAACACCGTGGCCCCTTTCTTTGAGATAACTCTGCACTATTGCGAGCTGCAAATGCCACTTCCAGCTTAGCTGTGCAGAAGAAGAACAACAAGAAGAAGAAATATCTCGAAATATGTCCGTCAGGACCCTTCCCTTGAGATAAATCTGCAAATATCTCGGAAACGAAGCGAGCTATGGCAAAACGTTAAGAAACCTTTTTTGTAGAGAATTATGTTTCCTACAATTTATGTTCTATCACATTTTTTGAGCAGAAGCGTAGTTTTCGGGTTATATCGAGATATTTAAAAGTTCCGAAGCCGCACCAACATAATAGAGATACAGAAACACCGTGGCCCGTTTCTTTGAGATAACTCTGCACTATTGCGAGCTGCAAATGCCACTTCCAGCTTAGCTGTGAAGAAGAAGAACAACAAGAAGAAGAAATACCTCGAAATATGTCCGTTAGGCCCCTTCCCTTGAGATAAATCTGCAAATATCTCGGAAACGAAGCGAGCTATGGCAATATGTTAAGAGACCTTTTTTGTAGAGAATTAAGTTTCCTACTTTTTATGTTCTATGATATTTTTTGATCAGAGGCGTAGTTCTCGAGATATATCAAGATATTGAAAAGTTCCGAAGCCGCACCAACATAAGAGAGATACAGATACACCGTGGCCCCTTTCTTTGAGATAACTATGCACTATTGCGAGCTGCAAATGCCACTTCCAGCATAGCTGTGCAGAAGAGGAACAACAAGAAGAAGAAATATCTCGGAATATGTCCGTCAGGCCCCTTCCCTTGAGCTAAATCTGCAAATATCTCGGAAACGATGCCAGCTATGGGAAAATGTTAAGAGACCTTTTTTGTAGAGAATTAAGTTTCCTACTTTTTATGTTCTATGATATTTTTTGATAAGATGCGTAGTTCTCGAGATATATCAAGATATTTAAAAGTTCCGAAGCCGCACCAACATAATAGAGATACAGATACACCGTGGCCCCTTTCTTTGAGATAACTATGCACTATTGCGAGCTGCAAATGCCACTTCCAGCTTAGCTGTGCAGAAGAGGAACAACAAGAAGAAGAAATATCTCGGAATATGTCCGTCAGGCCCCTTCCCTTGAGCTAAATCTGCAAATATCTCGGAAACGAAGCGAGCTATGGCAATATGTTAAGAGACCTTTTTTGTAGAGAATTAAGTTTCCTACTTTTTATGTTCTATGATATTTTTTGATCAGAGGCGTAGTTCTCGAGATATATCAAGATATTGAAAAGTTCCGAAGCCGCACCAACATAAGAGAGATACAGATACACCGTGGCCCCTTTCTTTGAGATAACTATGCACTATTGCGAGCTGCAAATGCCACTTCCAGCATAGCTGTGCAGAAGAGGAACAACAAGAAGAAGAAATATCTCGGAATATGTCCGTCAGGCCCCTTCCCTTGAGCTAAATCTGCAAATATCTCGGAAACGATGCCAGCTATGGGAAAATGTTAAGAGACCTTTTTTGTAGAGAATTAAGTTTCCTACTTTTTATGTTCTATGATATTTTTTGATAAGATGCGTAGTTCTCGAGATATATCAAGATATTTAAAAGTTCCGAAGCCGCACCAACATAATAGAGGTACAGAAACACCGTGGCCTCTTTCTTTGAGATAACTCTGCACTATTGCGCGCTGCAAATGCCACTTCCAGCTTAGCTGTGCAGAAGAAGAACAACAAGAAGAAGAAATATCTCGAAATATGTCCGTCAGGCCCCTTCCCTTGAGCTAAATCTGCAAATATCTCGGAAACGATGCCAGCTATGGCAAAATGTTGAGAGACCTTTTTTGTAGAGAATTAAGTTTCCTACTATTTATGTTCTATGATATTCTTTGATCAGATGCGTAGTTCTCGAGATATATCAAGATATTTAAAAGTTCCGAAGCCGCACCAACATAATAGAGATACAGAAACACCGTGGCCCCTTTCTTTGAGATAACTCTGCACTAGTGCGAGCCGCAAATGCCACTTCCAGCTTAGCCGTGCAGAAGAAGAACAACAAGAAGAAGAAATATCTCGAAATATATCCGTCAGGCCCCTTCCCTTGAGATAAATCTGCAAATATCTCGGAAACGAAGCGAGCTATGGTAAAATGTTAAGAGACCTTTTTTGTAGAGAATTATGTTTCCTACTTTTTATGTTCTATGATATTTTTTGATCAGAGGCGTAGTTCTCGAGATATATCAAGATATTTAAAAGTTCCGAAGCTGCACCAACATAATAGAGATACAGAAACACCGTGGCCCCTTTCTTTGAGATAACTCTGCACTATTGCGAGCTGCAAATGCCACTTCCAGCTTAGCTGTGCAGAAGAAGAACAACAAGAAGAAGAAATATCTCGAAATATGTCCGTCAGGCCCCTTCCCTTGAGATAAATCTGCAAATATCTCGGAAACGAAGCGAGGTATGGCAAAATGTTAAGAGACCTTTTTTGTAGAGAATTAAGTTTCCTACTTTTTATCTTCTATGATATTTTTTGATGAGATGCGTAGTTCTCGAGATATATCAAGATATTTAAAAGTTCCGAAGCCGCACCAACATAATAGAGATACAGAAACACCGTGGCCCCTCTCTTTGAGATAACTCTGCACAATTGCGAGCTGCAAATGCCACTTCCAGCTTAGCTGTGCAGAAGAAGAACAACAAGAAGAAGAAATATCTCGAAATATGTCCGTCAGGCCCCTTCCCTTGAGATAAATCTGTAAATATCTCGGAAACGAAGAGAGCTATGGCAAAATGTTAAGAGACCTTTTTTGTAGAGAATTAAGTTTCCTACTTTTTATGTTCTATGATATTTTTTGATCAGATGCGTAGTTCTCGAGATATATCAAGATATTTGAAAGTTCCGAAGCCGCACCAACATAATAGAGATACAGAAACTCCGTGGCCCCTTTCTTTGAGATAACTCTGCACTATTGCGAGCTGCAAGTGCCACTTCCAGCTTAGCTATGCAGAAGAAGAACAACAAGAAGAAGAAATATCTCGAAATATGTCCGTCAGGCCCCTTCCCTTGAGATAAATCTGCAAATATCTCGGAAACGAAGCGAGCTACGGCAAAATGTTAACAGACCTTATTTGTAGAGAATTAGGATTCCTACTTTTTATGTTCTATGATATTTTTTGATCAGATGCGTAGTTCTCGAGATATATCGAGATATTTAAAAGTTCCGAAGCCGCACCAACATAATAGAGATACAGAAACACCGTGGCCCCTTTCTTTGAGATAACTCTGCACTATTGCGAGCTGCAAATGCCACTTCCAGCTTAGCTGTGAAGAAGAAGAACAACAAGAAGAAGAAATATCTCAGAATATGTCCGTCAGGCCCCTTCCCTTGAGATAAATCTGCAAATATCTCGGAAACGAAGCGAGCTATGGCAAAATGTTAAGAGACCTTTTTTGTAGAGAATTAAGTTTCCTACTTTTTATCTTCTATGATATTTTTTGATCAGATGCGTAGGTCTCGAGATATATCAAGATATTTAAAAGTTCCGAAGCCGCACCAACATAATAGAGATACAGAAACACCGTGGCCCCTTTCTTTGAGATAACTCTGCACTATTGCGAGCTGCAAATGCCACTTCCAGCTTAGCTGTGAAGAAGAAGAACAACAAGAAGAAGAAATATCTCAGAATATGTCCGTCAGGCCCCTTCCCTTGAGCTAAATCTGCAAACATCTCGGAAACGATGCCAGCTATGGGAAAATGTTAAGAGACCTTTTTTGTAGAGAATTATGTTTCCTACTTTTTATGTTCTATGATATTTTTTGATCAGACGCGTAGTTCTCGAGATATATCAAGATATTTAAAAGTTCCGAAGCCGCACCAACATAATAGAGATACAGAAACACCGTGGCCCCTTTCTTTGAGATAACTCTGCACTATTGCGAGCTGCAAATGCCACTTCCAGCTTAGCTGTGCAGAAGAAGAACAACAAGAAGAAGAAATATCTCGAAATATGTACGTCAGGCCCCTTCCCTTGAGATAAATCTGCAAATATATCGGAAACGAAGAGAGCTATGGCAAAATGTTAAGAGACCTTTTTTGTAGAGAATTAAGTTTTCTACTTTTTATGTTCTATGATATTTTTTGATCAGATGCGTAGTTCTCGAGATATATCAAGATATTTAAAAGTTCCGAAGCTGCACCAACATAATAGAGATACAGAAACACCGTGGCCCCTTTCTTTGAGATAACTCTGCACTATTGCGAGCTGCAAATGCCACTTCCAGCTTAGCTGTGCAGAAGAAGAACAACAAGAAGAAGAAATATCTCGAAATATGTCCGTCAGGCCCCTTCCCTTGAGATAAATCTGCAAATATCTCGGAAACGAAGCGAGGTATGGCAAAATGTTAAGAGACCTTTTTTGTAGAGAATTAAGTTTCCTACTTTTTATCTTCTATGATATTTTTTGATCAGATGCGTAGTTCTCGAGATATATCAAGATATTTAAAAGTTCCGAAGCCGCACCAACATAATAGAGATACAGAAACACCGTGGCCCCTCTCTTTGAGATAACTCTGCACAATTGCGAGCTGCAAATGCCACTTCCAGCTTAGCTGTGCAGAAGAAGAACAACAAGAAGAAGAAATATCTCGAAATATGTCCGTCAGGCCCCTTCCCTTGAGATAAATCTGTAAATATCTCGGAAACGAAGAGAGCTATGGCAAAATGTTAAGAGACCTTTTTTGTAGAGAATTAAGTTTCCTACTTTTTATGTTCTATGATATTTTTTGATCAGATGCGTAGTTCTCGAGATATATCAAGATATTTGAAAGTTCCGAAGCCGCACCAACATAATAGAGATACAGAAACTCCGTGGCCCCTTTCTTTGAGATAACTCTGCACTATTGCGAGCTGCAAGTGCCACTTCCAGCTTAGCTATGCAGAAGAAGAACAACAAGAAGAAGAAATATCTCGAAATATGTCCGTCAGGCCCCTTCCCTTGAGATAAATCTGCAAATATCTCGGAAACGAAGCGAGCTACGGCAAAATGTTAACAGACCTTATTTGTAGAGAATTAGGATTCCTACTTTTTATGTTCTATGATATTTTTTGATCAGATGCGTAGTTCTCGAGATATATCGAGATATTTAAAAGTTCCGAAGCCGCACCAACATAATAGAGATACAGAAACACCGTGGCCCCTTTCTTTGAGATAACTCTGCACTATTGCGAGCTGCAAATGCCACTTCCAGCTTAGCTGTGAAGAAGAAGAACAACAAGAAGAAGAAATATCTCAGAATATGTCCGTCAGGCCCCTTCCCTTGAGCTAAATCTGCAAACATCTCGGAAACGATGCCAGCTATGGGAAAATGTTAAGAGACCTTTTTTGTAGAGAATTATGTTTCCTACTTTTTATGTTCTATGATATTTTTTGATCAGACGCGTAGTTCTCGAGATATATCAAGATATTTAAAAGTTCCGAAGCCGCACCAACATAATAGAGATACAGAAACACCGTGGCCCCTTTCTTTGAGATAACTCTGCACTATTGCGAGCTGCAAATGCCACTTCCAGCTTAGCTGTGCAGAAGAAGAACAACAAGAAGAAGAAATATCTCGAAATATGTCCGTCAGGCCCCTTCCCTTGAGATAAATCTGCAAATATCTCGGAAACGAAGCGAGGTATGGCAAAATGTTAAGAGACCTTTTTTGTAGAGAATTAAGTTTCCTACTTTTTATCTTCTATGAGATTTTTTGATCAGATGCGTAGTTCTCGAGATATATCAAGATATTTAAAAGTTCCGAAGCCGCACCAACATAATAGAGATACAGAAACACCGTGGCCCCTCTCTTTGAGATAACTCTGCACAATTGCGAGCTGCAAATGCCACTTCCAGCTTAGCTGTGCAGAAGAAGAACAACAAGAAGAAGAAATATCTCGAAATATGTCCGTCAGGCCCCTTCCCTTGAGATAAATCTGTAAATATCTCGGAAACGAAGAGAGCTATGGCAAAATGTTAAGAGACCTTTTTTGTAGAGAATTAAGTTTCCTACTTTTTATGTTCTATGATATTTTTTGATCAGATGCGTAGTTCTCGAGATATATCAAGATATTTGAAAGTTCCGAAGCCGCACCAACATAATAGAGATACAGAAACTCCGTGGCCCCTTTCTTTGAGATAACTCTGCACTATTGCGAGCTGCAAGTGCCACTTCCAGCTTAGCTATGCAGAAGAAGAACAACAAGAAGAAGAAATATCTCGAAATATGTCCGTCAGGCCCCTTCCCTTGAGATAAATCTGCAAATATCTCGGAAACGAAGCGAGCTACGGCAAAATGTTAACAGACCTTATTTGTAGAGAATTAGGATTCCTACTTTTTATGTTCTATGATATTTTTTGATCAGATGCGTAGTTCTCGAGATATATCGAGATATTTAAAAGTTCCGAAGCCGCACCAACATAATAGAGATACAGAAACACCGTGGCCCCTTTCTTTGAGATAACTCTGCACTATTGCGAGCTGCAAATGCCACTTCCAGCTTAGCTGTGAAGAAGAAGAACAACAAGAAGAAGAAATATCTCAGAATATGTCCGTCAGGCCCCTTCCCTTGAGATAAATCTGCAAATATCTCGGAAACGAAGCGAGGTATGGCAAAATGTTAAGAGACCTTTTTTGTAGAGAATTAAGTTTCCTACTTTTTATCTTCTATGATATTTTTTGATCAGATGCGTAGTTCTCGAGATATATCAAGATATTTAAAAGTTCCGAAGCCGCACCAACATAATAGAGATACAGAAACACCGTGGCCCCTCTCTTTGAGATAACTCTGCACAATTGCGAGCGGCAAATGCCACTTCCAGCTTAGCTGTGCAGAAGAAGAACAACAAGAAGAAGAAATATCTCGAAATATGTCCGTCAGGCCCCTTCCCTTGAGATAAATCTGTAAATATCTCGGAAACGAAGAGAGCTATGGCAAAATGTTAAGCGACCTTTTTTGTAGAGAATTAAGTTTCCTACTTTTTATGTTCTATGATATTTTTTGATCAGATGCGTAGTTCTCGAGATATATCAAGATATTTGAAAGTTCCGAAGCCGCACCAACATAATAGAGATACAGAAACTCCGTGGCCCCTTTCTTTGAGATAACTCTGCACTATTGCGAGCTGCAAATGCCACTTCCAGCTTAGCTGTGCAGAGGAAGAACAACAAGAAGGAGAAATATCTCGAAATATGTCCGTCAGGCCCGTTCCTTTGAGCTGAATCTGCAAATATCTCGGAAACGAAGCGAGCTATGGCAAAATGTTAAGAGACGTTTTTTGTAGAGAATTATGTTTCCTACAATTTATGTTCTATGATATTTTTTGATCAGAAGCGTAGTTTTCGAGATATATCGAGATATTTAAAAGTTCCGAAGCCGCACCAACATAATAGAGATACAGAAACACCGTGGCCCCTTTCTTTGAGATAACTCTGCACTAGTGCGAGCCGCAAATGCCACTTTCAGCTTAGCTGTGCAGAAGAACAACAAGAAGAAGAAATATCTCGAAATATGTCCGTCAGGCCCGTTCCTTTGAGCTGAATCTGCAAATATCTCGGAAACGAAGCAAGCTATGGCAAAATGTTAAGAGACGTTTTTTGTAGAGAATTATGTTTCCTACAATTTATGTTCTATGATATTTTTTGATCAGATGCGTAGTTCTCGAGATATATCAAGATATTTAAAAGTTCCGAAGCCGCACCAACATAATAGAGATACAGAAACACCGTGGCCCCTTTCTTTGAGATAACTCTGCACTATTGCGAGCTGCAAATGCCACTTCCAGCTTAGCTGTGAAGAAGAACAACAAGAAGAAGAAATATCTCAGAATATGTCCGTCAGGCCCCTTCCCTTGAGCTAAATCTGCAAACATCTCGGAAACGATGCCAGCTATGGGAAAATGTTAAGAGACCTTTTTTGTAGAGAATTATGTTTCCTACTTTTTATGTTCTATGATATTTTTTGATCAGACGCGTAGTTCTCAAGATATATCAAGATATTTAAAAGTTCCGAAGCCGCACCAACATAATAGAGATACAGAAACACCGTGGCCCCTTTCTTTGAGATAACTCTGCACTATTGCGAGCTGCAAATGCCACTTCCAGCTTAGCTGTGCAGAAGAAGAACAACAAGAAGAAGAAATATCTCGAAATATGTCCGTCAGGCCCCTTCCCTTGAGATAAATCTGCAAATATCTCGGAAACGAAGCGAGGTATGGCAAAATGTTAAGAGACCTTTTTTGTAGAGAATTAAGTTTCCTACTTTTTATCTTCTATGATATTTTTTGATCAGATGCGTAGTTCTCGAGATATATCAAGATATTTAAAAGTTCCGAAGCCGCACCAACATAATAGAGATACAGAAACACCGTGGCCCCTCTCTTTGAGATAACTCTGCACAATTGCGAGCGGCAAATGCCACTTCCAGCTTAGCTGTGCAGAAGAAGAACAACAAGAAGAAGAAATATCTCGAAATATGTCCGTCAGGCCCCTTCCCTTGAGATAAATCTGTAAATATCTCGGAAACGAAGAGAGCTATGGCAAAATGTTAAGAGACCTTTTTTGTAGAGAATTAAGTTTCCTACTTTTTATGTTCTATGATATTTTTTGATCAGATGCGTAGTTCTCGAGATATATCAAGATATTTGAAAGTTCCGAAGCCGCACCAACATAATAGAGATACAGAAACTCCGTGGCCCCTTTCTTTGAGATAACTCTGCACTATTGCGAGCTGCAAATGCCACTTCCAGCTTAGCTGTGCAGAGGAAGAACAACAAGAAGAAGAAATATCTCGAAATATGTCCGTCAGGCCCGTTCCTTTGAGCTGAATCTGCAAATATCTCGGAAACGAAGCGAGCTATGGCAAAATGTTAAGAGACGTTTTTTGTAGAGAATTATGTTTCCTACAATTTATGTTCTATGATATTTTTTGATCAGAAGCGTAGTTTTCGAGATATATCGAGATATTTAAAAGTTCCGAAGCCGCACCAACATAATAGAGATACAGAAACACCGTGGCCCCTTTCTTTGAGATAACTCTGCACTAGTGCGAGCCGCAAATGCCACTTTCAGCTTAGCTGTGCAGAAGAACAACAAGAAGAAGAAATATCTCGAAATATGTCCGTCAGGCCCGTTCCTTTGAGCTGAATCTGCAAATATCTCGGAAACGAAGCAAGCTATGGCAAAATGTTAAGAGACGTTTTTTGTAGAGAATTATGTTTCCTACAATTTATGTTCTATGATATTTTTTGATCAGATGCGTAGTTCTCGAGATATATCAAGATATTTAAAAGTTCCGAAGCCGCACCAACATAATAGAGATACAGAAACACCGTGGCCTCTTTCTTTGAGATAACTCTGCATTATTGCGCGCTGCAAATGCCACTTCCAGCTTAGCTGTGCAGAAGAAGAACAACAAGAAGAAGAAATATCTCGAAATATGTCCGTCAGGCCCCTTCCCTTGAGATAAATCTGCAAATATCTCCGAAACGAAGCGAGCTATGGCAAAATGTTAAGAGACCTTTTTTGTAGAGAATTAAGTTTCCTACTTTTTATCTTCTATGATATTTTTTGATCAGATGCGTAGTTCTCGAGATATATCAAGATATTTAAAAGTTCCGAAGCCGCACCAACATAATAGAGATACAGAAACACCGTGGCCCCTTTCTTTGAGATAACTCTGCACTATTGCGAGCTGCAAGTGCCACTTCCAGCTTAGCTATGCAGAAGAAGAACAACAAGAAGAAGAAATATCTCGAAATATGTCCGTCAGGCCCCTTCCCTTGAGATACATCTGCAAATATCTCGGAAACGATGCGAGCTATGGCAAAATATTAAGAGACCTTTTTTGTAGAGAATTAAGTTTCCTACTATTCGTGTTCTATGATGTTTTTTGATCAGATGCTTAGTTTTCGAGATATATCAAGATATTTAAAAGTTCCGAAGCCGCACCAACATAATAAAGATACAGAAACACCGTGGCCCCTTTCTTTGAGATAACTCTGCACTATTGCGAGCTGGAAATGCCACTTCCAGTTTAGCTGTGCAGAAGAAGAACAACAAGAAGAAGAAATATCTCGAAATATGTCCGTCAGGCCCCTTCCCTTGAGATAAATCTGCAAATATCTCGGAAACGATGCGAGCTATGGCAAATTGTTGAGAGACCTTTTTTGTAGGAAATTAAGTTTCCTACTATTTATGTTCTATGATATTTTTTGGTCAGATGCGTAGTTTTCGAGATATATCATGATATTTAAAAGTTCCGAAGCCGCACCAACATAATAGAGATACAGAAACACCGTGGCCCCTTTCTTTGAGATAACTTTGCACTATTGCGAGCTGCAAATGCCACTTCCCGCTTAGCTGTGCAGAAGAAGAACAACAAGAAGAAGAAATATCTCGAAATATGTCCGTCAGGCACCTTCCCTTGAGATAAATCTGCAAATATCTCGGAAACGAAGCGAGCTATGGCAAAATGTTAAGAGACCTTTTTTGTAGAGAATTAAGTTTCCTACTTTTTATGTTCTATGATATTTTTTGATCAGATGCGTAGTTCTCGAGATATACCAAGATATTTAAAAGTTCCGAAGCCGCACCAACATAATAGAGATACAGAAACACCGTGGCCCCTTTCTTTGCGATAACTCTGCACTATTGCGAGCTGCAAATGCCACTTCCAGCTTAGCTGTGCAGAAGAAGAACAACAAGAAGAAGAAATATCTCGAAATATGTCCGTCAGGCCCCTTCCCTTGAGATAAATCTGCAAATATCTCGGAAACGAAGCGAGCTATGGCAAAATGTTAAGAGACCTTTTTTGTAGAGAATTAAGTTTCCTACTTTTTATGTTCTATGATATTTTTTGATCAGATGCGTAGATCTCGAGATATATCAAGATATTTAAAAGTTCCGAAGCCGCACCAACATAATAGAAATACAGAAACACCGTGGCCCCTTTCTTTGAGATAACTCTGCACTATTGCGAGCTGCAAATGCCACTTCCAGCTTAGCTGTGCAGAAGAAGAACAACAAGAAGACGAAATATCTCGAAATATGTCCGTCAGGCCCCTTCCCTTGAGATAAATCTGCAAATATCTCGGAAACGAAGCGAGCTATGGCAAAATGTTAAGAGACCTTTTTTGTAGAGAATTAAGTTTCCTACTTTTTATGTTCTATGATATTTTTTGATCAGATGCGTAAATCTCGAGATATATCAAGATATTTAAAAGTTCCGAAGCCGCACCAACATAATAGAGATACAGAAACACCGTGGCCCCTTTCTTTGAGATAACTCTGCACTATTGCGAGCTGGAAATGCCACTTCCAGTTTAGCTGTGCAGAAGAAGAATAACAAGAAGAAGAAATATCTCGAAATATGTCCGTTAGGCCCCTTCCCTTGAGATAAATCTGCAAATATCTCGGAAACGAAGCGAGCTATGGCAAAATGTTAAGAGACGTTTTTTGTAGAGAATTATGTTTCCTACAATTTATGTTCTCTGATATTTTTTGATCAGAAGCGTAGTTTTCGAGATATATCAAGATATTTAAAAGTTCCGAAGCCGCACCAACATAATAGAGATACAGAAACACCGTGGCCCCTTTCTTTGAGATAACTCTACACTAGTGCGAGCCGCAAATTCCACTTCCAGCTTAGCTGTGCAGAAGAAGAACAACAAGAAGAAGAAATATCTCGAAATATGTCCGTCAGGCCCCTTCCCTTGAGATAAATCTGCAAATATCTCGGAAACGAAGCAAGCTATGGCAAAATGATAAGAGACCTTTTTTGTAGAGAATTAAGTTTCCTACTTTTTATCTTCTATAATATTTTTTGATCAGATGCGTAGTTCTCGAGATATATCAAGATATTTAAAAGTTCCGAAGCCGCACCAACATAATAGAGATACAGAAACACCGTGGCCCCTCTCTTTGAGATAACTCTGCACTATTGCGAGCGGCAAATGCCACTTCCAGCTTAGCTGTGCAGAGGAAGAACAACAAGAAGAAGAAATATCTCGAAATATGTCCGTCAGGCCCCTTCCCTTGAGATAAATCTGCAAATATCTCGGAAACGAAGCGAGCTATGGCAAAATGTTAAGAGACCTTTTTTGTAGAGAATAAGTTTCCTACTTTTTATGTTCTATGATATTTTTTGATCAGATGCGTAGTTCTCGAGATATACCAAGATATTTAAAAGTTCCGAAGCCGCACCAACATAATAGAGATACAGAAACACCGTGGCCCCTTTCTTTGAGATAACTCTGCACTATTGCGAGCTGCAAATGCCACTTCCAGCTTAGCTGTGCAGAAGAAGAACAACAAGAAGAAGAAATATCTCGAAATATGTCCGTCAGGCCCCTTCCCTTGATATAAATCTGCAAATATCTCGGAAACGAAGCGAGCTATGGCAAAATGTTAAGAGACGTTTTTTGTAGAGAATTATGTTTCCTACAATTTATTTTCCATGATATTTTTTGATCAGAAGCGTAGTTTTCGAGATATATCGAGATATTTAAAAGTTCCGAAGCCGCACCAACATAATAGAGATACAGAAACACCGTGGCCCCTTTCTTTGAGATAACTCTGCACTAGTGCGAGCCGGAAATGCCACTTCCAGCTTAGCTGTGCAGAAGAAGAACAACAAGAAGAAGAAATATCTCGAAATATGTCCGTCAGGCCCCTTCCCTTGAGATAAATCTGCAAATATCTCGGAAACGAAGCGAGCTATGGCAAAATGTTAAGAGACCTTTTTTGTAGAGAATTAAGTTTCCCACTTTTTATGTTCTATGATATTTTTTGGTCAGATGCGTAGTTCTCGAGATATATCGAGATATTTAAAAGTTCCGAAGCCGCACCAACATAATAAAGATACAGAAACACCGTGGATCCTTTCTTTGAGATAACTCTGCACTATTGCGAGCTGCAAATGCCACTTCCAGCTTAGCTGTGCAGAAGAAGCACAACAAGAACAAGAAATATCTCGGAATATGTCCGTCAGGCCCCTTCCCTTGAGCTAAATCTGCAAATATCTCGCAAACGATGCGAGCTATGGCAAAATGTTAGGTGACCTTTTTTGTAGTGAATTAAGTTTCCTACTTTTTATGTTCTATGATATTTTTTGATCAGTTGCGTAGTTCTCGAGATATATCAAGATATTTAAAAGTTCCGAAGCCGCACCAACATAATAAAGATACATAAACACTGTGGCCTCTTTCTTTGAAATAACTCTGCACTATTCCGAGCTGCAAATGCCACTTGCAGCTTAGCTGTGCAGAAGGAGAACATCAAGAGGAAGAAATATCTCGAAATATGTCCGTCAGGCCCCTTCCCTTGAGCTATATCTGCAAATATCTCGGAAACGATGCGAGCTGTGGCAAAATGTTGAGTGACCTTTTTTGTAGGAAATTAAGTTTCCTACTATTTATGTTCTACGATATTTTTTGATCAGATGCGCAGTTCTCGAGATATATCAAGATATTTAAAAGTTCGTGACCTTTTTTGTAGAGAATTAAGTTTCCTACTTTTTATGTTCTATGATATTTTTTGATCAGATGCGTAGTTCTCGAGGTATATCAAGATATTTAAAAGTTCCGAAGCCGCACCAACATAATAGAGATACAGAAACACTGTGGCCCCTTTCTTTGAGATAACTCTGCCCTATTGCGGGCTGGAAATGCCACTTCCAGCTTAGCTGTGCTGAAGAGGAACAACAAGAAGAAGAAATATTTCGAAATATGTCCGTCAGGCCCCTCCCTTTGAACTAAATCTGCAAATATCTCGGAAACGAAGCGAGCTATAGCAAAATGTTCAGATACCTTTTTTGTAGAGAATTATGTTTCCTACAATTTACGTTGTATGATATTTTTTGATCAGATGCGTGGTTTTCGAGATATATCGAGATATTTAAAAGTTCCGAAGCCGCACCAACATAATAGAGATACAGAAACACCGTGGCCCCTTTCTTTGAGATAACTCTGCACTATTGCGAGCTGCAAATGCCACTTCCAGCTTAGCTGTGCAGAAGAAGAACAACAAGAAGACGAAATATCTCGAAATATGTCCGTCAGGCCCCTTCCCTTGAGATAAATCTGCAAATATCTCGGAAACGAAGCGAGCTATGGCAAAATGTTAAGAGACCTTTTTTGTAGAGAATTAAGTTTCCTACTTTTTATGTTCTATGATATTTTTTGATCAGATGCGTAAATCTCGAGATATATCAAGATATTTAAAAGTTCCGAAGCCGCACCAACATAATAGAGATACAGAAACACCGTGGCCCCTTTCTTTGAGATAACTCTGCACTATTGCGAGCTGGAAATGCCACTTCCAGTTTAGCTGTGCAGAAGAAGAATAACAAGAAGAAGAAATATCTCGAAATATGTCCGTTAGGCCCCTTCCCTTGAGATAAATCTGCAAATATCTCGGAAACGAAGCGAGCTATGGCAAAATGTTAAGAGACGTTTTTTGTAGAGAATTATGTTTCCTACAATTTATGTTCTCTGATATTTTTTGATCAGAAGCGTAGTTTTCGAGATATATCAAGATATTTAAAAGTTCCGAAGCCGCACCAACATAATAGAGATACAGAAACACCGTGGCCCCTTTCTTTGAGATAACTCTACACTAGTGCGAGCCGCAAATTCCACTTCCAGCTTAGCTGTGCAGAAGAAGAACAACAAGAAGAAGAAATATCTCGAAATATGTCCGTCAGGCCCCTTCCCTTGAGATAAATCTGCAAATATCTCGGAAACGAAGCAAGCTATGGCAAAATGATAAGAGACCTTTTTTGTAGAGAATTAAGTTTCCTACTTTTTATCTTCTATAATATTTTTTGATCAGATGCGTAGTTCTCGAGATATATCAAGATATTTAAAAGTTCCGAAGCCGCACCAACATAATAGAGATACAGAAACACCGTGGCCCCTCTCTTTGAGATAACTCTGCACTATTGCGAGCGGCAAATGCCACTTCCAGCTTAGCTGTGCAGAGGAAGAACAACAAGAAGAAGAAATATCTCGAAATATGTCCGTCAGGCCCCTTCCCTTGAGATAAATCTGCAAATATCTCGGAAACGAAGCGAGCTATGGCAAAATGTTAAGAGACCTTTTTTGTAGAGAATAAGTTTCCTACTTTTTATGTTCTATGATATTTTTTGATCAGATGCGTAGTTCTCGAGATATACCAAGATATTTAAAAGTTCCGAAGCCGCACCAACATAATAGAGATACAGAAACACCGTGGCCCCTTTCTTTGAGATAACTCTGCACTATTGCGAGCTGCAAATGCCACTTCCAGCTTAGCTGTGCAGAAGAAGAACAACAAGAAGAAGAAATATCTCGAAATATGTCCGTCAGGCCCCTTCCCTTGATATAAATCTGCAAATATCTCGGAAACGAAGCGAGCTATGGCAAAATGTTAAGAGACGTTTTTTGTAGAGAATTATGTTTCCTACAATTTATTTTCCATGATATTTTTTGATCAGAAGCGTAGTTTTCGAGATATATCGAGATATTTAAAAGTTCCGAAGCCGCACCAACATAATAGAGATACAGAAACACCGTGGCCCCTTTCTTTGAGATAACTCTGCACTAGTGCGAGCCGGAAATGCCACTTCCAGCTTAGCTGTGCAGAAGAAGAACAACAAGAAGAAGAAATATCTCGAAATATGTCCGTCAGGCCCCTTCCCTTGAGATAAATCTGCAAATATCTCGGAAACGAAGCGAGCTATGGCAAAATGTTAAGAGACCTTTTTTGTAGAGAATTAAGTTTCCCACTTTTTATGTTCTATGATATTTTTTGGTCAGATGCGTAGTTCTCGAGATATATCGAGATATTTAAAAGTTCCGAAGCCGCACCAACATAATAAAGATACAGAAACACCGTGGATCCTTTCTTTGAGATAACTCTGCACTATTGCGAGCTGCAAATGCCACTTCCAGCTTAGCTGTGCAGAAGAAGCACAACAAGAACAAGAAATATCTCGGAATATGTCCGTCAGGCCCCTTCCCTTGAGCTAAATCTGCAAATATCTCGCAAACGATGCGAGCTATGGCAAAATGTTAGGTGACCTTTTTTGTAGTGAATTAAGTTTCCTACTTTTTATGTTCTATGATATTTTTTGATCAGTTGCGTAGTTCTCGAGATATATCAAGATATTTAAAAGTTCCGAAGCCGCACCAACATAATAAAGATACATAAACACTGTGGCCTCTTTCTTTGAAATAACTCTGCACTATTCCGAGCTGCAAATGCCACTTGCAGCTTAGCTGTGCAGAAGGAGAACATCAAGAGGAAGAAATATCTCGAAATATGTCCGTCAGGCCCCTTCCCTTGAGCTATATCTGCAAATATCTCGGAAACGATGCGAGCTGTGGCAAAATGTTGAGTGACCTTTTTTGTAGGAAATTAAGTTTCCTACTATTTATGTTCTACGATATTTTTTGATCAGATGCGCAGTTCTCGAGATATATCAAGATATTTAAAAGTTCGTGACCTTTTTTGTAGAGAATTAAGTTTCCTACTTTTTATGTTCTATGATATTTTTTGATCAGATGCGTAGTTCTCGAGGTATATCAAGATATTTAAAAGTTCCGAAGCCGCACCAACATAATAGAGATACAGAAACACTGTGGCCCCTTTCTTTGAGATAACTCTGCCCTATTGCGGGCTGGAAATGCCACTTCCAGCTTAGCTGTGCTGAAGAGGAACAACAAGAAGAAGAAATATTTCGAAATATGTCCGTCAGGCCCCTCCCTTTGAACTAAATCTGCAAATATCTCGGAAACGAAGCGAGCTATAGCAAAATGTTCAGATACCTTTTTTGTAGAGAATTATGTTTCCTACAATTTACGTTGTATGATATTTTTTGATCAGATGCGTGGTTTTCGAGATATATCGAGATATTTAAAAGTTCCGAAGCCGCACCAACATAATAGAGATACAGAAACACCGTGGCCCCTTTCTTTGAGATAACTCTGCACTATTGCGAGCTGCAAATGCCACTTCCAGCTTAGCTGTGCAGAAGAAGAACAACAAGAAGAAGAAATATCTCGAAATATGTCCGTCAGGCCCCTTCCCTTGAGATAAATCTGCAAATATCTCGGAAACGAAGCGAGCTATGGCAAAATGTTCAGAGACCTTTTTTGTAGAGAATTAAGTTTCCTACTTTTTATGTTCTATGATATTTTTTGATGAGATGCGTAGATCTCGAGATATATCAAGATATTTAAAAGTTCCGAAGCCGCACCAACATAATAGAGATACAGAAACACCGTGGCCCCTTTCTTTGAGATAACTCTGCACTATTGCGAGCTGCAAATGCCACTTCCAGCTTAGCTGTGCAGAAGAAGAACAACAAGAAGAAGAAATATCTCGGAATATGTCCGTCAGGCCCCTTCCCTTGAGCTAAATCTGCAAATATCTCGGAAACGATGCCAGCTATGGGAAAATGTTAAAAGCCCTTTTTTGTAGAGAATTAAGTTTCCTACTTTTTATGTTCTATGATATTTTTTGATCAGAAGCGTAGTTTTCGAGATATATCGAGATATTTAAAAGTTCCGAAGCCGCACCAACATAATAGAGATACAGAAACACCGTGGCCCCTTTCTTTGAGATAACTCTGCACTAGTGCGAGCCGCAAATTCCACTTCCAGCTTAGCTGTGCAGAAGAGGAACAACAAGAAGAAGAAATGTCTCGGAATATGTCCGTCAGGCCCCTTCCCTTGAGCTAAATCTGCAAATATCTCGGAAACGATCCCAGCTATGGGAAAATGTTAAGAGACCTTTTTTGTAGAGAATTAAGTTTCCTACTTTTTATGTTCTATGATATTTTTTGATCAGAAGCGTAGTTTTCGAGATATATCGAGATATTTAAAAGTTCCGAAGCTGCACCAACATAATAGAGGTACAGAAACACCGTGGCCTCTTAATTTGAGATAACTCTGCACTATTGCGAGCTGCAAATGCCACTTCCAGCTTAGCAGTGCAGAAGAAGAACAACAAGAAGAAGAAATATCTCGAAATATGTCCGTCAGGCCCCTTCCCTTGAGATAAATCTGCAAATATCTCGGAAACGAAGCGAGCTATGGCAAAATGTTAAGAGACCTTTCTTGTAGAGAATTAAGTTTCCTACTTTTTATGTAGTATGATATTTTTTGATCAGATGCGTAGTTCTCGAGATATATCAAGATATTTAAAAGTTCCGAAGCCGCACCAACATAATAGAGATACAGAAACACCGTGGCCCCTTTCTTTGCGATAACTCTGCACTATTGCGAGCTGCAAATGCCACTTCCAGCTTAGCTGTGCAGAAGAGGAACAACAAGAAGAAGAAATATCTCGAAATATGTCCGTCAGGCCCCTTCCCTTGAGATAAATCTGCAAATATCTCGGAAACGAAGAGAGCTATGGCAAAATGGTAAGAGACCTTTTTTGTAGAGAATTAAGTTTCCTACTTTTTATGTTGTATGATATTTTTTGATCAGATGCGTAGTTCCCGAGATATATCAAGATATTTAAAAGTTCCGAAGCCGCACCAACATAATAGAGATACAGAAACACCGTGGCCCCTTTCTTTGAGATAACTCTGCACTATTGCGAGCTGTAAATGCCACCTCCAGCTTAGCTGTGCAGAAGAAGAACAACAAGAAGAAGAAATATCTCGAAATATGTCCGTCAGGCCCCTTCCCTTGAGATATATCTGCAAATATCTCGGAAACGAAGCGAGCTATGGCAAAATGTTAAGAGACCTTTTTTGTAGAGAATTATGTTTCCTACAATTTATGTTCTATGATATTTTTTGATCAGAAGCGTAGTTTTCGAGATATATCGAGATATTTAAAAGTTCCGAAGCCGCACCAACATAATAGAGGTACAGAAACACCGTGGCCTCTTTCTTTGAGATAACTCTGCACTATTGCGAGCTGCAAATGCCACTTCCAGCTTAGCTGTGCAGAAGAGGAACAACAAGAAGAAGAAATGTCTCGGAATATGTCCGTCAGGCCCCTTCCCTTGAGTTAAATCTGCAAATATCTCGGAAACGATCCCAGCTATGGGAAAATGTTAAGAGACCTTTTTTGTAGAGAATTAAGTTTCCTACTTTTTATGTTCTATGATATTTTTTGATCAGAAGCGTAGTTTTCGAGATATATCGAGATATTTAAAAGTTCCGAAGCTGCACCAACATAATAGAGGTACAGAAACACCGTGGCCTCTTCCTTTGAGATAACTCTGCACTATTGCGAGCTGTAAATGCCACTTCCAGCTTAGCTGTGCAGAAGAAGAACAACAAGAAGAAGAAATATCTCGAAATATGTCCGTCAGGCCCCTTCCCTTGAGATAAATCTGCAAATATCTCGGAAACGAAGCGAGCTATGGCAAAATGTTAAGAGACCTTATTTGTAGAGAATTAAGTTTCCTAATTTTTATGTTGTATGATATTTTTTGATCAGATGCGTAGTCTCGAGATATATCAAGATATTTAAAAGTTCCGAAGCCGCACCAACATAATAGAGATACAGAAACACCGTGGCCCCTTTCTTTGAGATAACTCTGCACTAGTGCGAGCTGCAAATGCCACTTCCAGCTTAGCTGTGCAGAAGAAGAACAACAAGAAGAAGAAATATCTCGAAATATGTCCGTCAGGCCCCTTCCCTTGAGATAAATCTGCAAATATCTCGGACACGAAGCGAGCTATGGCAAAATGTTAACAGACCTTTTTGTAGCGAATTAAGTTTCCTACTTTTTATGTTCTATGATATTTTTTGATCAGATGCGTAGTTCTCGAGATATATCAAGATATTTAACAGTTCCGAAGCCGCACCAACATAATAGAGATACAGAAACACCGTGGCCCCTCTCTTTGAGATAACTCTGCACTATTGCGAGCTGCAAATGCCACTTCCAGCTTAGCTGTGCAGAAGAAGAACAACAAGAAGAAGAAATATCTCGAAATATGTCCGTCAGGCCCCTTCCCTTGTGATAAATCTGCAAATATCTCGGAAACGAAGAGAGCTATGGCAAAATGTTAAGAGACCTTTTTTGTAGAGAATTATGTTTCCTACTTTTTATGTTCTATGATATTTTTTGATCAGATGCTTGGTTCCCGAGATATATCGAGATATTTTAAAGTTCCGACGCCGCACCAACATAATAGAGGTACAGAAACACCGTGGCCTCTTTCTTTGAGATAACTCTGCACTATTGCGAGCTGCAAATGCCACTTCCAGCTTAGCTGTGCAGAAGTGGAACAACAAGAAGAAGAAATGTCTCGGAATATGTCCGTCAGGCCCCTTCCCTTGAGCTAAATCTGCAAATATCTCGGAAACGATCGCAGCTATGGGAAAATGTTAAGAGACCTTTTTTGTAGAGAATTAAGTTTCCTACTTTTTATGTTCTATGATATTTTTTGATCAGAAGCGTAGTTTTCGAGATATATCGAGATATTTAAAAGTTCCGAAGCTGCACCAACATAATAGAGGTACAGAAACACCGTGGCCTCTTCCTTTGAGATAACTCTGCACTATTGCGCGCTGCAAATGCCACTTCCAGCTTAGCAGTGCAGAAGAAGAACAACAAGAAGAAGAAATATCTCGAAATATGTCCGTCAGGCCCCTTCCCTTGAGATAAATCTGCAAATATCTCGGAAACGAAGCGAGCTATGGCAAAATGTTTAGAGACCTTTCTTGTAGAGAATTAAGTTTCCTACTTTTTATGTAGTATGATATTTTTTGATCAGATGCGTAGTTCTCGAGATATATCAAGATATTTAAAAGTTCCGAAGCCGCACCAACATAATAGAGATACAGAAACACCGTGGCCCCTCTCTTTGAGATAACTCTGCACTATTGCGAGCTGCAAATGCCACTTCCAGCTTAGCTGTGCAGAAGAGGAACAACAAGAAGAAGAAATATCTCGAAATATGTCCGTCAGGCCCCTTCCCTTGAGATAAATCTGCAAATATCTCGGAAACGAAGAGAGCTATGGCAAAATGGTAAGAGACCTTTTTTGTAGAGAATTAAGTTTCCTACTTTTTATGTTGTATGATATTTTTTGATCAGATGCGTAGTTCCCGAGATATATCAAGATATTTAAAAGTTCCGAAGCCGCACCAACATAATAGAGATACAGAAACACCGTGGCCCCTTTCTTTGAGATAACTCTGCACTATTGCGAGCTGTAAATGCCACCTCCAGCTTAGCTGTGCAGAAGAAGAACAACAAGAAGAAGAAATATCTCGAAATATGTCCGTCAGGCCCCTTCCCTTGAGATATATCTGCAAATATCTCGGAAACGAAGCGAGCTATGGCAAAATGTTAAGAGACCTTTTTTGTAGAGAATTATGTTTCCTACAATTTATGTTCTATGATATTTTTTGATCAGAAGCGTAGTTTTCGAGATATATCGAGATATTTAAAAGTTCCGAAGCCGCACCAACATAATAGAGGTACAGAAACACCGTGGCCTCTTTCTTTGAGATAACTCTGCACTATTGCGAGCTGCAAATGCCACTTCCAGCTTAGCTGTGCAGAAGAGGAACAACAAGAAGAAGAAATGTCTCGGAATATGTCCGTCAGGCCCCTTCCCTTGAGTTACATCTGCAAATATCTCGGAAACGATCCCAGCTATGGGAAAATGTTAAGAGACCTTTTTTGTAGAGAATTAAGTTTCCTACTTTTTATGTTCTATGATATTTTTTGATCAGAAGCGTAGTTTTCGAGATATATCGAGATATTTAAAAGTTCCGAAGCTGCACCAACATAATAGAGGTACAGAAACACCGTGGCCTCTTCCTTTGAGATAACTCTGCACTATTGCGAGCTGTAAATGCCACTTCCAGCTTAGCTGTGCAGAAGAAGAACAACAAGAAGAAGAAATATCTCGAAATATGTCCGTCAGGCCCCTTCCCTTGAGATAAATCTGCAAATATCTCGGAAACGAAGCGAGCTATGGCAAAATGTTAAGAGACCTTATTTGTAGAGAATTAAGTTTCCTAATTTTTATGTTGTATGATATTTTTTGATCAGATGCGTAGTCTCGAGATATATCAAGATATTTAAAAGTTCCGAAGCCGCACCAACATAATAGAGATACAGAAACACCGTGGCCCCTTTCTTTGAGATAACTCTGCACTAGTGCGAGCTGCAAATGCCACTTCCAGCTTAGCTGTGCAGAAGAAGAACAACAAGAAGAAGAAATATCTCGAAATATGTCCGTCAGGCCCCTTCCCTTGAGATAAATCTGCAAATATCTCGGAAACGAAGCGAGCTATGGCAAAATGTTTAGAGACCTTTCTTGTAGAGAATTAAGTTTCCTACTTTTTATGTAGTATGATATTTTTTGATCAAATGCGTAGTTCTCGAGATATATCAAGATATTTAAAAGTTCCGAAGCCGCACCAACATAATAGAGATACAGAAACACCGTGGCCCCTCTCTTTGAGATAACTCTGCACTATTGCGAGCTGTAAATGCCACTTCCAGCTTAGCTGTGCAGAAGAAGAACAACAAGAAGAAGAAATATCTCGAAATATGTCCGTCAGGCCCCTTCCCTTGAGATATATCTGCAAATATCTCGGAAAC
Source organism: Osmia lignaria lignaria (assembly GCF_051020975.1). NCBI lineage: Eukaryota > Metazoa > Arthropoda > Insecta > Hymenoptera > Megachilidae > Osmia > Osmia lignaria. The sequence goes on from NW_027478163.1 coordinate 23,354,653, forward strand.
GAAGCGAGCTATGGCAAAATGTTAAGAGACCTTTTTTGTAGAGAATTAAGTTTCCTACTTTTTATCTTCTATGATGTTTTTTGATCAGATGCGTAGTTCCCGAGATATATCAAGATATTTAAAAGTTCCGAAGCCGCACCAACATAATAGAGATACAGAAACACCGTGGCCCCTTTCTTTGAGATAACTCTGCACTAGTGCGAGCTGCAAATGCCACTTCCAGCTTAGCTGTGCAGAAGAAGAACAACAAGAAGAAGAAATATCTCGAAATATGTCCGTCAGGCCCCTTCCCTTGAGATAAATCTGCAAATATCTCGGAAACGAAGCGAGCTATGGCAAAATGTTTAGAGACCGTTCTTGTAGAGAATTAAGTTTCCTACTTTTTATGTAGTATGATATTTTTTGATCAGATGCGTAGTTCTCGAGATATATCAAGATATTTAAAAGTTCCGAAGCCGCACCAACATAATAGAGATACAGAAACACCGTGGCCCCTCTCTTTGAGATAACTCTGCACTATTGCGAGCTGTAAATGCCACTTCCAGCTTAGCTGTGCAGAAGAAGAACAACAAGAAGAAGAAATATCTCGAAATATGTCCGTCAGGCCCCTTCCCTTGAGATATATCTGCAAATATCTCGGAAACGAAGCGAGCTATGGCAAAATGTTAAGAGACCTTTTTTGTAGAGAATTAAGTTTCCTACTTTTTATCTTCTATGATGTTTTTTGATCAGATGCGTAGTTCTCGAGATATATCAAGATATTTAACAGTTCCGAAGCCGCACCAACATAATAGAGATACAGAAACACCGTGGCCCCTCTCTTTGAGATAACTCTGCACTATTGCGAGCTGCAAATGCCACTTCCAGCTTAGCTGTGCAGAAGAAGAACAACAAGAAGAAGAAATATCTCGAAATATGTCCGTCAGGCCCCTTCCCTTGTGATAAATCTGCAAATATCTCGGAAACGAAGAGAGCTATGGCAAAATGTTAAGAGACCTTTTTTGTAGAGAATTATGTTTCCTACTTTTTATGTTCTATGATATTTTTTGATCAGATGCTTGGTTCCCGAGATATATCGAGATATTTTAAAGTTCCGACGCCGCACCAACATAATAGAGGTACAGAAACACCGTGGCCTCTTCCTTTGAGATAACTCTGCACTATTGCGAGCTGTAAATGCCACTTCCAGCTTAGCTGTGCAGAAGAAGAACAACAAGAAGAAGAAATATCTCGAAATATGTCCGTCAGGCCCCTTCCCTTGAGATAAATCTGCAAATATCTCGGAAACGAAGCGAGCTATGGCAAAATGTTAAGAGACCTTATTTGTAGAGAATTAAGTTTCCTAATTTTTATGTTGTATGATATTTTTTGATCAGATGCGTAGTCTCGAGATATATCAAGATATTTAAAAGTTCCGAAGCCGCACCAACATAATAGAGATACAGAAACACCGTGGCCCCTTTCTTTGAGATAACTCTGCACTAGTGCGAGCTGCAAATGCCACTTCCAGCTTAGCTGTGCAGAAGAAGTACAACAAGAAGAAGAAATATCTCGAAATATGTCCGTCAGGCCCCTTCCCTTGAGATAAATCTGCAAATATCTCGGAAACGAAGCGAGCTATGGCAAAATGTTTAGAGACCTTTCTTGTAGAGAATTAAGTTTCCTACTTTTTATGTAGTATGATATTTTTTGATCAGATGCGTAGTTCTCGAGATATATCAAGATATTTAAAAGTTCCGAAGCCGCACCAACATAATAGAGATACAGAAACACCGTGGCCCCTCTCTTTGAGATAACTCTGCACTATTGCGAGCTGTAAATGCCACTTCCAGCTTAGCTGTGCAGAAGAAGAACAACAAGAAGAAGAAATATCTCGAAATATGTCCGTCAGGCCCCTTCCCTTGAGATATATCTGCAAATATCTCGGAAACGAAGCGAGCTATGGCAAAATGTTAAGAGACCTTTTTTGTAGAGAATTAAGTTTCCTACTTTTTATCTTCTATGATGTTTTTTGATCAGATGCGTAGTTCTCGAGATATATCAAGATATTTAACAGTTCCGAAGCCGCACCAACATAATAGAGATACAGAAACACCGTGGCCCCTCTCTTTGAGATAACTCTGCACTATTGCGAGCTGCAAATGCCACTTCCAGCTTAGCTGTGCAGAAGAAGAACAACAAGAAGAAGAAATATCTCGAAATATGTCCGTCAGGCCCCTTCCCTTGTGATAAATCTGCAAATATCTCGGAAACGAAGAGAGCTATGGCAAAATGTTAAGAGACCTTTTTTGTAGAGAATTATGTTTCCTACTTTTTATGTTCTATGATATTTTTTGATCAGATGCTTGGTTCCCGAGATATATCGAGATATTTTAAAGTTCCGACGCCGCACCAACATAATAGAGGTACAGAAACACCGTGGCCTCTTTCTTTGAGATAACTCTGCACTATTGCGAGCTGCAAATGCCACTTCCAGCTTAGCTGTGCAGAAGAGGAACAACAAGAAGAAGAAATGTCTCGGAATATGTCCGTCAGGCCCCTTCCCTTGAGCTAAATCTGCAAATATCTCGGAAACGATCGCAGCTATGGGAAAATGTTAAGAGACCTTTTTTGTAGAGAATTAAGTTTCCTACTTTTTATGTTCTATGATATTTTTTGATCAGAAGCGTAGTTTTCGAGATATATCGAGATGTTTAAAAGTTCCGAAGCTGCACCAACATAATAGAGGTACAGAAACACCGTGGCCTCTTCCTTTGAGATAACTCTGCACTATTGCGCGCTGAAAATGCCACTTCCAGCTTAGCAGTGCAGAAGAAGAACAACAAGAAGAAGAAATATCTCGAAATATGTCCGTCAGGCCCCTTCCCTTGAGATAAATCTGCAAATATCTCGGAAACGAAGCGAGCTATGGCAAAATGTTAAGAGACCTTTCTTGTAGAGAATTAAGTTTCCTACTTTTTATGTAGTATGATATTTTTTGATCAGATGCGTAGTTCTCGAGATATATCAAGATATTTAAAAGTTCCGAAGCCGCACCAACATAATAGAGATACAGAAACACCGTGGCCCCTTTCTTTGCGATAACTCTGCACTATTGCGAGCTGCAAATGCCACTTCCAGCTTAGCTGTGCAGAAGAGGAACAACAAGAAGAAGAAATATCTCGAAATATGTCCGTCAGGCCCCTTCCCTTGAGATAAATCTGCAAATATCTCGGAAACGAAGAGAGCTATGGCAAAATAGTAAGAGACCTTTTTTGTAGAGAATTAAGTTTCCTACTTTTTATGTTGTATGATATTTTTTGATCAGATGCGTAGTTCCCGAGATATATCAAGATATTTAAAAGTTCCGAAGCCGCACCAACATAATAGAGATACAGAAACACCGTGGCCCCTTTCTTTGAGATAACTCTGCACTATTGCGAGCTGTAAATGCCACTTCCAGCTTAGCTGTGCAGAAGAAGAACAACAAGAAGAAGAAATATCTCGAAATACGTCCGTCAGGCCCCTTCCCTTGAGATATATCTGCAAATATCTCGGAAACGAAGCGAGCTATGGCAAAATGTTAGGAGACCTTTTTTGTAGAGAATTATGTTTCCTACAATTTATGTTCTATGATATTTTTTGATCAGAAGCGTAGTTTTCGAGATATATCGAGATATTTAAAAGTTCCGAAGCCGCACCAACATAATAGAGGTACAGAAACACCGTGGCCTCTTTCTTTGAGATAACTCTGCACTATTGCGAGCTGCAAATGCCACTTCCAGCTTAGCTGTGCAGAAGAGGATCAACAAGAAGAAGAAATGTCTCGGAATATGTCCGTCAGGCTCCTTCCCTTGAGTTAAATCTGCAAATATCTCGGAAACGATCCCAGCTATGGGAAAATATTAAGAGACCTTTTTTGTAGAGAATTAAGTTTCCTACTTTTTATGTTCTATGATATTTTTTGATCAGAAGCGTAGTTTTCGAGATATATCGAGATATTTAAAAGTTCCGAAGCTGCACCAACATAATAGAGGTACAGAAACACCGTGGCCTCTTCCTTTGAGATAACTCTGCACTATTGCGAGCTGCAAATGCCACTTCCAGCTTAGCTGTGCAGAAGAAGAACAACAAGAAGAAGAAATATCTCGAAATATGTCCGTCAGGCCCCTTCCCTTGAGATGAATCTGCAAATATCTCGGAAACGAAGCGAGCTATGCCAAAATGTTAAGAGACCTTATTTGTAGAGAATTAAGTTTCCTAATTTTTATGTTGTATGATATTTTTTGATCAGATGCGTAGTCTCGAGATATATCAAGATATTTAAAAGTTCCGAAGCCGCGCCAACATAATAGAGATACAGAAACACCGTGGCCCCTTTCTTTGAGATAACTCTGCACTATTGCGCGCTGCAAATGCCACTTCCAGCTTAGCAGTGCAGAAGAAGAACAACAAGAAGAAGAAATATCTCGAAATATGTCCGTCAGGCCCCTTCCCTTGAGATAAATCTGCAAATATCTCGGAAACGAAGCGAGCTATGGCAAAATGTTAAGAGACCTTTCTTGTAGAGAATTAAGTTTCCTACTTTTTATGTAGTATGATATTTTTTGATCAGATGCGTAGTTCTCGAGATATATCAAGATATTTAAAAGTTCCGAAGCCGCACCAACATAATAGAGATACAGAAACACCGTGGCCCCTTTCTTTGCGATAACTCTGCACTATTGCGAGCTGCAAATGCCACTTCCAGCTTAGCTGTGCAGAAGAGGATCAACAAGAAGAAGAAATATCTCGAAATATGTCCGTCAGGCCCCTTCCCTTGAGATAAATCTGCAAATATCTCGGAAACGAAGAGAGCTATGGCAAAATAGTAAGAGACCTTTTTTGTAGAGAATTAAGTTTCCTACTTTTTATGTTGTATGATATTTTTTGATCAGATGCGTAGTTCCCGAGATATATCAAGATATTTAAAAGTTCCGAAGCCGCACCAACATAATAGAGGTACAGAAACACCGTGGCCTCTTTCTTTGAGATAACTCTGCACTATTGCGAGCTGCAAATGCCACTTCCAGCTTAGCTGTGCAGAAGAGGAACAACAAGAAGAAGAAATGTCTCGGAATATGTCCGTCAGGCCCCTTCCCTTGAGATGAATCTGCAAATATCTCGGAAACGAAGCAAGCTATGGCAAAATGTTAAGAGACCTTATTTGTAGAGAATTAAGTTTCCTAATTTTTATGTTGTATGATATTTTTTGATCAGATGCGTAGTCTCGAGATATATCAAGATATTTAAAAGTTCCGAAGCCGCGCCAACATAATAGAGATACAGAAACACCGTGGCCCCTTTCTTTGAGATAACTCTGCACTAGTGCGAGCTGCAAATGCCACTTCCAGCTTAGCTGTGCAGAAGAAGAACAACAAGAAGAAGAAATATCTCGAAATATGTCCGTCAGGCCCCTTCCCTTGAGATAAATCTGCAAATATCTCGGAAACGAAGCGAGCTATGGCAAAATGTTTAGAGACCTTTCTTCTAGAGAATTAAGTTTCCTACTTTTTATGTAGTATGACATTTTTTGATCAGATGCGTAGTTCTCGAGATATATCAAGATATTTAAAAGTTCCGAAGCCGCACCAACATAATAGAGATTCAGAAACACCGTGGCCCCTCTCTTTGAGATAACTCTGCACTATTGCGAGCTGCAAATGCCACTTCCAGCTTAGCTGTGCAGAAGAGGAACAACAAGAAGAAGAAATATCTCGAAATATGTCCGTCAGGCCCCTTCCCTTGAGATAAATCTGCAAATATCTCGGAAACGAAGAGAGCTATGGCAAAATAGTAAGAGACCTTTTTTGTAGAGAATTAAGTTTCCTACTTTTTATGTTGTACGATATTTTTTGATCAGATGCGTAGTTCCCGAGATATATCAAGATATTTAAAAGTTCCGAAGCCGCACCAACATAATAGAGATACAGAAACACCGTGGCCCCTTTCTTTGAGATAACTCTGCACTATTGCGAGCTGTAAATGCCACTTCCAGCTTAGCTGTGCAGAAGAAGAACAACAAGAAGAAGAAATATCTCGAAATACGTCCGTCAGGCCCCTTCCCTTGAGATATATCTGCAAATATCTCGGAAACGAAGCGAGCTATGGCAAAATGTTAGGAGACCTTTTTTGTAGAGAATTATGTTTCCTACAATTTATGTTCTATGATATTTTTTGATCAGAAGCGTAGTTTTCGAGATATATCGAGATATTTAAAAGTTCCGAAGCCGCACCAACATAATAGAGGTACAGAAACACCGTGGCCTCTTTCTTTGAGATAACTCTGCACTATTGCGAGCTGCAAATGCCACTTCCAGCTTAGCTGTGCAGAAGAGGAACAACAAGAAGAAGAAATGTCTCGGAATATGTCCGTCAGGCCCCTTCCCTTGAGTTAAATCTGCAAATATCTCGGAAACGATCCCAGCTATGGGAAAATGTTAAGAGACCTTTTTTGTAGAGAATTAAGTTTCCTACTTTTTATGTTCTATGATATTTTTTGATCAGAAGCGTAGTTTTCGAGATATATCGAGATATTTAAAAGTTCCGAAGCTGCACCAACATAATAGAGGTACAGAAACACCGTGGCCTCTTCCTTTGAGATAACTCTGCACTATTGCGAGCTGCAAATGCCACTTCCAGCTTAGCTGTGCAGAAGAAGAACAACAAGAAGAAGAAATATCTCGAAATATGTCCGTCAGGCCCCTTCCCTTGAGATGAATCTGCAAATATCTCGGAAACGAAGCAAGCTATGGCAAAATGTTAAGAGACCTTATTTGTAGAGAATTAAGTTTCCTAATTTTTATGTTGTATGATATTTTTTGATCAGATGCGTAGTCTCGAGATATATCAAGATATTTAAAAGTTCCGAAGCCGCGCCAACATAATAGAGATACAGAAACACCGTGGCCCCTTTCTTTGAGATAACTCTGCACTAGTGCGAGCTGCAAATGCCACTTCCAGCTTAGCTGTGCAGAAGAAGAACAACAAGAAGAAGAAATATCTCGAAATATGTCCGTCAGGCCCCTTCCCTTGAGATAAATCTGCAAATATCTCGGAAACGAAGCGAGCTATGGCAAAATGTTTAGAGACCTTTCTTCTAGAGAATTAAGTTTCCTACTTTTTATGTAGTATGACATTTTTTGATCAGATGCGTAGTTCTCGAGATATATCAAGATATTTAAAAGTTCCGAAGCCGCACCAACATAATAGAGATTCAGAAACACCGTGGCCCCTCTCTTTGAGATAACTCTGCACTATTGCGAGCTGCAAATGCCACTTCCAGCTTAGCTGTGCAGAAGAAGCACAACAAGAACAAGAAATATCTCGGAATATGTTCGTCAGGCCCCTTCACTTGAGATATATCTGCAAATATCTCGGAAACGAAGCGAGCTATGGCAAAATGTTAAGAGACCTTTTTTGTAGAGAATTAAGTTTCCTACTTTTTATCTTCTATGATGTTTTTTGATCAGATGCGTAGTTCTCGAGATATATCAAGATATTTAACAGTTCCGAAGCCGCACCAACATAATAGAGATACAGAAACACCGTGGCCCCTCTCTTTGAGATAACTCTGCACTATTGCGAGCTGCAAATGCCACTTCCAGCTTAGCTGTGCAGAAGAAGAACAACAAGAAGAAGAAATATCTCGAAATATGTCCGTCAGGCCCCTTCCCTTGTGATAAATCTGCAAATATCTCGGAAACGAAGAGAGCTATGGCAAAATGTTAAGAGACCTTTTTTGTAGAGAATTATGTTTCCTACTTTTTATGTTCTATGATATTTTTTGATCAGATGCTTGGTTCCCGAGATATATCGAGATATTTTAAAGTTCCGACGCCGCACCAACATAATAGAGGTACAGAAACACCGTGGCCTCTTTCTTTGAGATAACTCTGCACTATTGCGAGCTGCAAATGCCACTTCCAGCTTAGCTGTGCAGAAGAGGAACAACAAGAAGAAGAAATGTCTCGGAAAATGTCCGTCAGGCCCCTTCCCTTGAGCTAAATCTGCAAATATCTCGGAAACGATCGCAGCTATGGGAAAATGTTAAGAGACCTTTTTTGTAGAGAATTAAGTTTCCTACTTTTTATGTTCTATGATATTTTTTGATCAGAAGCGTAGTTTTCGAGATATATCGAGATGTTTAAAAGTTCCGAAGCTGCACCAACATAATAGAGGTACAGAAACACCGTGGCCTCTTCCTTTGAGATAACTCTGCACTATTGCGCGCTGCAAATGCCACTTCCAGCTTAGCAGTGCAGAAGAAGAACAACAAGAAGAAGAAATATCTCGAAATATGTCCGTCAGGCCCCTTCCCTTGAGATAAATCTGCAAATATCTCGGAAACGAAGAGAGCTATGGCAAAATAGTAAGAGACCTTTTTTGTAGAGAATTAAGTTTCCTACTTTTTATGTTGTATGATATTTTTTGATCAGATGCGTAGTTCCCGAGATATATCAAGATATTTAAAAGTTCCGAAGCCGCACCAACATAATAGAGATACAGAAACACCGTGGCCCCTTTCTTTGAGATAACTCTGCACTATTGCGAGCTGTAAATGCCACTTCCAGCTTAGCTGTGCAGAAGAAGCACAACAAGAACAAGAAATATCTCGGAATATGTTCGTCAGGCCCCTTCACTTGAGCTACATCTGCAAATATCTCGGAAACGAAGCGAGCTATGGCAAAATATCAAGACACCTCTTTGTAGACAATTAAGTTTCCTACTATTTATGTTCTATGATATTTTTTGATCAGATGCGTAGTTCTCGAGATATATCAAGATATTTAAAAGTTCCGAAGCCGCACCAACATAATAGAGATACAGAAACACCGTGGCCCCTTTCTTTGAGATAACTCTGCACTATTGCGAGCTGCAAATGCCACTTCCAGCTTAGCTGTGCAGAAGAGGAACAACAAGAAGAAGAAATGTCTCGGAATATGTCCGTCAGGCCCCTTCCCTTGAGTTAAATCTGCAAATATCTCGGAAACGATCCCAGCTATGGGAAAATGTTAAGAGACCTTTTTTGTAGAGAATTAAGTTTCCTACTTTTTATGTTCTATGATATTTTTTGATCAGAAGCGTAGTTTTCGAGATATATCGAGATATTTAAAAGTTCCGAAGCTGCACCAACATAATAGAGGTACAGAAACACCGTGGCCTCTTCCTTTGAGATAACTCTGCACTATTGCGAGCTGCAAATGCCACTTCCAGCTTAGCTGTGCAGAAGAAGAACAACAAGAAGAAGAAATATCTCGAAATATGTCCGTCAGGCCCCTTCCCTTGAGATGAATCTGCAAATATCTCGGAAACGAAGCAAGCTATGGCAAAATGTTAAGAGACCTTATTTGTAGAGAATTAAGTTTCCTAATTTTTATGTTGTATGATATTTTTTGATCAGATGCGTAGTCTCGAGATATATCAAGATATTTAAAAGTTCCGAAGCCGCGCCAACATAATAGAGATACAGAAACACCGTGGCCCCTTTCTTTGAGATAACTCTGCACTAGTGCGAGCTGCAAATGCCACTTCCAGCTTAGCTGTGCAGAAGAAGAACAACAAGAAGAAGAAATATCTCGAAATATGTCCGTCAGGCCCCTTCCCTTGAGATAAATCTGCAAATATCTCGGAAACGAAGCGAGCTATGGCAAAATGTTTAGAGACCTTTCTTCTAGAGAATTAAGTTTCCTACTTTTTATGTAGTATGACATTTTTTGATCAGATGCGTAGTTCTCGAGATATATCAAGATATTTAAAAGTTCCGACGCCGCACCAACATAATAGAGATTCAGAAACACCGTGGCCCCTCTCTTTGAGATAACTCTGCACTATTGCGAGCTGCAAATGCCACTTCCAGCTTAGCTGTGCAGAAGAAGCACAACAAGAACAAGAAATATCTCGGAATATGTTCGTCAGGCCCCTTCACTTGAGATATATCTGCAAATATCTCGGAAACGAAGCGAGCTATGGCAAAATGTTAAGAGACCTTTTTTGTAGAGAATTAAGTTTCCTACTTTTTATCTTCTATGATGTTTTTTGATCAGATGCGTAGTTCTCGAGATATATCAAGATATTTAACAGTTCCGAAGCCGCACCAACATAATAGAGATACAGAAACACCGTGGCCCCTCTCTTTGAGATAACTCTGCACTATTGCGAGCTGCAAATGCCACTTCCAGCTTAGCTGTGCAGAAGAAGAACAACAAGAAGAAGAAATATCTCGAAATATGTCCGTCAGGCCCCTTCCCTTGTGATAAATCTGCAAATATCTCGGAAACGAAGAGAGCTATGGCAAAATGTTAAGAGACCTTTTTTGTAGAGAATTATGTTTCCTACTTTTTATGTTCTATGATATTTTTTGATCAGATGCTTGGTTCCCGAGATATATCGAGATATTTTAAAGTTCCGACGCCGCACCAACATAATAGAGGTACAGAAACACCGTGGCCTCTTTCTTTGAGATAACTCTGCACTATTGCGAGCTGCAAATGCCACTTCCAGCTTAGCTGTGCAGAAGAGGAACAACAAGAAGAAGAAATGTCTCGGAAAATGTCCGTCAGGCCCCTTCCCTTGAGCTAAATCTGCAAATATCTCGGAAACGATCGCAGCTATGGGAAAATGTTAAGAGACCTTTTTTGTAGAGAATTAAGTTTCCTACTTTTTATGTTCTATGATATTTTTTGATCAGAAGCGTAGTTTTCGAGATATATCGAGATGTTTAAAAGTTCCGAAGCTGCACCAACATAATAGAGGTACAGAAACACCGTGGCCTCTTCCTTTGAGATAACTCTGCACTATTGCGCGCTGCAAATGCCACTTCCAGCTTAGCAGTGCAGAAGAAGAACAACAAGAAGAAGAAATATCTCGAAATATGTCCGTCAGGCCCCTTCCCTTGAGATAAATCTGCAAATATCTCGGAAACGAAGAGAGCTATGGCAAAATAGTAAGAGACCTTTTTTGTAGAGAATTAAGTTTCCTACTTTTTATGTTGTATGATATTTTTTGATCAGATGCGTAGTTCCCGAGATATATCAAGATATTTAAAAGTTCCGAAGCCGCACCAACATAATAGAGATACAGAAACACCGTGGCCCCTTTCTTTGAGATAACTCTGCACTATTGCGAGCTGTAAATGCCACTTCCAGCTTAGCTGTGCAGAAGAAGCACAACAAGAACAAGAAATATCTCGGAATATGTTCGTCAGGCCCCTTCACTTGAGCTACATCTGCAAATATCTCGGAAACGAAGCGAGCTATGGCAAAATATCAAGACACCTCTTTGTAGACAATTAAGTTTCCTACTATTTATGTTCTATGATATTTTTTGATCAGATGCGTAGTTCTCGAGATATATCAAGATATTTAAAAGTTCCGAAGCCGCACCAACATAATAGAGATACAGAAACACCGTGGCCCCTTTCTTTGAGATAACTCTGCACTATTGCGAGCTGCAAATGCCACTTCCAGCTTAGCTGTGCAGAAGAAGAACAACAAGAAGAAGAAATATCTCGAAATATGTCCGTCAGGCCCCTTCCCTTGAGATGAATCTGCAAATATCTCGGAAACGAAGCGAGCTATGGCAAAATGTTAAGAGACCTTATTTGTAGAGAATTAAGTTTCCTAATTTTTATGTTGTATGATATTTTTTGATCAGATGCGTAGTCTCGAGATATATCAAGATATTTAAAAGTTCCGAAGCCGCGCCAACATAATAGAGATACAGAAACACCGTGGCCCCTTTCTTTGAGATAACTCTGCACTATTGCGCGCTGCAAATGCCACTTCCAGCTTAGCAGTGCAGAAGAAGAACAACAAGAAGAAGAAATATCTCGAAATATGTCCGTCAGGCCCCTTCCCTTGAGATAAATCTGCAAATATCTCGGAAACGAAGCGAGCTATGGCAAAATGTTAAGAGACCTTTCTTGTAGAGAATTAAGTTTCCTACTTTTTATGTAGTATGATATTTTTTGATCAGATGCGTAGTTCTCGAGATATATCAAGATATTTAAAAGTTCCGAAGCCGCACCAACATAATAGAGATACAGAAACACCGTGGCCCCTTTCTTTGCGATAACACTGCACTATTGCGAGCTGCAAATGCCACTTCCAGCGTAGCTGTGCAGAAGAGGAACAACAAGAAGAAGAAATATCTCGAAATATGTCCGTCAGGCCCCTTCCCTTGAGATAAATCTGCAAATATCTCGGAAACGAAGCAAGCTATGGCAAAATGTTAAGAGACCTTTCTTCTAGAGAATTAAGTTTCCTACTTTTCATGTAGTATGACATTTTTTGATCAGATGCGTAGTTCTCGAGATATATCAAGATATTTAAAAGTTCCGAAGCCGCACCAACATAATAGAGATTCAGAAACACCGTGGCCCCTCTCTTTGAGATAACTCTGCACTATTGCGAGCTGCAAATGCCACTTCCAGCTTAGCTGTGCAGAAGAAGCACAACAAGAACAAGAAATATCTCGGAATATGTTCGTCAGGCCCCTTCACTTGAGCTACATCTGCAAATATCTCGGAAACGAAGCGAGCTATGGCAAAATATCAAGACACCTCTTTTGTAGACAATTAAGTTTCCTACTATTTATGTTCTATGATATTTTTTGATCAGATGCGTAGTTCTCGAGATATATCAAGATATTTAAAAGTTCCGAAGCCGCACCAACATAATAGAGATACAGAAACACCGTGGCCCCTTTCTTTGAGATAACTCTGCACTATTGCGAGCTGCAAATGCCACTTCCAGCTTAGCTGTGCAGAAGAAGAACAACAAGAAGAAGAAATATCTCGAAATATGTCCGTCAGGCCCCTTCCCTTGAGATAAATCTGCAAATATCTCGGAAACGAAGCGAGCTATGGCAAAATGTTTAGAGACCGTTCTTGTAGAGAATTAAGTTTCCTACTTTTTATGTAGTATGATATTTTTTGATCAGATGCGCAGTTCTCGAGATATATCAAGATATTTAAAAGTTCCGAAGCCGCACCAACATAATAGAGATACAGAAACACCGTGGCCCCTCTCTTTGAGATAACTCTGCACTATTGCGAGCTGCAAATGCCACTTCCAGCTTAGCTGTGCAGAAGAAGCACAACAAGAACAAGAAATATCTCGGAATATGTTCGTCAGGCCCCTTCACTTGAGCTACATCTGCAAATATCTCGGAAACGAACCGAGCTATGGCAAAATGTCAAGACACCTGTTTTGTAGAGAATTAAGTTTCCTACTATTTATGTTCTATGATATTTTTTGATCAGATGCGTGGTTCTCGAGATATATCAAGATATTTAAAAGTTCCGAAGCCGCACCAACATAATAGAGATACAGTAACACCGTGGCCCCTTTCTTTGAGATAACTCTGCACTATTGCGAGCTGCAAATGCCACTTCCAGCTTAGCTGTGCAGAAGAAGAACAACAAGAAGAAGAAATATCTCGAAATATGTCCGTCAAGCCCCTTCCCTTGAGATAAATCTGCAAATATCTCGGAAACGAAGAGAGCTATGGCAAAATGTTAAGAGACCTTTTTTGTAGAGAATTAAGTTTCCTACTTTTTATGTTCTATGATATTTTTTGATCAGATGCGTAGTTCCCGAGATATATCAAGATATTTAACAGTTCCGAAGCCGCACCAACATAATAGAGATACAGAAACACCGTGGCCCCTCTCTTTGAGATAACTCTGCACTATTGCGAGCTGCAAATGCCACTTCCAGCTTAGCTGTGCAGAAGAAGAACAACAAGAAGAAGAAATATCTAGAAATATGTCCGTCAGGCCCCTTCCCTTGAGATGAATCTGCAAATATCTCGGAAACGAAGCGAGCTATGGCAAAATGTTTAGAGACCTTTCTTGTAGAGAATTAAGTTTCCTACTTTTTATGTAGTATGATATTTTTTGATCAGATGCGTAGTTCTCGAGATATATCAAGATATTTAAAAGTTCCGAAGCCACAACATCATAATAGAGATACAGAAACACCGTGGCCCCTTTGTTTGAGATAACTCTGCACTATTGCGAGCTGCAAATGCCACTTCCAGTTTAGTTGTGCAGAAGAAGAACAACAAGAAGAAGAAATATCTCGAAATATGTCCGTCAGGCCCCTTCCCTTGAGATAAATCTGCAAATATCTCGGAAACGAAGCGAGCTATGGCAAAATGTTAAGAGACCTTTTTTGTAGAGAATCATGTTTCCTACAATTTATGTTCTATGATATTTTTTGATCAGAAGCGTAGTTTTCGAGATATATCGAGATATTTAAAAGTTCCGAAGCCGCACCAACATAATAGAGATACAGAAGCACCGTGGCCCCTTTCTTTGAGATAACTCTCCACTAGTGCGAGCCGCAAATGCCACTTCCAGCTTAGCTGTGCAGAAGAAGAACAACAAGAAGAAGAAATATCTCGAAATATGTCCGTCAGGCCCCTTCCCTTGAGATAAATCTGCAAATATCTCGGAAACGAAGAGAGCTATGGCAAAATGTTAAGAGACCTTTTTTGTAGAGAATTAAGTTTCCTACTTTTTATGTTCTATGATATTTTTTGATCAGATGCGTAGTTCCCGAGATATATCAAGATATTTAACAGTTCCGAAGCCGCACCAACATAATAGAGATACAGAAACACCGTGGCCCCTCTCTTTGAGATAACTCTGCACTATTGCGAGCTGCAAATGCCACTTCCAGCTTAGCTGTGCAGAAGAAGAACAACAAGAAGAAGAAATATCTAGAAATATGTCCGTCAGGCCCCTTCCCTTGAGATAAATCTGCAAATATCTCGGAAACGAAGCGAGCTATGGCAAAATGTTTAGAGACCGTTCTTGTAGAGAATTAAGTTTCCTACTTTTTATGTAGTATGATATTTTTTGATCAGATGCGTAGTTCTCGAGATATATCAAGATATTTAAAAGTTCCGAAGCCGCACCAACATAATAGAGATACAGAAACACCGTGGCCCCTCTCTTTGAGATAACTCTGCAGTATTGCGAGCTGCAAATGCCACTTCCAGCTTAGCTGTGTAGAAGAAGCACAACAAGAACAAGAAATATCTCGGAATATGTTCGTCAGGCCCCTTCACTTGAGCTACATCTGCAAATATCTCGGAAACGAAGCGAGCTATGGCAAAATGTCAAGACACCTCTTTTGTAGAGAATTAAGTTTCCTACTATTTATGTTCTATGATATTTTTTGATCAGATGCGTAGTTCTCGAGATATATCAAGATATTTAAAAGTTCCGAAGCCGCACCAACATAATAGAGATACAGTAACACCGTGGCCCCTTTCTTTGCGATAACACTGCACTATTGCGAGCTGCAAATGCCACTTCCAGCGTAGCTGTGCAGAAGAGGAACAACAAGAAGAAGAAATATCTCGAAATATGTCCGTCAGGCCCCTTCCCTTGAGATAAATCTGCAAATATCTCGGAAACGAAGCAAGCTATGGCAAAATGTTAAGAGACCTTTCTTCTAGAGAATTAAGTTTCCTACTTTTTATGTAGTATGACATTTTTTGATCAGATGCGTAGTTCTCGAGATATATCAAGATATTTAAAAGTTCCGAAGCCGCACCAACATAATAGAGATTCAGAAACACCGTGGCCCCTCTCTTTGAGATAACTCTGCACTATTGCGAGCTGCAAATGCCACTTCCAGCTTAGCTGTGCAGAAGAAGCACAACAAGAACAAGAAATATCTCGGAATATGTTCGTCAGGCCCCTTCACTTGAGCTACATCTGCAAATATCTCGGAAACGAAGCGAGCTATGGCAAAATATCAAGACATCTCTTTTGTAGACAATTAAGTTTCCTACTATTTATGTTCTATGATATTTTTTGATCAGATGCGTAGTTCTCGAGATATATCAAGATATTTAAAAGTTCCGAAGCCGCACCAACATAATAGAGATACAGAAACACCGTGGCCCCTTTCTTTGAGATAACTCTGCACTATTGCGAGCTGGAAATGCCACTTCCAGCTTAGCTGTGCAGAAGAAGAACAACAAGAAGAAGAAATATCTCGAAATATGTCCGTCAAGCCCCTTCCCTTGAGATAAATCTGCAAATATCTCGGAAACGAAGCGAGCTATGGCAAAATGTTTAGAGACCTTTCTTGTAGAGAATTAAGTTTCCTACTTTTTATGTAGTATGATATTTTTTGATCAGATGCGTAGTTCTCGAGATATATCAAGATATTTAAAAGTTCCGAAGCCACACCATCATAATAGAGATACAGAAACACCGTGGCCCCTTTGTTTGAGATAACTCTGCACTATTGCGAGCTGCAAATGCCACTTCCAGTTTAGTTGTGCAGAAGAAGAACAACAAGAAGAAGAAATATCTCGAAATATGTCCGTCAGGCCCCTTCCCTTGAGATAAATCTGCAAATATCTCGGAAACGAAGCGAGCTATGGCAAAATGTTAAGAGACCTTTTTTGTAGAGAATCATGTTTCCTACAATTTATGTTCTATGATATTTTTTGATCAGAAGCGTAGTTTTCGAGATATATCGAGATATTTAAAAGTTCCGAAGCCGCACCAACATAATAGAGATACAGAAGCACCGTGGCCCCTTTCTTTGAGATAACTCTCCACTAGTGCGAGCCGCAAATGCCACTTCCAGCTTAGCTGTGCAGAAGAAGAACAACAAGAAGAAGAAATATCTCGAAATATGTCCGTCAGGCCCCTTCCCTTGAGATAAATCTGCAAATATCTCGGAAACGAAGAGAGCTATGGCAAAATGTTAAGAGACCTTTTTTGTAGAGAATTAAGTTTCCTACTTTTTATGTTCTATGATATTTTTTGATCAGATGCGTAGTTCCCGAGATATATCAAGATATTTAACAGTTCCGAAGCCGCACCAACATAATAGAGATACAGAAACACCGTGGCCCCTCTCTTTGAGATAACTCTGCACTATTGCGAGCTGCAAATGCCACTTCCAGCTTAGCTGTGCAGAAGAAGAACAACAAGAAGAAGAAATATCTAGAAATATGTCCGTCAGGCCCCTTCCCTTGAGATAAATCTGCAAATATCTCGGAAACGAAGCGAGCTATGGCAAAATGTTTAGAGACCGTTCTTGTAGAGAATTAAGTTTCCTACTTTTTATGTAGTATGATATTTTTTGATCAGATGCGTAGTTCTCGAGATATATCAAGATATTTAAAAGTTCCGAAGCCGCACCAACATAATAGAGATACAGAAACACCGTGGCCCCTCTCTTTGAGATAACTCTGCAGTATTGCGAGCTGCAAATGCCACTTCCAGCTTAGCTGTGTAGAAGAAGCACAACAAGAACAAGAAATATCTCGGAATATGTTCGTCAGGCCCCTTCACTTGAGCTACATCTGCAAATATCTCGGAAACGAAGCGAGCTATGGCAAAATGTCAAGACACCTCTTTTGTAGAGAATTAAGTTTCCTACTATTTATGTTCTATGATATTTTTTGATCAGATGCGTAGTTCTCGAGATATATCAAGATATTTAAAAGTTCCGAAGCCGCACCAACATAATAGAGATACAGTAACACCGTGGCCCCTTTCTTTGAGATAACTCTGCACTATTGCGAGCTGCAAATGCCACTTCCAGCTTAGCTGTGCAGAAGAAGAACAACAAGAAGAAGAAATATCTAGAAATATGTCCGTCAGGCCCCTTCCCTTGAGATAAATCTGCAAATATCTCGGAAACGAAGCGAGCTATGGCAAAATGTTTAGAGACCTTTCTTGTAGAGAATTAAGTTTCCTACTTTTTATGTAGTATCATATTTTTTGATCAGATGCGTAGTTCTCGAGATATATCAAGATATTTAAAAGTTCCGAAGCCGCACCAACATAATAGAGATACAGAAACACCGTGGCCCCTCTCTTTGAGATAACTCTGCACTATTGCGAGCTGCAAATGCCATTTCCAGCTTAGCTGTGCAGAAGAAGCACAACAAGAACAAGAAATATCTCGGAATATGTTCGTCAGGCCCCTTCACTTGAGCTACATCTGCAAATATCTCGGAAACGAAGCGAGCTATGGCAAAATGTCAAGACACCTCTTTTGTAGAGAATTAAGTTTCCTACTATTTATGTTCTATGATATTTTTTGATCAGATGCGTAGTTCTCGAGATATATCAAGATATTTAAAAGTTCCGAAGCCGCACCAACATAATAGAGATACAGTAACACCGTGGCCCCTTTCTTTGAGATAACTCTGCACTATTGCGAGCTGCAAATGCCACTTCCAGCTTAGCTGTGCAGAAGAAGAACAACAAGAAGAAGAAATATCTCGAAATATGTCCGTCAGGCCCTTTCCCTTGAGATATATCTGCAAATATCTCGGAAACGAAACGAGCTATGGCAAAATCTTAAGAGACCTTTTTTGTAGAGAATTATGTTTCCTACTTTTTATGTTCTATGACATTTTTTGATCAGATGCGTAGTACCCGAGATATATCAAGATATTTAAAAGTTCCGAAGCCGCACCATCATAATAGAGATACAGAAACACCGTGGCCCCTTTCTTTGAGATAACTCTGCACTATTGCGAGCTGCAAATGCCACTTCCAGTTTAGTTGTGCAGAAGAAGAACAACAAGAAGAAGAAATATCTCGAAATATGTCCGTCAGGCCCCTTCCCTTGAGATAAATCTGCAAATATCTCGGAAACGAAGCGAGCTATGGCAAAATCTTAAGAGACCTTTTTCGTAGAGAATTAAGTTTCCTACTTTTTATGTTCTATGATATTTTTTGATCAGATGCGTAGTTCTCGAGATATACCAAGATATTTAAAAGTTCCGAAGCCGCACCAACATAATAGAGATACAGAAACACCGTGGCCCCTTTCTTTGAGATAACTCTGCACTATTGCGAGCTGTAAATGCCACTTCCAGCTTAGCTGTGCAGAAGAAGAACAACAAGAAGAAGAAATATCTCGAAATATCTCCGTCAGGCCCCTTCCCGTGAGATAAATCTGCAAATATCTCGGAAACGAAGCGAGCTATGGCAAAATGTTAAGAGACCTTTTTTGTAAAGAATTAAGTTTCCTACTTTTTATGTTCTATGATATTTTTTGATCAGATGCGTAGTTCTCGAGGTATATCCAGATATTTAAAAGTTCCGAAGCGGCACAAACATAATAGAGATACAGAAACACCGTGGCCCCTTTCTTTGAGGTAACTCTGCACTATTGCGAGCTGCAAATGCCACTTCCAGCTTAGCTGTGCAGAAGAAGAACAACAAGAAGAAGAAATATCTCGAAATATGTCCGTCAGGCCCCTTCCCTTGAGATAAATCTGCAAATATCTCGGAAACCAAGCGAGCTATGGCAAAATGTTAAGAGACCTTTTTTGTAAAGAATTAAGTTTCCCACATTTTATGTTCTATGATATTTTTTGATCAGATGCGTAGTTCTCGAGATATATCAAGATATTTAAAAGTTCCGAAGCGGCACCAACATAATAGAGATACAGAAACACCGTGGCCCCTTTCTTTGAGGCAACTCTGCACTATTGCGAGCTGGAAATGCCACTTCCAGTTTAGCTGTGCAGAAGAAGAACGACAAGAAGGAGAAATATCTCGAAATATGTCCGTCAGGCCCCTTCCCTTGAGATAGATCTGCAAATATCTCGGAAACGAAACGAGCTATGGCAAAATGTTAAGAGACCTATTTTGTAGAGAATTAAGTTTCCTACTTTTTATGTTCTATGATATTTTTTGATCAGATGCGTAGTTCTCGAGATATATCAAGATATTTAAAAGTTCCGAAGCCGCACCAACATAATAGAGATACAGAAACACTGTGGCCCCTTTCTTTGAGATAACTCTGCACTGCTGCGAGCTGCAAATGCCACTTCCAGCTTAGCTGTGCAGAAAAAGAACAACAAGAAGAAGAAATATCTCGAAATATGTCCGTCAGTCCCCTTCCCTTGAGATAAATCTGCAAATATCTCGGAAACGAAGCGAGCTATGGCAAAATGTTAAGAGACCTTTTTTGTAGAGAATTAAGCTTCCCACTTTTTATGTTCCATGATATTTTTTGATCAGATGCGTAGTTCTCGAGATATATCAAGATATTTAAAAGTTCCGAAGCCGCACCAACATAATAGAGATACAGAAACACTGTGGCCCCTTTCTTTGAGATAACTCTGCACTATTGCGAGCTGCAAATGCCACTTCCAGCTTAGCTGTGCAGAAGAAGAACAACAAGAAGAAGAAATATCTCGAAATATGTCCGTCAGGCCCCTTCCCTTGAGATATATCGGCAAATATCTCGGAAACGAAACGAGCTATGGCAAAATCTTGAGAGACCTTTTTTGTAGAGAGTTATGTTTCCTACAATTTATGTTCTATGATATTTTTTGATCAGATGCGTAGTTCTCGAGATATATCCAGATATTTAAAAGTTCCGAAGCGGCACCAACATAATAGAGATACAGAAACACCGTGGCCCCTTTCTTTGAGGTAACTCTGCACTATTGCGAGCTGCAAATGCCACTTCCAGCTTAGCTGTGCAGAAGAAGAACAACAAGAAGAAGAAATATCTCGAAATATGTCCGTCAGGCCCCTTCCCTTGTGATAAATCTGCAAATATCTCGGAAACCAAGCGAGCTATGGCAAAATGTTAGGAGACCTTTTTTGTAAAGAATTAAGTTTCCCACATTTTATGTTCTATGATATTTTTTGATCAGATGCGTAGTTCTCGAGATATATCAAGATATTTAAAACTTCCGAAGCGGCACCAACATAATAGAGATACAGAAACACCGTGGCCCCTTTCCTTGAGGTAACTCTGCACTATTGCGAGCTGCAAATGCCACTTCCAGCTTAGCTGTGCAGAAGAAGAACAACAAGAAGAAGAAATATCTCGAAATATGTCCGTCAGGCCCCTTCCCTTGAGATAAATCTGCAAATATCTCGGAAACCAAGCGAGCTATGGCAAAATGTTAAGAGACCTTTTTTGTAAAGAATTAAGTTTCCCACTTTTTATATTCTATGATATTTTTTGATCAGATGCGTAGTTCTCGAGATATATCAAGATATTTAAAAGTTCCGAAGCCGCACCAACATAATAGAGATACAGAAACACTGTGGCCCCTTTCTTTGAGATAACTCTGCACTACTGCGAGCTGCAAATGCCACTTCCAGCTTAGCTGTGCAGAAGAAGAACAACAAGAAGAAGAAATATCTCGAAATATGTCCGTCAGGCCCCTTCCCTTGAGATATATCTGCAAATATCTCGGAAACGAAGCGAGCTATGGCAAAATCTTAAGAGATCTTTTTTGTAGAGAGTTATGTTTCCTACAATTTATGTTCTATGATATTTTTTGATCAGATGCGTAGTTCTCGAGATATATCAAGATATTTAAAAGTTCCGAAGCCGCACCAACATAATAGAGATACAGCAACACCGTGGCCCCTTTCTTTGAGATAACTCTGCACTATTGCGAGCTGCAAATGCCACTTCCAGCTTAGCTGTGCAGAAGAAGAACAACAAGAAGAAGAAATATCTCGAAATATGTCCGTCAGGCCCCTTCCCTTGAGATAAATCTGCAAATATCTCGGAAACGAAGCGAGCTATGGCAAAATGTTAAGAGACCTTTTTTGTAGAGAATTAAGTTTCCTACTTTTTATGTTCTATGATATTTTTTGATCAGATGCGTAGTTCTCGAGATATATCAAGATATTTAAAAGTTCCGAAGCCGCACCAACATAATAGAGATACAGAAACACCGTGGCCCCTTTCTTTGAGATAACTCTGCACTATTGCGAGCTGGAAATGCCACTTCCAGTTTAGCTGTGCAGAAGAAGAACAACAAGAAGAAGAAATATCTCGAAATATGTCCGTCAGGCCCCTTCCCTTGAGATAAATCTGCAAATATCTCGGAAACGAAGCGAGCTATGGCAAAATGTTCAGAGACCTTTTTTGTAGAGAATTATGTTTCCTACAATTTATGTTCTATGATATTTTTTGATCAGAAGCGTAGTTTTCGAGATATATCGAGATATTTAAAAGTTCCGAAGCCGCACCAACATAATAGAGATACAGAAGCACCGTGGCCCCTTTCTTTGAGATAACTCTGCACTAGTGCGAGCCGCAAATGCCACTTCCAGCTTAGCTGTGCAGAAGAAGAACAACAAGAAGAAGAAATATCTCGAATTATGTCCGTCAGGCCCCTTCCCTTGAGATAAATCTGCAAATATCTCGGAAACGAAGCGCGCTATGGCAAAATGTTAAGAGACCTTTTTTGTAGAGAATTAAGTTTCCTACTTTTTATGTTCTATGATATTTTTTGATCAGATGCGTAGTTCTCGAGATATATCAAGATATTTAAAAGTTCCGAAGCCGCACCAACATAATAGAGATACAGAAACACCGTGGCCCCTTTCTTTGAGTTAACTCTGCACTGTTGCGAGCTGGAAATGCCACTTCCAGTTTAGCTGTGCAGAAGAAGAACGACAAGAAGAAGAAATATCTCGAAATATGTCCGTCAGGCCCCTTCCCTTGAGATAAATCTGCAAATATCTCGGAAACGAAGCGCGCTATGGCAAAATGTTAAGAGACCTTTTTTGTAGAGAATTAAGTTTCCTACTTTTTATGTTCTATGATATTTTTTGATCAGATGCGTAGTTCTCGAGATATATCAAGATATTTAAAAGTTCCGAAGCCGCACCAACATAATAGAGATACAGAAACACCGTGGCCCCTTTCTTTGAGTTAACTCTGCACTATTGCGAGCTGGAAATGCCACTTCCAGTTTAGCTGTGCAGAAGAAGAACGACAAGAAGAAGAAATATCTCGAAATATGTCCGTCAGGCCCCTTCCCTTGAGATAGATCTGCAAATATCTCGGAAACGAAGCGAGCTATGGCAAAATGTTAAGAGACCTTTTTTGTAGAGAATTAAGTTTTCCACTTTTTATGATCCATGATATTTTTTGATCAGATGCGTAGTTCTCGAGATATATCAAGATATTTAAAAGTTCCGAAGCTGCACAAACATAATAGAGATACAGAAACACCGTGGGCCCTTTCTTTGAGATATCCCTGCACTATTGCGAGCTGCAAATGCCACTTCCAGCTTAGCTGTGCAGAAGAAGAACAACAAGAAGAAGAAATATCTCGAAATATGTCCGTCAGGCCCCGTCCCTTGAGATGTATCTGCAAATATCTCGGAAACGAAGCGAGCTATGGCAAAATGTTAAGAGACCTTTCTTGTAGAGAATTAAGTTTCCTACTTTTCATGTTCTATGATATTTTTTGATCAGATGCGTAGTTCTCGAGACATATCAAGATATTTAAAAGTTCTGAAGCCGCACCACCATAATAGAGATACAGAAACACCGTGGCCCCTTTCTTTGAGATAACTCTGCACTATTGCGAGCTGCAAATGCCACTTGCAGCTTAGCTGTGCAGAAGAAGAACAACAAGAAGAAGAAATATCTCGAAATATGTCCGTCAGGCCCCTTCTCTTGAGATAAATCTGCGAATATCTCGGAAACGAAGCGAGCTATGGCAAAATGTTAGGAGACCTTTTTTGTAGAGAATCAAGTTTCCTACTTTTTATGTTCTATGATATTTTTTGATCAGATGCGTAGTTCTCGAGATATATCAAGATATTTAAAAGTTCCGAAGCCGCACCAACATAATAGAGATACAGAAACACCGTGGCCCCTTTCTTTGAGATAACTCTGCACTATTGCGAGCTGCAAGTGCCACTTCCAGCTTAGCTATGCAGAAGAAGAACAACAAGAAGAAGAAATATCTCGAAATATGTCCGTCAGGCCCCTTCCCTTGAGATGTATCTGCAAATATCTCGGAAACGAAGCGAGCTATGGCAAAATGTTAAGAGACCTTTTTTGTAGAGAATTATGTTTCCTACAATTTATGTTCTATGTTACTTTTTGATCAGAAGCGTAGTTTTCCAGATATATCGAGATATTTAAAAGTTCCGAAGCCGCACCAACATAATAGAGATACAGAAACCCCGTGGCCTCTTTCTCTGAGATAACTCTGCACTATTGCGAGCTGCAAATGCCACTTCCAGCTTAGCTGTGCAGAAGAAGAACAACAAGAAGAAGAAATATCTCGAAATATGTCCGTCAGGCACCTTCCCTAGAGATAAACCTGCAAATATCTCGGAAACGAAGCGAGCTAAGGCAAAATGTTAAGAGACCTTTTTTGTAGAGAATTAAGTTTCCTACAATTTATGTTCTATGATATTTTTTGATCAGAAGCGTAGTTTTCGAGATATATCGAGATATTTAAAAGTTCCGAAGCCGCACCAACATAATAGAGATACAGAAACACCGTGGCCCCTTTCTTTGAGATAACTCTGCACTATTGCGAGCTGCAAATGCCACTTCCAGCTTAGCTGTGCAGAAGAAGAACAACAAGAAGAAGAAATATCTCGAAATATGTCCGTCAGGCCCCTTCCCTTGAGATAAATCTGCAAATATCTCGGAAACGAAGCGAGCTATGGCAAAATGTTAAGAGACCTTTTTTGTAGAGAATTAAGTTTTCCACTTTTTATGATCCATGATATTTTTTGATCAGATGCGTAGTTCTCGAGATATATCAAGATATTTAAAAGTTCCGAAGCTGCACCAACATAATAGAGATACAGAAACACCGTGGCCCCTTTCTTTGAGATAACTCTGCACTATTGCGAGCTGCAAATGCCACTTCCAGCTTAGCTGTGCAGAAGAAGAACAACAAGAAGAAGAAATATCTCGAAATATGTCCGTCAGGCCCCTTCCCTTGAGATAAATCTGCAAATATCTCGGAAACGAAGCGAGCTAAGGCAAAATGTTAAGAGACCTTTTTTGTAGAAAATTAAGTTTCCTACAATTTATGTTCTATGATATTTTTTGATCAGAAGCGTAGTTTTCGAGATATATCGAGATATTTAAAAGTTCCGGAGCCGCACCAACATAATAGAGATACAGAAACACCGTGGCCCCTTTCTTTGAGATAACTCTGCACTAGTGCGAGCCGCAAATGCCACTTCCAGCTTAGCTGTGCAGAAGAAGAACAACAAGAAGAAGAAATATCTCGAAATATGTCCGTCAGGCCCCTTCCCTTGAGATAAATCTGCAAATATCTCGGAAACGAAGCGAGCTATGGCAAAATGTTAAGAGACCTTTTTTGTAGAGAATTAAGTTTCCTACTTTTTATGTTCTATGATATTTTTTGATCAGATGCGTAGTTCTCGAGACATATCAAGATATTTAAAAGTTCCGAAGCCGCACCACCATAATAGAGATACAGAAACACCGTGGCCCCTTTCTTTGAGGTAACTCTGCACTATTGCGAGCTGCAAATGCCACTTGCAGCTTAGCTGTGCAGAAGAAGAACAACAAGAAGAAGAAATATCTCGAAATATGTCCGTCAGGCCCCTTCCCTTGAGATAAATCTGCAAATATCTCGGAAACGAAGCGAGCTATGGCAAAATGTTAGGAGACCTTTTTTGTAGAGAATTAAGTTTCCTACTTTTTATGTTCTATGATATTTTTTGATCAGATGCGTAGTTCTCGAGATATATCAAGATATTTAAAAGTTCCGAAGCCGCACCAACATAATAGAGATACAGAAACACCGTGGCCCCTTTCTTTGAGATAACTCTGCACTATTGCGAGCTGCAAATGCCACTTCCAGCTTAGCTGTGCAGAAGAAGAACAACAAGAAGAAGAAATATCTCGAAATATGTCCGTCAGGCCCCTTCCCTTGAGATAAATCTGCAAATATCTCGGAAACGAAGCGAGCTATGGCAAAATGTTAGGAGACCTTTTTTGTAGAGAATTAAGTTTCCTACTTTTTATGTTCTATGATATTTTTTGATCAGATGCGTAGTTCTCGAGATATACCAAGATATTTAAAAGTTCCGAAGCCGCACCAACATAATAGAGATACAGAAACACCGTGGCCCCTTTCTTTGAGATAACTCTGCACTATTGCGAGCTGCAAATGCCACTTCCAGCTTAGCTGTGCAGAAGAAGAACAACAAGAAGAAGAAATATCTCGAAATATGTCCGTCAGGCCCCTTCCCTTGAGATAAATCTGCAAATATCTCGGAAACGAAGCGAGCTATGGCAAAATGTTAAGAGACCTTTTTTGTAGAGAATTAAGTTTTCCACTTTTTATGATCCATGATATTTTTTGATCAGATGCGTAGTTCTCGAGATATATCAAGATATTTAAAAGTTCCGAAGCTGCACCAACATAATAGAGATACAGAAACACCGTGGCCCCTTTCTTTGAGATAACTCTGCACTATTGCGATCTGCAAATGCCACTTGCAGCTTAGCTGTGCAGAAGAAGAACAACAAGAAGAAGAAATATCTCGAAATATGTCCGTCAGGCCCCTTCCCTTGAGATAAATCTGCAAATATCTCGGAAACGAAGCGAGCTAGGGCAAAATGTTAAGAGACCTTTTTTGTAGAAAATTAAGTTTCCTACAATTTATGTTCTATGATATTTTTTGATCAGAAGCGTAGTTTTCGAGATATATCGAGATATTTAAAAGTTCCGGAGCCGCACCAACATAATAGAGATACAGAAACACCGTGGCCCCTTTCTTTGAGATAACTCTGCACTAGTGCGAGCCGCAAATGCCACTTCCAGCTTAGCTGTGCAGAAGAAGAACAACAAGAAGAAGAAATATCTCGAAATATGTCCGTCAGGCCCCTTCCCTTGAGATAAATCTGCAAATATCTCGGAAACGAAGCGAGCTATGGCAAAATGTTAAGAGACCTTTTTTGTAGAGAATTAAGTTTCCTACTTTTTATGTTCTATGATATTTTTTGATCAGATGCGTAGTTCTCGAGACATATCAAGATATTTAAAAGTTCCGAAGCCGCACCACCATAATAGAGATACAGAAACACCGTGGCCCCTTTCTTTGAGGTAACTCTGCACTATTGCGAGCTGCAAATGCCACTTGCAGCTTAGCTGTGCAGAAGAAGAACAACAAGAAGAAGAAATATCTCGAAATATGTCCGTCAGGCCCCTTCCCTTGAGATAAATCTGCAAATATCTCGGAAACGAAGCGAGCTATGGCAAAATGTTAGGAGACCTTTTTTGTAGAGAATTAAGTTTCCTACTTTTTATGTTCTATGATATTTTTTGATCAGATGCGTAGTTCTCGAGATATATCAAGATATTTAAAAGTTCCGAAGCCGCACCAACATAATAGAGATACAGAAACACCGTGGCCCCTTTCTTTGAGACAACTCTGCACTATTGCGAGCTGCAAATGCCACTTCCAGCTTAGCTGTGCAGAAGAAGAACAACAAGAAGAAGAAATATCTCGAAATATGTCCGTCAGGCCCCTTCCCTTGAGATAAATCTGCAAATATCTCGGAAACGAAGCGAGCTATGGCAAAATGTTAGGAGACCTTTTTTGTAGAGAATTAAGTTTCCTACTTTTTATGTTCTATGATATTTTTTGATCAGATGCGTAGTTCTCGAGATATACCAAGATATTTAAAAGTTCCGAAGCCGCACCAACATAATAGAGATACAGAAACACCGTGGCCCCTTTCTTTGAGATAACTCTGCACTATTGCGAGCTGCAAATGCCACTTCCAGCTTAGCTGTGCAGAAGAAGAACAACAAGAAGAAGAAATATCTCGAAATATGTCCGTCAGGCCCCTTCCCTTGAGATGTATCTGCAAATATCTCGAAAACGAAGCGAGCTATGGCAAAATGTTAGGAGACCTTTTTTGTAGAGAATTAAGTTTCCTGCTTTTTATGTTCTATGATATTTTTTGATCAGATGCGTAGTTCTCGAGATATATCAAGATATTTAAAAGTTCCGAAGCCGCACCAACATAATAGAGATACAGTAACACCGTGGCCCCTTTCTTTGAGATAACTCTGCACTATTGCGAGCTGCAAGTGCCACTTCCAGCTTAGCTATGCAGAAGAAGAACAACAAGAAGAAGAAATATCTCGAAATATGTCCGTCAGGCCCCTTCCCTTGAGATGTATCTGCAAATATCTCGGAAACGAAGCGAGCTATGGCGAAATGTTAAGAGACCTTTTTTGTAGAGAATTATGTTCCCTACAATTTATGTTCTATGATATTTTTTGATCAGAAGCGTAGTTTTCCAGATATATCGAGACATTTAAAAGTTCCGAAGCCGCACCAACATAATAGAGATACAGAAACACCGTGGCCCCTTTCTTTGAGATAACTCTGCACTAGTGCGAGCCGCAAATGCCACTTCCAGCTTAGCTGTGCAGAAGAAGAACAACAAGAAGAAATATCTCGAAATATGTCCGTCAGGACCCATCCCTTGAGATATATCTGCAAATATCTCGGAAACCAAACGAGCTATGGCAAAATCTTAGGAGACCTTTTTTGTAGAGAATTAAGTTTCCTACTTTTTATGTTCTATGATATTTTTTGATCAGATGCGTAGTTCTCGAGATGTATCAAGATATTTAAAAGTTCCGAAGCCGCACCAACATAATAGAGATACAGAAACACCGCGGCCCCTTTCTTTGAGATAACTCTGCGCTATTGCGAGCTGGAAATGCCACTTCCAGTTTTGCTGTGCAGAAGAAGAACAACAAGAAGAAGAAATATCTCGAAATATGTCCGTCAGGCCCCTTCCCTTGAGATAAATCTGCAAATATCTCGGAAACGAAGCGAGTTATGGCAAAATGTTAAGAGACGTTTTTTGTAGAGAATTATGTTTCCTACAATTTATGTTCTATCATATTTTTTGAACAGATGCGTAATTTTCGAGATATATCGAGATATTTAAAAGTTCCGAAGCCGCACCAACATAATAGAGATACAGAAACACCGTGGCCCCTTTCTTTGAGATAACTCTGCACTATTGCGAGCTGCAAATGCCACTTCCAGCTTAGCTGTGCAGAAGAAGAACAACAAGAAGAAGAAATATCACGAAATATGTCCGTCAGGCCCGTTCCTTTGAGCTGAATCTGCAAATATCTCGGAAACGAAGCGAGCTATGGCAAAATGTTAAGAGACGTTTTTTGTAGAGAATTATGTTTCCTACAATTTATGTTCTATGATATTTTTTGATCAGAAGCGTAGTTTTCGAGGTATATCGAGATATTTAAAAGTTCCGAAGCCGCACCAACATAATAGAGATTCAGAATCACCGTGGCCCCTTTCTTTGAGATAACTCTGCACTAGTGCGAGCCGCAAATGCCACTTCCAGCTTAGCTGTGGAGAACAAGAACAACAAGAAGAAGAAATATCTCGAAATATGTCCGTCAGGCCCCTTCCCTTGAGATAAATCTGCAAATATCTCGGAAACGAAACGAGCTATGGCAATATGTTAAGAGACCTTTTTTGTAGAGAATTAAGTTTCCTACTTTTTATGTTCTATGATATTTTTTGATCAGGTGCGTAGTTCTCGAGATACATCAAGGTATTTAAAAGTTCCGAAGCCGCACCAACATAATAGAGATACAGAAACACCGTGGCCCCTTTCTTTGAGATAACTCTGCACTATTGCGAGCTGCAAATGCCACTTCCAGCTTAGCTGTGCAGAAGAAGAACAACAAGAAGAAGAAATATCTCGAAATATGTCCGTCAGGCCCCTTCCCTTGAGATGTATCTGCAAATATCTCGAAAACGAAGCGAGCTATGGCAAAATGTTAGGAGACCTTTTTTGTAGAGAATTAAGTTTCCTGCTTTTTATGTTCTATGATATTTTTTGATCAGATGCGTAGTTCTCGAGATATATCAAGATATTTAAAAGTTCCGAAGCCGCACCAACATAATAGAGATACAGAAACACCGTGGCCCCTTTCTTTGAGATAACTCTGCACTATTGCGAGCTGCAAGTGCCACTTCCAGCTTAGCTATGCAGAAGAAGAACAACAAGAAGAAGAAATATCTCGAAATATGTCCGTCAGGACCCATCCCTTGAGATATATCTGCAAATATCTCGGAAACCAAACGAGCTATGGCAAAATCTTAGGAGACCTTTTTTGTAGAGAATTAAGTTTCCTACTTTTTATGTTCTATGATATTTTTTGATCAGATGCGTAGTTCTCGAGATGTATCAAGATATTTAAAAGTTCCGAAGCCGCACCAACATAATAGAGATACAGAAGCACCGCGGCCCCTTTCTTTGAGATAACTCTGCGCTATTGCGAGCTGGAAATGCCACTTCCAGTTTTGCTGTGCAGAAGAAGAACAACAAGAAGAAGAAATATCTCGAAATATGTCCGTCAGGCCCCTTCCCTTGAGATAAATCTGCAAATATCTCGGAAACGAAGCGAGTTATGGCAAAATGTTAAGAGACGTTTTTTGTAGAGAATTATGTTTCCTACAATTTATGTTCTATCATATTTTTTGAACAGATGCGTAGTTTTCGAGATATATCGAGATATTTAAAAGTTCCGAAGCCGCACCAACATAATAGAGATACAGAAACACCGTGGCCCCTTTCTTTGAGATAACTCTGCACTATTGCGAGCTGCAAATGCCACTTCCAGCTTAGCTGTGCAGAAGAAGAACAACAAGAAGAAGAAATATCACGAAATATGTCCGTCAGGCCCGTTCCTTTGAGCTGAATCTGCAAATATCTCGGAAACGAAGCGAGCTATGGCAAAATGTTTAGAGACGTTTTTTGTAGAGAATTATGTTTCCTACAATTTATGTTCTATGATATTTTTTGATCAGAAGCGTAGTTTTCGAGGTATATCGAGATATTTAAAAGTTCCGAAGCCGCACCAACATAATAGAGATTCAGAATCACCGTGGCCCCTTTCTTTGAGATAACTCTGCACTATTGCGAGCTGGAAATGCCACTTCCAGCTTAGCTGTGCAGAAGAAGAACAACAAGAAGAAGAAATATCTCGAAATATGTCCGTCAGGCCCCTTCCCTTGAGATATATCTGCAAATATCTCGGAAACGAAGCGAGCTATGGCAAAATGTTAAGAGACCTTTTTTGTGGAGAATTAAGTTTCCTACTTTTTATGTTCTATGATATTTTTTGATCAGATGCGTAGTTCTCGAGATATATCAAGATATTTAAAAGTTCCGAAGCCGCACCAACATAATAGAGATACAGAAACACCGTGGCCCCTTTCTTTGAGATTTCTCTGCACTATTGCGAGCTGCAAATGCCACTTCCAGCTTAGCTGTGCAGAAGAAGAACAACAAAAATAAGAAATATCTCGAAATATGTCCGTCAGGCCCCTTCCCTTGAGATAACTCTGCACTATTGCGAGCCGCAAATGCCACTTCCAGCTTAGCTGTGCAGAAGAAGAACAACAAGAAGAAGAAATATCTCGAAATATGTCCGTCAGGCACCTTCCCTTGAGATAAATCTGCAAATATCTCGGAAACGAAGCGAGCTATGGCAAAATGTTAAGAGACCTTTTTTGTGGAGAATTAAGTTTCCTACTTTTTATGTTGTATGATATTTTTTGATCAGATGCGTAGTTCTCGAGATATACCAAGATATTTAAAAGTTCCGAAGCCGCACCAACATAATAGAGATACAGAAACACCGTGGCCCCTTTCTTTGAGATAACTCTGCACTATTGCGAGCTGCAAATGCCACTTCCAGCTTAGCTGTGCAGAAGAAGAACAACAAGAAGAAGAAATATCTCGAAATATGTCCGTCAGGCCCCTTCCCTTGAGATGTATCTGCAAATATCTCGAAAACGAAGCGAGCTATGGCAAAATGTTTGGAGACCTTTTTTGTAGAGAATTAAGTTTCCTGCTTTTTATGTTCTATGATATTTTTTGATCAGATGCGTAGTTCTCGAGATATATCAAGATATTTAAAAGTTCCGAAGCCGCACCAACATAATAGAGATACAGAAACACCGTGGCCCCTTTCTTTGAGATAACTCTGCACTATTGCGAGCTGCAAGTGCCACTTCCAGCTTAGCTGTGCAGAAGAAGAACAACAAGAAGAAGAAAAATCTCAAAATATGTCCGTCAGGCCCCTTCCCTTGAGATAAATCTGCAAATATCTCGGAAACGAAGCGAGCTATGGCAAAATGTTAAGAGACCTTTTTTGTAGAGAATTAAGTTTCCTACTTTTTATGTTCTATGATATTTTTTGATCAGATGCGTAGTTCTCGAGATATATCAAGATATTTAAAAGTTCCGAAGCCGCACCAACATAATAGAGATACAGAAACACCGTGGCCCCTTTCTTTGAGATAACTCTGCACTACTGCGAGCTGCAAATGCCACTTCCAGCTTAGCTGTGCAGAAGAAGAACAACAAGAAGAAGAAATATCTCGAAATATGTCCGTCAGGCCCCTTCCCTTGAGATAAATCTGCAAATATCTCGGAAACGAAGCGAGCTATGGCAAAATGTTAAGAGACGTTTTTTGTAGAGAATTATGTTTCCTACAATTTATGTTCTATGATATTTTTTGATCAGAAGCGTAGTTTTCGAGGTATATCGAGATATTTAAGAGTTCCGAAGCCGCACCAACATAATAGAGATTCAGAATCACCGTGGCCCCTTTCTTTGAGATAACTCTGCACTAGTGCGAGCCGCAAATGCCACTTCCAGCTTAGCTGTGCAGAAGAAGAACAACAAGAAGAAGAAATATCTCGAAATATGTCCGTCAGGCCCCTTCCCTTGAGATAAATCTGCAAATATCTCGGAAACGAAGCGAGCTATGGCAATATGTTAAGAGACCTTTTTTGTAGAGAATTAAGTTTCCTACTTTTTATGTTCTATGATATTTTTTGATCAGGTGCGTAGTTCTCGAGATACATCAAGGTATTTAAAAGTTCCGAAGCCGCACCAACATAATAGAGATACAGAAACACCGTGGCCCCTTTCTTTGAGATAACTCTGCACTATTGCGAGCTGGAAATGCCACTTCCAGCTTAGCTGTGCCGAAGAAGAACAACAAGAAGAAGAAGTATCTCGAAATATGTCCGTCAGGCCCCTTCCCATGAGATAAATCTGCAAATATCTCGGAAACGAAGCGAGCTATGGCAAAATGTTAAGAGACCTTTTTTGTAGAGAATTATGTTTCCTATAATTTATGTTCTATGATATTTTTTGATCAGAAGCGTAGTTTTCGAGATATATCGAGATATTTAAAGGTTCCGAAGCCGCACCAACATAATAGAGATACAGAAACACCGTGGCCCCTTTCTTTGAGATAACTCTGCACAACTGCGAGCTGTAAATGCCACTTCCAGCTTAGCTGTGCAGAAGAAGAACAACAAGAAGAAGAAATACCTCGAAATACATCCGTCAGGCACCTTCCCTTGAGATAAATCTGCAAATATCTCGGAAACGAACCGAGCTATGGCAAAATGTTAAGAGACCTTTTTTGTAGAGAATTAAGTTTCCTACTTTTTATGTTGTATGATATTTTTTGATCAGATGCGTAGTTCTCGAGATATATCAAGATATTTAAAAGTTCCGAAGCCGCACCAACATAATAGAGATACAGAAACACCGTGGCCCCTTTCTTTGAGATAACTCTGCACTATTGCGACCTGCAAATGCCACTTCCAGCTTAGCTGTGCAGAAGAAGAACAACAAGAAGAAGAAATATCTCGAAATATGTCCGTCAGACCCCTTCCCTTCAGATAAATCTGCAAGTATCTCGGAAACGAAGCGAGCTATGGCAAAATGTTAAGAGACCTTTTTTGTAGAGAATTAAGTTTCCTACTTTTTATGTTCTATGATATTTTTTGATCAGATGCGTAGTTCTCGAGATATATCAAGATATTTAAAAGTTCCGAAGCCGCACCAACATAATAGAGATACAGAAACACCGTGGCCCCTTTCTTTGAGATAACTCTGCACTATTGCGAGCTGGAAATGCCACTTCCAGTTTAGCTGTGCAGAAGAAGAACAACAAGAAGAAGAAATATCTCGAAATATGTCCGTCAGGACCCTTCCCTTGAGATAAGTCTGCAAATATCTCGGAAACGAAGCGAGCTATGGCAAAGCGTTAAGAGACCTTTTTTGTAGAGAATTATGTTTCCTACAATTTATGTTCTATGATATTTTTTGATCAGAAGCGTAGTTTTCGAGATATATCGAGATATTTAAAAGTTCCAAAGCCGCACCAACATAATAGAGATACAGAAACACCGTGGCCCCTTTCTTTGAGATAACTCTGCACTATTGCGAGCTGCAAATGCCACTTCCAGCTTAGCTGTGCAGAAGAAGAACAACAAGAAGAAGAAATATCTCGAAATATGTCCGTCAGGCCCCTTCCCTTGAGATGTATCTGCAAATATCTCGAAAACGAAGCGAGCTATGGCAAAATGTTTGGAGACCTTTTTTGTAGAGAATTAAGTTTCCTGCTTTTTATGTTCTATGATATTTTTTGATCAGATGCGTAGTTCTCGAGATATATCAAGATATTTAAAAGTTCCGAAGCCGCACCAACATAATAGAGATACAGAAACACCGTGGCCCCTTTCTTTGAGATAACTCTGCACTATTGCGAGCTGCAAGTGCCACTTCCAGCTTAGCTGTGCAGAAGAAGAACAACAAGAAGAAGAAAAATCTCAAAATATGTCCGTCAGGCCCCTTCCCTTGAGATAAATCTGCAAATATCTCGGAAACGAAGCGAGCTATGGCAAAATGTTAAGAGACCTTTTTTGTAGAGAATTAAGTTTCCTACTTTTTATGTTCTATGATATTTTTTGATCAGATGCGTAGTTCTCGAGATATATCAAGATATTTAAAAGTTCCGAAGCCGCACCAACATAATAGAGATACAGAAACACCGTGGCCCCTTTCTTTGAGATAACTCTGCACTACTGCGAGCTGCAAATGCCACTTCCAGCTTAGCTGTGCAGAAGAAGAACAACAAGAAGAAGAAATATCTCGAAATATGTCCGTCAGGCCCCTTCCCTTGAGATAAATCTGCAAATATCTCGGAAACGAAGCGAGCTATGGCAAAATGTTAAGAGACGTTTTTTGTAGAGAATTATGTTTCCTACAATTTATGTTCTATGATATTTTTTGATCAGAAGCGTAGTTTTCGAGGTATATCGAGATATTTAAAAGTTCCGAAGCCGCACCAACATAATAGAGATTCAGAATCACCGTGGCCCCTTTCTTTGAGATAACTCTGCACTAGTGCGAGCCGCAAATGCCACTTCCAGCTTAGCTGTGCAGAAGAAGAACAACAAGAAGAAGAAATATCTCGAAATATGTACGTCAGGCCCCTTCCCTTGAGATAAATCTGCAAATATCTCGGAAACGAAGCGAGCTATGGCAATATGTTAAGAGACCTTTTTTGTAGAGAATTATGTTTCCTATAATTTATGTTCTATGATATTTTTTGATCAGAAGCGTAGTTTTCGAGATATATCGAGATATTTAAAGGTTCCGAAGCCGCACCAACATAATAGAGATACAGAAACACCGTGGCCCCTTTCTTTGAGATAACTCTGCACTACTGCGAGCTGTAAATGCCACTTCCAGCTTAGCTGTGCAGAAGAAGAACAACAGGAAGAAGAAATACCTCGAAATACATCCGTCAGGCACCTTCCCTTGAGATAAATCTGCAAATATCTCGGAAACGAAGCGAGCTGTGGCAAAATGTTAAGAGACCTTTTTTGTAGAGAATTAAGTTTCCTACTTTTTATGTTGTATGATATTTTTTGATCAGATGCGTAGTTCTCGAGATATATCAAGATATTTAAAAGTTCCGAAGCCGCACCAACATAATAGAGATACAGAAACACCGTGGCCCCTTTCTTTGAGATAACTCTGCACTATTGCTAGCTGGAAATGCCACTTCCAGTTTAGCTGTGCAGAAGAAGAACAACAAGAAGAAGAAATATCTCGGAATATGTCCGTCAGGCCCCTTCCCTTGAGATAAATCTGCAAATATCTCGGAAACGAAGCGAGCTATGGCAAAATGTTAAGAGACCTTTTTTGTAGAGAATTATGTTTCCTATAATTTATGTTCTATGATATTTTTTGATCAGAAGCGTAGTTTTCGAGATATATCGAGATATTTAAAGGTTCCGAAGCCGCACCAACATAATAGAGATACAGAAACACCGTGGCCCCTTCCTTTGAGATAACTCTGCACTATTTCGAGCTGTAAATGCCACTTCCAGCTTAGCTGTGCAGAAGAAGAACAACAGGAAGAAGAAATACCTCGAAATACATCCGTCAGGCACCTTCCCTTGAGATAAATCTGCAAATATCTCGGAAACGAAGCGAGCTATGGCAAAATGTTAAGAGACCTTTTTTGTAGAGAATTAAGTTTCCTACTTTTTATGTTGTATGATATTTTTTGATCAGATGCGTAGTTCTCGAGATATATCAAGATATTTAAAAGCTCCGAAGCCGCACCAACATAATAGAGATACAGAAACACCGTGGCCCCTTTCTTTGAGATAACTCTGCACTATTGCGAGCTGCAAGTGCCACTTCCAGCTTAGCTGTGCAGAAGAAGAACAACAAGAAGAAGAAAAATCTCAAAATATGTCCGTCAGGCCCCTTCCCTTGAGATAAATCTGCAAATATCTCGAAAACGAAGCGAGCTATGGCAAAATGTTTGGAGACCATTTTTGTAGAGAATTAAGTTTCCTGCTTTTTATGTTCTATGATATTTTTTGATCAGATGCGTAGTTCTCGAGATATATCAAGATATTTAAAAGTTCCGAAGCCGCACCAACATAATAGAGATACAGAAACACCGTGGCCCCTTTCTTTGAGATAACTCTGCACTATTGCGAGCTGCAAGTGCCACTTCCAGCTTAGCTGTGCAGAAGAAGAACAACAAGAAGAAGAAAAATCTCAAAATATGTCCGTCAGGCCCCTTCCCTTGAGATAAATCTGCAAATATCTCGGGAACGAAGCGAGCTATGGCAAAATGCTTAGATACCTTTTTTGTAGAGAATTAAGTTTCCTACTGTTTATGTTCTATGATATTTTTTGATCAGATGCGTAGTTCTCGAGATATATCAAGATATTTAAAAGTTCCGAAGCCGCACCAACATAATAGAGATACAGAAACACCGTGGCCCCTTTCTTTGAGATAACTCTGCACTACTGCGAGCTGTAAATGCCACTTCCAGCTTAGCTGTGCAGAAGAAGAACAACAAGAAGAAGAAATACCTCGAAATACATCCGTCAGGCACCTTCCCTTGAGATAAATCTGCAAATATCTCGGAAACGAAGCGAGCTAT
Organism: Osmia lignaria lignaria; assembly: GCF_051020975.1. Classification (NCBI taxonomy): domain Eukaryota; kingdom Metazoa; phylum Arthropoda; class Insecta; order Hymenoptera; family Megachilidae; genus Osmia; species Osmia lignaria. Next base: position 23,391,798 of record NW_027478163.1, read on the forward strand.
GGCAAAATGTTAAGAGACCTTTTTTGTAGAGAATTAAGTTTCCTACTTTTTATGTTGTATGATATTTTTTGATCAGATGCGTAGTTCTCGAGATATATCAAGATATTTAAAAGTTCCGAAGCCGCACCAACATAATAGAGATACAGAAACACCGTGGCCCCTTTCTTTGAGATAACTCTGCACTATTGCTAGCTGGAAATGCCACTTCCAGTTTAGCTGTGCAGAAGAAGAACAACAAGAAGAAGAAATATCTCGGAATATGTCCGTCAGGCCCCTTCCCTTGAGATAAATCTGCAAATATCTCGGAAACGAAGCGAGCTATGGCAAAATGTTAAGAGACCTTTTTTGTAGAGAATTATGTTTCCTATAATTTATGTTCTATGATATTTTTTGATCAGAAGCGTAGTTTTCGAGATATATCGAGATATTTAAAGGTTCCGAAGTCGCACCAACATAATAGAGATACAGAAACACCGTGGCCCCTTCCTTTGAGATAACTCTGCACTATTGCGAGCTGTAAATGCCACTTCCAGCTTAGCTGTGCAGAAGAAGAACAACAAGAAGAAGAAATACCTCGAAATACATCCGTCAGGCACCTTCCCTTGAGATAAATCTGCAAATATCTCGGAAACGAAGCGAGCTATGGCAAAATGTTAAGAGACCTTTTTTGTAGAGAATTAAGTTTCCTACTTTTTATGTTGTATGATATTTTTTGATCAGATGCGTAGTTCTCGAGATATATCAAGATATTTAAAAGTTCCGAAGCCGCACCAACATAATAGAGATACAGAAACACCGTGGCCCCTTTCTTTGAGATAACTCTGCACTATTGCGACCTGCAAATGCCACTTCCAGCTTAGCTGTGCAGAAGAAGAACAACAAGAAGAAGAAATATCTCGAAATATGTCCGTCAGACCCCTTCCCTTGAGATAAATCTGCAAATATCTCGGAAACGAAGCGAGCTATGGCAAAATGTTAAGAGACCTTTTTTGTAGAGAATTAAGTTTCCTACTTTTTATGTTCTATGATATTTTTTGATCAGATGCGTAGTTCTCGAGATATATCAAGATATTTAAAAGTTCCGAAGCCGCACCAACATAATAGAGATACAGAAACACCGTGGCCCCTTTCTTTGAGATAACTCTGCACTACTGCGAGCTGGAAACGCCACTTCCAGTTTAGCTGTGCAGAAGAAGGACAACAAGAAGAAGAAATATCTCGAAATATGTCCGTCAGGCCCCTTCCCTTGAGATAAATCTGCAAATATCTCGGAAAGGAAGCGAGCTATGGCAAAATGCTTAGATACCTTTTTTGTAGAGAATTAAGTTTCCCACTTTTTATGTTCTATGATATTTTTTGATCAGATGCGTAGTTCTCGAGATATATCAAGATATTTAAAAGTTCCGAAGCCGCACCAACATAATAGAGATACAGAAACACCGTGGCCCCTTTCTTTGAGATAACTCTGCACTATTGCTAGCTGGAAATGCCACTTCCAGTTTAGCTGTGCAGAGGAAGAACAACAAGAAGAAGAAATATCTCGAAATATGTCCGTCAGGCCCCTTCCCTTGAGATAAATCGGCAAATATCTCGGAAACGAAGCGAGCTATGGCAAAATGTTAAGAGACCTTTTTTGTAGAGAATTATGTTTCCTATAATTTATGTTCTATGATATTTTTTGATCAGAAGCGTAGTTTTCGAGATATATCGAGATATTTAAAGGTTCCGAAGCCGCACCAACATAATAGAGATACAGAAACACCGTGCCCCCTTTCTTTGAGATAACTCTGCACTATTGCGAGCTGTAAATGCCACTTCCAGCTTAGCTGTGCAGAAGAAGAAGAACAAGAAGAAGAAATACCTCGAAATATATCCGTCAGGCACCTTCCATTGAGATAAATCTGCAAATATCTCGGAAACGAAGCGAGCTATGGCAAAATGTTAAGAGACCTTTTTTGTAGAGAATTAAGTTTCCTACTTTTTATGTTGTATGATATTTTTTGATCAGATGCGTAGTTCTCGAGATATATCAAGATATTTAAAAGTTCCGAAGCCGCACCAACATAATAGAGATACAGAAACACCGTGGCCCCTTTCTTTGAGATAACTCTGCACTATTGCGAGCTGCAAATGCCACTTGCAGCTTAGCTGTGCAGAAGAAGAACAACAAGAAGAAGAAATATCTCGAAATATGTCCGTCAGACCCCTTCCCTTGAGATAAATCTGCAAATATCTCGGAAACGAAGCGAGCTATGGCAAAATGTTAAGAGACCTTTTTTGTAGAGAATTAAGTTTCCTACTTTTTATGTTCTATGATATTTTTTGATCAGATGCGTAGTTCTCGAGATATATCAAGATATTTAAAAGTTCCGAAGCCGCACCAACATAATAGAGATACAGAAACACCGTGGCCCCTTTCTTTGAGATAACTCTGCACTATTGCTAGCTGGAAACGCCACTTCCAGTTTAGCTGTGCAGAAGAAGGACAACAAGAAGAAGAAATATCTCGAAATATGTCCGTCAGGCCCCTTCCCTTGAGATAAATCTGCAAATATCTCGGAAAGGAAGCGAGCTATGGCAAAATGCTTAGATACCTTTTTTGTAGAGAATTAAGTTTCCCACTTTTTATGTTCTATGATATTTTTTGATCAGATGCGTAGTTCTCGAGATATATCAAGATATTTAAAAGTTCCGAAGCCGCACCAACATAATAGAGATACAGAAACACCGTGGCCCCTTTCTTTGAGATAACTCTGCACTATTGCGAGCTGGAAATGCCACTTCCAGTTTAGCTGTGCAGAAGAAGAACAACAAGAAGAAGAAATATCTCGAAATATGTCCGTCAGGACCCTTCCCTTGAGATAAGTCTGCAAATATCTCGGAAACGAAGCGAGCTATGGCAAAACGTTAAGAGACCTTTTTTGTAGAGAATTATGTTTCCTACAATTTATGTTCTATGATATTTTTTGATCAGAAGCGTAGTTTTCGAGATATATCGAGATATTTAAAAGTTCCAAAGCCGCACCAACATAATAGAGATATAGAAACACCGTGGCCCCTTTCTTTGAGATAACTCTGCACTATTGCGAGCTGCAAATGCCACGTCCAGCTTAGCTGTGCAGAAGAAGAACAACAAGAAGAAGAAATATCTCGAAATATGTCCGTCAGGCCCCTTCCCTTGAGATAAATCTGCAAATATCTCGGAAACGAAGCGAGCTATGGCAAAATGTTAAGAGACCTTTTTTGTAGAGAATTAAGTTTCCTACTTTTTATGTTCTATGATATTTTTTGATCAGATGCGTAGTTCTCGAGATATATCAAGATATTTAAAAGTTCCGAAGCCGCACCAACATAATAGAGATACAGAAACACCGTGGCCCCTTTCTTTGAGATAACTCTGCACTACTGCGAGCTGCAAATGCCACTTCCAGCTTAGCTGTGCAGAAGAAGAACAACAAGAAGAAGAAAAATCTCAAAATATGTCCGTCAGGCCCCTTCCCTTGAGATAAATCTGCAAATATCTCGGGAACGAAGCGAGCTATGGCAAAATGCTTAGATACCTTTTTTGTAGAGAATTAAGTTTCCTACTTTTTATGTTCTATGATATTTTTTGATCAGATGCGTAGTTCTCGAGATATATCAAGATATTTAAAAGTTCCGAAGCCGCACCAACATAATAGAGATACAGAAACACCGTGGCCCCTTTCTTTGAGATAACTCTGCACTATTGCTAGCTGGAAACGCCACTTCCAGTTTAGCTGTGCAGAAGAAGGACAACAAGAAGAAGAAATATCTCGAAATATGTCCGTCAGGCCCCTTCCCTTGAGATAAATCTGCAAATATCTCGGAAAGGAAGCGAGCTATGGCAAAATGCTTAGATACCTTTTTTGTAGAGAATTAAGTTTCCCACTTTTTATGTTCTATGATATTTTTTGATCAGATGCGTAGTTCTCGAGATATATCAAGATATTTAAAAGTTCCGAAGCCGCACCAACATAATAGAGATACAGAAACACCGTGGCCCCTTTCTTTGAGATAACTCTGCACTATTGCTAGCTGGAAATGCCACTTCCAGTTTAGCTGTGCAGAGGAAGAACAACAAGAAGAAGAAATATCTCGAAATATGTCCGTCAGGCCCCTTCCCTTGAGATAAATCGGCAAATATCTCGGAAACGAAGCGAGCTATGGCAAAATGTTAAGAGACCTTTTTTGTAGAGAATTATGTTTCCTATAATTTATGTTCTATGATATTTTTTGATCAGAAGCGTAGTTTTCGAGATATATCGAGATATTTAAAGGTTCCGAAGCCGCACCAACATAATAGAGATACAGAAACACCGTGCCCCCTTTCTTTGAGATAACTCTGCACTATTGCGAGCTGTAAATGCCACTTCCAGCTTAGCTGTGCAGAAGAAGAAGAACAAGAAGAAGAAATACCTCGAAATATATCCGTCAGGCACCTTCCCTTGAGATAAATCTGCAAATATCTCGGAAACGAAGCGAGCTATGGCAAAATGTTAAGAGACCTTTTTTGTAGAGAATTAAGTTTCCTACTTTTTATGTTGTATGATATTTTTTGATCAGATGCGTAGTTCTCGAGATATATCAAGATATTTAAAAGTTCCGAAGCCGCACCAACATAATAGAGATACAGAAACACCGTGGCCCCTTTCTTTGAGATAACTCTGCACTATTGCGAGCTGCAAATGCCACTTGCAGCTTAGCTGTGCAGAAGAAGAACAACAAGAAGAAGAAATATCTCGAAATATGTCCGTCAGACCCCTTCCCTTGAGATAAATCTGCAAATATCTCGGAAACGAAGCGAGCTATGGCAAAATGTTAAGAGACCTTTTTTGTAGAGAATTAAGTTTCCTACTTTTTATGTTCTATGATATTTTTTGATCAGATGCGTAGTTCTCGAGATATATCAAGATATTTAAAAGTTCCGAAGCCGCACCAACATAATAGAGATACAGAAACACCGTGGCCCCTTTCTTTGAGATAACTCTGCACTATTGCGAGCTGCAAGTGCCACTTCCAGCTTAGCTGTGCAGAAGAAGAACAACAAGAAGAAGAAAAATCTCAAAATATGTCCGTCAGGCCCCTTCCCTTGAGATAAATCTGCAAATATCTCGGGAACGAAGCGAGCTATGGCAAAATGCTTAGATACCTTTTTTGTAGAGAATTAAGTTTCCTACTTTTTATGTTCTATGATATTTTTTGATCAGATGCGTAGTTCTCGAGATATATCAAGATATTTAAAAGTTCCGAAGCCGCACCAACATAATAGAGATACAGAAACACCGTGGCCCCTTTCTTTGAGATAACTCTGCACTACTGCGAGCTGTAAATGCCACTTCCAGCTTAGCTGTGCAGAAGAAGAACAACAAGAAGAAGAAATACCTCGAAATACATCCGTCAGGCACCTTCCCTTGAGATAAATCTGCAAATATCTCGGAAACGAAGCGAGCTATGGCAAAATGTTAAGAGACCTTTTTTGTAGAGAATTATGCTTCCTATAATTTATGTTCTATGATATTTTTTGATCAGAAGCGTAGTTTTCGAGATATATCGAGATATTTAAAGGTTCCGAAGCCGCACCAACATAATAGAGATACAGAAACACCGTGGCCCCTTCCTTTGAGATAACTCTGCACTATTGCGAGCTGTAAATGCCACTTCCAGCTTAGCTGTGCAGAAGAAGAACAACAAGAAGAAGAAATACCTCGAAATACATCCGTCAGGCACCTTCCCTTGAGATAAATCTGCAAATATCTCGGAAACGAAGCGAGCTATGGCAAAATGTTAAGAGACCTTTTTTGTAGAGAATTAAGTTTCCTACTTTTTATGTTGTATGATATTTTTTGATCAGATGCGTAGTTCTCGAGATATATCAAGATATTTAAAAGTTCCGAAGCCGCACCAACATAATAGAGATACAGAAACACCGTGGCCCCTTTCTTTGAGATAACTCTGCACTATTGCGACCTGCAAATGCCACTTCCAGCTTAGCTGTGCAGAAGAAGAACAACAAGAAGAAGAAATATCTCGAAATATGTCCGTCAGACCCCTTCCCTTGAGATAAATCTGCAAATATCTCGGAAACGAAGCGAGCTATGGCAAAATGTTAAGAGACCTTTTTTGTAGAGAATTAAGTTTCCTACTTTTTATGTTCTATGATATTTTTTGATCAGATGCGTAGTTCTCGAGATATATCAAGATATTTAAAAGTTCCGAAGCCGCACCAACATAATAGAGATACAGAAACACCGTGGCCCCTTTCTTTGAGATAACTCTGCACTACTGCGAGCTGCAAATGCCACTTCCAGCTTAGCTGTGCAGAAGAAGAACAACAAGAAGAAGAAAAATCTCAAAATATGTCCGTCAGGCCCCTTCCCTTGAGATAAATCTGCAAATATCTCGGGAACGAAGCGAGCTATGGCAAAATGCTTAGATACCTTTTTTGTAGAGAATTAAGTTTCCTACTTTTTATGTTCTATGATATTTTTTGATCAGATGCGTAGTTCTCGAGATATATCAAGATATTTAAAAGTTCCGAAGCCGCACCAACATAATAGAGATACAGAAACACCGTGGCCCCTTTCTTTGAGATAACTCTGCACTATTGCTAGCTGGAAACGCCACTTCCAGTTTAGCTGTGCAGAAGAAGGACAACAAGAAGAAGAAATATCTCGAAATATGTCCGTCAGGCCCCTTCCCTTGAGATAAATCTGCAAATATCTCGGAAAGGAAGCGAGCTATGGCAAAATGCTTAGATACCTTTTTTGTAGAGAATTAAGTTTCCCACTTTTTATGTTCTATGATATTTTTTGATCAGATGCGTAGTTCTCGAGATATATCAAGATATTTAAAAGTTCCGAAGCCGCACCAACATAATAGAGATACAGAAACACCGTGGCCCCTTTCTTTGAGATAACTCTGCACTATTGCTAGCTGGAAATGCCACTTCCAGTTTAGCTGTGCAGAGGAAGAACAACAAGAAGAAGAAATATCTCGAAATATGTCCGTCAGGCCCCTTCCCGTGAGATAAATCGGCAAATATCTCGGAAACGAAGCGAGCTATGGCAAAATGTTAAGAGACCTTTTTTGTAGAGAATTATGTTTCCTATAATTTATGTTCTATGATATTTTTTGATCAGAAGCGTAGTTTTCGAGATATATCGAGATATTTAAAGGTTCCGAAGCCGCACCAACATAATAGAGATACAGAAACACCGTGCCCCCTTTCTTTGAGATAACTCTGCACTATTGCGAGCTGTAAATGCCACTTCCAGCTTAGCTGTGCAGAAGAAGAAGAACAAGAAGAAGAAATACCTCGAAATATATCCGTCAGGCACCTTCCCTTGAGATAAATCTGCAAATATCTCGGAAACGAAGCGAGCTATGGCAAAATGTTAAGAGACCTTTTTTGTAGAGAATTAAGTTTCCTACTTTTTATGTTGTATGATATTTTTTGATCAGATGCGTAGTTCTCGAGATATATCAAGATATTTAAAAGTTCCGAAGCCGCACCAACATAATAGAGATACAGAAACACCGTGGCCCCTTTCTTTGAGATAACTCTGCACTATTGCGAGCTGCAAATGCCACTTGCAGCTTAGCTGTGCAGAAGAAGAACAACAAGAAGAAGAAATATCTCGAAATATGTCCGTCAGACCCCTTCCCTTGAGATAAATCTGCAAATATCTCGGAAACGAAGCGAGCTATGGCAAAATGTTAAGAGACCTTTTTTGTAGAGAATTAAGTTTCCTACTTTTTATGTTCTATGATATTTTTTGATCAGATGCGTAGTTCTCGAGATATATCAAGATATTTAAAAGTTCCGAAGCCGCACCAACATAATAGAGATACAGAAACACCGTGGCCCCTTTCTTTGAGATAACTCTGCACTATTGCTAGCTGGAAACGCCACTTCCAGTTTAGCTGTGCAGAAGAAGGACAACAAGAAGAAGAAATATCTCGAAATATGTCCGTCAGGCCCCTTCCCTTGAGATAAATCTGCAAATATCTCGGAAAGGAAGCGAGCTATGGCAAAATGCTTAGATACCTTTTTTGTAGAGAATTAAGTTTCCCACTTTTTATGTTCTATGATATTTTTTGATCAGATGCGTAGTTCTCGAGATATATCAAGATATTTAAAAGTTCCGAAGCCGCACCAACATAATAGAGATACAGAAACACCGTGGCCCCTTTCTTTGAGATAACTCTGCACTATTGCGAGCTGGAAATGCCACTTCCAGTTTAGCTGTGCAGAAGAAGAACAACAAGAAGAAGAAATATCTCGAAATATGTCCGTCAGGACCCTTCCCTTGAGATAAGTCTGCAAATATCTCGGAAACGAAGCGAGCTATGGCAAAACGTTAAGAGACCTTTTTTGTAGAGAATTATGTTTCCTACAATTTATGTTCTATGATATTTTTTGATCAGAAGCGTAGTTTTCGAGATATATCGAGATATTTAAAAGTTCCAAAGCCGCACCAACATAATAGAGATATAGAAACACCGTGGCCCCTTTCTTTGAGATAACTCTGCACTATTGCGAGCTGCAAATGCCACGTCCAGCTTAGCTGTGCAGAAGAAGAACAACAAGAAGAAGAAATATCTCGAAATATGTCCGTCAGGCCCCTTCCCTTGAGATAAATCTGCAAATATCTCGGAAACGAAGCGAGCTATGGCAAAATGTTAAGAGACCTTTTTTGTAGAGAATTAAGTTTCCTACTTTTTATGTTCTATGATATTTTTTGATCAGATGCGTAGTTCTCGAGATATATCAAGATATTTAAAAGTTCCGAAGCCGCACCAACATAATAGAGATACAGAAACACCGTGGCCCCTTTCTTTGAGATAACTCTGCACTACTGCGAGCTGCAAATGCCACTTCCAGCTTAGCTGTGCAGAAGAAGAACAACAAGAAGAAGAAAAATCTCAAAATATGTCCGTCAGGCCCCTTCCCTTGAGATAAATCTGCAAATATCTCGGGAACGAAGCGAGCTATGGCAAAATGCTTAGATACCTTTTTTGTAGAGAATTAAGTTTCCTACTTTTTATGTTCTATGATATTTTTTGATCAGATGCGTAGTTCTCGAGATATATCAAGATATTTAAAAGTTCCGAAGCCGCACCAACATAATAGAGATACAGAAACACCGTGGCCCCTTTCTTTGAGATAACTCTGCACTATTGCTAGCTGGAAACGCCACTTCCAGTTTAGCTGTGCAGAAGAAGGACAACAAGAAGAAGAAATATCTCGAAATATGTCCGTCAGGCCCCTTCCCTTGAGATAAATCTGCAAATATCTCGGAAAGGAAGCGAGCTATGGCAAAATGCTTAGATACCTTTTTTGTAGAGAATTAAGTTTCCCACTTTTTATGTTCTATGATATTTTTTGATCAGATGCGTAGTTCTCGAGATATATCAAGATATTTAAAAGTTCCGAAGCCGCACCAACATAATAGAGATACAGAAACACCGTGGCCCCTTTCTTTGAGATAACTCTGCACTATTGCTAGCTGGAAATGCCACTTCCAGTTTAGCTGTGCAGAGGAAGAACAACAAGAAGAAGAAATATCTCGAAATATGTCCGTCAGGCCCCTTCCCTTGAGATAAATCGGCAAATATCTCGGAAACGAAGCGAGCTATGGCAAAATGTTAAGAGACCTTTTTTGTAGAGAATTATGTTTCCTATAATTTATGTTCTATGATATTTTTTGATCAGAAGCGTAGTTTTCGAGATATATCGAGATATTTAAAGGTTCCGAAGCCGCACCAACATAATAGAGATACAGAAACACCGTGCCCCCTTTCTTTGAGATAACTCTGCACTATTGCGAGCTGTAAATGCCACTTCCAGCTTAGCTGTGCAGAAGAAGAAGAACAAGAAGAAGAAATACCTCGAAATATATCCGTCAGGCACCTTCCCTTGAGATAAATCTGCAAATATCTCGGAAACGAAGCGAGCTATGGCAAAATGTTAAGAGACCTTTTTTGTAGAGAATTAAGTTTCCTACTTTTTATGTTGTATGATATTTTTTGATCAGATGCGTAGTTCTCGAGATATATCAAGATATTTAAAAGTTCCGAAGCCGCACCAACATAATAGAGATACAGAAACACCGTGGCCCCTTTCTTTGAGATAACTCTGCACTATTGCGAGCTGCAAATGCCACTTGCAGCTTAGCTGTGCAGAAGAAGAACAACAAGAAGAAGAAATATCTCGAAATATGTCCGTCAGACCCCTTCCCTTGAGATAAATCTGCAAATATCTCGGAAACGAAGCGAGCTATGGCAAAATGTTAAGAGACCTTTTTTGTAGAGAATTAAGTTTCCTACTTTTTATGTTCTATGATATTTTTTGATCAGATGCGTAGTTCTCGAGATATATCAAGATATTTAAAAGTTCCGAAGCCGCACCAACATAATAGAGATACAGAAACACCGTGGCCCCTTTCTTTGAGATAACTCTGCACTATTGCTAGCTGGAAACGCCACTTCCAGTTTAGCTGTGCAGAAGAAGGACAACAAGAAGAAGAAATATCTCGAAATATGTCCGTCAGGCCCCTTCCCTTGAGATAAATCTGCAAATATCTCGGAAAGGAAGCGAGCTATGGCAAAATGCTTAGATACCTTTTTTGTAGAGAATTAAGTTTCCCACTTTTTATGTTCTATGATATTTTTTGATCAGATGCGTAGTTCTCGAGATATATCAAGATATTTAAAAGTTCCGAAGCCGCACCAACATAATAGAGATACAGAAACACCGTGGCCCCTTTCTTTGAGATAACTCTGCACTATTGCGAGCTGGAAAAGCCACTTCCAGTTTAGCTGTGCAGAAGAAGAACAACAAGAAGAAGAAATATCTCGAAATATGTCCGTCAGGACCCTTCCCTTGAGATAAGTCTGCAAATATCTCGGAAACGAAGCGAGCTATGGCAAAACGTTAAGAGACCTTTTTTGTAGAGAATTATGTTTCCTACAATTTATGTTCTATGATATTTTTTGATCAGAAGCGTAGTTTTCGAGATATATCGAGATATTTAAAAGTTCCAAAGCCGCACCAACATAATAGAGATATAGAAACACCGTGGCCCCTTTCTTTGAGATAACTCTGCACTATTGCGAGCTGCAAATGCCACGTCCAGCTTAGCTGTGCAGAAGAAGAACAACAAGAAGAAGAAATATCTCGAAATATGTCCGTCAGGCCCCTTCCCTTGAGATAAATCTGCAAATATCTCGGAAACGAAGCGAGCTATGGCAAAATGTTAAGAGACCTTTTTTGTAGAGAATTAAGTTTCCTACTTTTTATGTTCTATGATATTTTTTGATCAGATGCGTAGTTCTCGAGATATATCAAGATATTTAAAAGTTCCGAAGCCGCACCAACATAATAGAGATACAGAAACACCGTGGCCCCTTTCTTTGAGATAACTCTGCACTACTGCGAGCTGCAAATGCCACTTCCAGCTTAGCTGTGCAGAAGAAGAACAACAAGAAGAAGAAAAATCTCAAAATATGTCCGTCAGGCCCCTTCCCTTGAGATAAATCTGCAAATATCTCGGGAACGAAGCGAGCTATGGCAAAATGCTTAGATACCTTTTTTGTAGAGAATTAAGTTTCCTACTTTTTATGTTCTATGATATTTTTTGATCAGATGCGTAGTTCTCGAGATATATCAAGATATTTAAAAGTTCCGAAGCCGCACCAACATAATAGAGATACAGAAACACCGTGGCCCCTTTCTTTGAGATAACTCTGCACTATTGCTAGCTGGAAACGCCACTTCCAGTTTAGCTGTGCAGAAGAAGGACAACAAGAAGAAGAAATATCTCGAAATATGTCCGTCAGGCCCCTTCCCTTGAGATAAATCTGCAAATATCTCGGAAAGGAAGCGAGCTATGGCAAAATGCTTAGATACCTTTTTTGTAGAGAATTAAGTTTCCCACTTTTTATGTTCTATGATATTTTTTGATCAGATGCGTAGTTCTCGAGATATATCAAGATATTTAAAAGTTCCGAAGCCGCACCAACATAATAGAGATACAGAAACACCGTGGCCCCTTTCTTTGAGATAACTCTGCACTATTGCTAGCTGGAAATGCCACTTCCAGTTTAGCTGTGCAGAGGAAGAACAACAAGAAGAAGAAATATCTCGAAATATGTCCGTCAGGCCCCTTCCCTTGAGATAAATCGGCAAATATCTCGGAAACGAAGCGAGCTATGGCAAAATGTTAAGAGACCTTTTTTGTAGAGAATTATGTTTCCTATAATTTATGTTCTATGATATTTTTTGATCAGAAGCGTAGTTTTCGAGATATATCGAGATATTTAAAGGTTCCGAAGCCGCACCAACATAATAGAGATACAGAAACACCGTGCCCCCTTTCTTTGAGATAACTCTGCACTATTGCGAGCTGTAAATGCCACTTCCAGCTTAGCTGTGCAGAAGAAGAAGAACAAGAAGAAGAAATACCTCGAAATATATCCGTCAGGCACCTTCCCTTGAGATAAATCTGCAAATATCTCGGAAACGAAGCGAGCTATGGCAAAATGTTAAGAGACCTTTTTTGTAGAGAATTAAGTTTCCTACTTTTTATGTTGTATGATATTTTTTGATCAGATGCGTAGTTCTCGAGATATATCAAGATATTTAAAAGTTCCGAAGCCGCACCAACATAATAGAGATACAGAAACACCGTGGCCCCTTTCTTTGAGATAACTCTGCACTATTGCGAGCTGCAAATGCCACTTGCAGCTTAGCTGTGCAGAAGAAGAACAACAAGAAGAAGAAATATCTCGAAATATGTCCGTCAGACCCCTTCCCTTGAGATAAATCTGCAAATATCTCGGAAACGAAGCGAGCTATGGCAAAATGTTAAGAGACCTTTTTTGTAGAGAATTAAGTTTCCTACTTTTTATGTTCTATGATATTTTTTGATCAGATGCGTAGTTCTCGAGATATATCAAGATATTTAAAAGTTCCGAAGCCGCACCAACATAATAGAGATACAGAAACACCGTGGCCCCTTTCTTTGAGATAACTCTGCACTATTGCTAGCTGGAAACGCCACTTCCAGTTTAGCTGTGCAGAAGAAGGACAACAAGAAGAAGAAATATCTCGAAATATGTCCGTCAGGCCCCTTCCCTTGAGATAAATCTGCAAATATCTCGGAAAGGAAGCGAGCTATGGCAAAATGCTTAGATACCTTTTTTGTAGAGAATTAAGTTTCCCACTTTTTATGTTCTATGATATTTTTTGATCAGATGCGTAGTTCTCGAGATATATCAAGATATTTAAAAGTTCCGAAGCCGCACCAACATAATAGAGATACAGAAACACCGTGGCCCCTTTCTTTGAGATAACTCTGCACTATTGCGAGCTGGAAAAGCCACTTCCAGTTTAGCTGTGCAGAAGAAGAACAACAAGAAGAAGAAATATCTCGAAATATGTCCGTCAGGACCCTTCCCTTGAGATAAGTCTGCAAATATCTCGGAAACGAAGCGAGCTATGGCAAAACGTTAAGAGACCTTTTTTGTAGAGAATTATGTTTCCTACAATTTATGTTCTATGATATTTTTTGATCAGAAGCGTAGTTTTCGAGATATATCGAGATATTTAAAAGTTCCAAAGCCGCACCAACATAATAGAGATACAGAAACACCGTGGCCCCTTTCTTTGAGATAACTCTGCACTATTGCGAGCTGCAAATGCCACTTCCAGCTTAGCTGTGCAGAAGAAGAACAACAAGAAGAAGAAATATCTCGAAATATGTCCGTCAGGCCCCTTCCCTTGAGATGTATCTGCAAATATCTCGAAAACGAAGCGAGCTATGGCAAAATGTTTGGAGACCTTTTTTGTAGAGAATTAAGTTTCCTGCTTTTTATGTTCTATGATATTTTTTGATCAGATGCGTAGTTCTCGAGATATATCAAGATATTTAAAAGTTCCGAAGCCGCACCAACATAATAGAGATACAGAAACACCGTGGCCCCTTTCTTTGAGATAACTCTGCACTATTGCGAGCTGCAAGTGCCACTTCCAGCTTAGCTGTGCAGAAGAAGAACAACAAGAAGAAGAAAAATCTCAAAATATGTCCGTCAGGCCCCTTCCCTTGAGATAAATCTGCAAATATCTCGGAAACGAAGCGAGCTATGGCAAAATGTTAAGAGACCTTTTTTGTAGAGAATTAAGTTTCCTACTTTTTATGTTCTATGATATTTTTTGATCAGATGCGTAGTTCTCGAGATATATCAAGATATTTAAAAGTTCCGAAGCCGCACCAACATAATAGAGATACAGAAACACCGTGGCCCCTTTCTTTGAGATAACTCTGCACTACTGCGAGCTGCAAATGCCACTTCCAGCTTAGCTGTGCAGAAGAAGAACAACAAGAAGAAGAAAAATCTCAAAATATGTCCGTCAGGCCCCTTCCCTTGAGATAAATCTGCAAATATCTCGGGAACGAAGCGAGCTATGGCAAAATGCTTAGATACCTTTTTTGTAGAGAATTAAGTTTCCTACTTTTTATGTTCTATGATATTTTTTGATCAGATGCGTAGTTCTCGAGATATATCAAGATATTTAAAAGTTCCGAAGCCGCACCAACATAATAGAGATACAGAAACACCGTGGCCCCTTTCTTTGAGATAACTCTGCACTATTGCTAGCTGGAAACGCCACTTCCAGTTTAGCTGTGCAGAAGAAGGACAACAAGAAGAAGAAATATCTCGAAATATGTCCGTCAGGCCCCTTCCCTTGAGATAAATCTGCAAATATCTCGGAAAGGAAGCGAGCTATGGCAAAATGCTTAGATACCTTTTTTGTAGAGAATTAAGTTTCCCACTTTTTATGTTCTATGATATTTTTTGATCAGATGCGTAGTTCTCGAGATATATCAAGATATTTAAAAGTTCCGAAGCCGCACCAACATAATAGAGATACAGAAACACCGTGGCCCCTTTCTTTGAGATAACTCTGCACTATTGCTAGCTGGAAATGCCACTTCCAGTTTAGCTGTGCAGAGGAAGAACAACAAGAAGAAGAAATATCTCGAAATATGTCCGTCAGGCCCCTTCCCTTGAGATAAATCGGCAAATATCTCGGAAACGAAGCGAGCTATGGCAAAATGTTAAGAGACCTTTTTTGTAGAGAATTATGTTTCCTATAATTTATGTTCTATGATATTTTTTGATCAGAAGCGTAGTTTTCGAGATATATCGAGATATTTAAAGGTTCCGAAGCCGCACCAACATAATAGAGATACAGAAACACCGTGCCCCCTTTCTTTGAGATAACTCTGCACTATTGCGAGCTGTAAATGCCACTTCCAGCTTAGCTGTGCAGAAGAAGAAGAACAAGAAGAAGAAATACCTCGAAATATATCCGTCAGGCACCTTCCCTTGAGATAAATCTGCAAATATCTCGGAAACGAAGCGAGCTATGGCAAAATGTTAAGAGACCTTTTTTGTAGAGAATTAAGTTTCCTACTTTTTATGTTGTATGATATTTTTTGATCAGATGCGTAGTTCTCGAGATATATCAAGATATTTAAAAGTTCCGAAGCCGCACCAACATAATAGAGATACAGAAACACCGTGGCCCCTTTCTTTGAGATAACTCTGCACTATTGCGAGCTGCAAATGCCACTTGCAGCTTAGCTGTGCAGAAGAAGAACAACAAGAAGAAGAAATATCTCGAAATATGTCCGTCAGACCCCTTCCCTTGAGATAAATCTGCAAATATCTCGGAAACGAAGCGAGCTATGGCAAAATGTTAAGAGACCTTTTTTGTAGAGAATTAAGTTTCCTACTTTTTATGTTCTATGATATTTTTTGATCAGATGCGTAGTTCTCGAGATATATCAAGATATTTAAAAGTTCCGAAGCCGCACCAACATAATAGAGATACAGAAACACCGTGGCCCCTTTCTTTGAGATAACTCTGCACTATTGCGAGCTGCAAGTGCCACTTCCAGCTTAGCTGTGCAGAAGAAGAACAACAAGAAGAAGAAAAATCTCAAAATATGTCCGTCAGGCCCCTTCCCTTGAGATAAATCTGCAAATATCTCGGGAACGAAGCGAGCTATGGCAAAATGCTTAGATACCTTTTTTGTAGAGAATTAAGTTTCCTACTTTTTATGTTCTATGATATTTTTTGATCAGATGCGTAGTTCTCGAGATATATCAAGATATTTAAAAGTTCCGAAGCCGCACCAACATAATAGAGATACAGAAACACCGTGGCCCCTTTCTTTGAGATAACTCTGCACTACTGCGAGCTGTAAATGCCACTTCCAGCTTAGCTGTGCAGAAGAAGAACAACAAGAAGAAGAAATACCTCGAAATACATCCGTCAGGCACCTTCCCTTGAGATAAATCTGCAAATATCTCGGAAACGAAGCGAGCTATGGCAAAATGTTAAGAGACCTTTTTTGTAGAGAATTAAGTTTCCTACTTTTTATGTTGTATGATATTTTTTGATCAGATGCGTAGTTCTCGAGATATATCAAGATATTTAAAAGTTCCGAAGCCGCACCAACATAATAGAGATACAGAAACACCGTGGCCCCTTTCTTTGAGATAACTCTGCACTATTGCTAGCTGGAAATGCCACTTCCAGTTTAGCTGTGCAGAAGAAGAACAACAAGAAGAAGAAATATCTCGGAATATGTCCGTCAGGCCCCTTCCCTTGAGATAAATCTGCAAATATCTCGGAAACGAAGCGAGCTATGGCAAAATGTTAAGAGACCTTTTTTGTAGAGAATTATGTTTCCTATAATTTATGTTCTATGATATTTTTTGATCAGAAGCGTAGTTTTCGAGATATATCGAGATATTTAAAGGTTCCGAAGCCGCACCAACATAATAGAGATACAGAAACACCGTGGCCCCTTCCTTTGAGATAACTCTGCACTATTGCGAGCTGTAAATGCCACTTCCAGCTTAGCTGTGCAGAAGAAGAACAACAAGAAGAAGAAATACCTCGAAATACATCCGTCAGGCACCTTCCCTTGAGATAAATCTGCAAATATCTCGGAAACGAAGCGAGCTATGGCAAAATGTTAAGAGACCTTTTTTGTAGAGAATTAAGTTTCCTACTTTTTATGTTGTATGATATTTTTTGATCAGATGCGTAGTTCTCGAGATATATCAAGATATTTAAAAGTTCCGAAGCCGCACCAACATAATAGAGATACAGAAACACCGTGGCCCCTTTCTTTGAGATAACTCTGCACTATTGCGACCTGCAAATGCCACTTCCAGCTTAGCTGTGCAGAAGAAGAACAACAAGAAGAAGAAATATCTCGAAATATGTCCGTCAGACCCCTTCCCTTGAGATAAATCTGCAAATATCTCGGAAACGAAGCGAGCTATGGCAAAATGTTAAGAGACCTTTTTTGTAGAGAATTAAGTTTCCTACTTTTTATGTTCTATGATATTTTTTGATCAGATGCGTAGTTCTCGAGATATATCAAGATATTTAAAAGTTCCGAAGCCGCACCAACATAATAGAGATACAGAAACACCGTGGCCCCTTTCTTTGAGATAACTCTGCACTACTGCGAGCTGCAAATGCCACTTCCAGCTTAGCTGTGCAGAAGAAGAACAACAAGAAGAAGAAAAATCTCAAAATATGTCCGTCAGGCCCCTTCCCTTGAGATAAATCTGCAAATATCTCGGGAACGAAGCGAGCTATGGCAAAATGCTTAGATACCTTTTTTGTAGAGAATTAAGTTTCCTACTTTTTATGTTCTATGATATTTTTTGATCAGATGCGTAGTTCTCGAGATATATCAAGATATTTAAAAGTTCCGAAGCCGCACCAACATAATAGAGATACAGAAACACCGTGGCCCCTTTCTTTGAGATAACTCTGCACTATTGCTAGCTGGAAACGCCACTTCCAGTTTAGCTGTGCAGAAGAAGGACAACAAGAAGAAGAAATATCTCGAAATATGTCCGTCAGGCCCCTTCCCTTGAGATAAATCTGCAAATATCTCGGAAAGGAAGCGAGCTATGGCAAAATGCTTAGATACCTTTTTTGTAGAGAATTAAGTTTCCCACTTTTTATGTTCTATGATATTTTTTGATCAGATGCGTAGTTCTCGAGATATATCAAGATATTTAAAAGTTCCGAAGCCGCACCAACATAATAGAGATACAGAAACACCGTGGCCCCTTTCTTTGAGATAACTCTGCACTATTGCTAGCTGGAAATGCCACTTCCAGTTTAGCTGTGCAGAGGAAGAACAACAAGAAGAAGAAATATCTCGAAATATGTCCGTCAGGCCCCTTCCCGTGAGATAAATCGGCAAATATCTCGGAAACGAAGCGAGCTATGGCAAAATGTTAAGAGACCTTTTTTGTAGAGAATTATGTTTCCTATAATTTATGTTCTATGATATTTTTTGATCAGAAGCGTAGTTTTCGAGATATATCGAGATATTTAAAGGTTCCGAAGCCGCACCAACATAATAGAGATACAGAAACACCGTGCCCCCTTTCTTTGAGATAACTCTGCACTATTGCGAGCTGTAAATGCCACTTCCAGCTTAGCTGTGCAGAAGAAGAAGAACAAGAAGAAGAAATACCTCGAAATATATCCGTCAGGCACCTTCCCTTGAGATAAATCTGCAAATATCTCGGAAACGAAGCGAGCTATGGCAAAATGTTAAGAGACCTTTTTTGTAGAGAATTAAGTTTCCTACTTTTTATGTTGTATGATATTTTTTGATCAGATGCGTAGTTCTCGAGATATATCAAGATATTTAAAAGTTCCGAAGCCGCACCAACATAATAGAGATACAGAAACACCGTGGCCCCTTTCTTTGAGATAACTCTGCACTATTGCGAGCTGCAAATGCCACTTGCAGCTTAGCTGTGCAGAAGAAGAACAACAAGAAGAAGAAATATCTCGAAATATGTCCGTCAGACCCCTTCCCTTGAGATAAATCTGCAAATATCTCGGAAACGAAGCGAGCTATGGCAAAATGTTAAGAGACCTTTTTTGTAGAGAATTAAGTTTCCTACTTTTTATGTTCTATGATATTTTTTGATCAGATGCGTAGTTCTCGAGATATATCAAGATATTTAAAAGTTCCGAAGCCGCACCAACATAATAGAGATACAGAAACACCGTGGCCCCTTTCTTTGAGATAACTCTGCACTATTGCTAGCTGGAAACGCCACTTCCAGTTTAGCTGTGCAGAAGAAGGACAACAAGAAGAAGAAATATCTCGAAATATGTCCGTCAGGCCCCTTCCCTTGAGATAAATCTGCAAATATCTCGGAAAGGAAGCGAGCTATGGCAAAATGCTTAGATACCTTTTTTGTAGAGAATTAAGTTTCCCACTTTTTATGTTCTATGATATTTTTTGATCAGATGCGTAGTTCTCGAGATATATCAAGATATTTAAAAGTTCCGAAGCCGCACCAACATAATAGAGATACAGAAACACCGTGGCCCCTTTCTTTGAGATAACTCTGCACTATTGCGAGCTGGAAATGCCACTTCCAGTTTAGCTGTGCAGAAGAAGAACAACAAGAAGAAGAAATATCTCGAAATATGTCCGTCAGGACCCTTCCCTTGAGATAAGTCTGCAAATATCTCGGAAACGAAGCGAGCTATGGCAAAACGTTAAGAGACCTTTTTTGTAGAGAATTATGTTTCCTACAATTTATGTTCTATGATATTTTTTGATCAGAAGCGTAGTTTTCGAGATATATCGAGATATTTAAAAGTTCCAAAGCCGCACCAACATAATAGAGATATAGAAACACCGTGGCCCCTTTCTTTGAGATAACTCTGCACTATTGCGAGCTGCAAATGCCACGTCCAGCTTAGCTGTGCAGAAGAAGAACAACAAGAAGAAGAAATATCTCGAAATATGTCCGTCAGGCCCCTTCCCTTGAGATAAATCTGCAAATATCTCGGAAACGAAGCGAGCTATGGCAAAATGTTAAGAGACCTTTTTTGTAGAGAATTAAGTTTCCTACTTTTTATGTTCTATGATATTTTTTGATCAGATGCGTAGTTCTCGAGATATATCAAGATATTTAAAAGTTCCGAAGCCGCACCAACATAATAGAGATGCAGAAACACCGTGGCCCCTTTCTTTGAGATAACTCTGCACTACTGCGAGCTGCAAATGCCACTTCCAGCTTAGCTGTGCAGAAGAAGAACAACAAGAAGAAGAAAAATCCCAAAATATGTCCGTCAGGCCCCTTCCCTTGAGATAAATCTGCAAATATCTCGGGAACGAAGCGAGCTATGGCAAAATGCTTAGATACCTTTTTTGTAGAGAATTAAGTTTCCTACTTTTTATGTTCTATGATATTTTTTGATCAGATGCGTAGTTCTCGAGATATATCAAGATATTTAAAAGTTCCGAAGCCGCACCAACATAATAGAGATACAGAAACACCGTGGCCCCTTTCTTTGAGATAACTCTGCACTATTGCTAGCTGGAAACGCCACTTCCAGTTTAGCTGTGCAGAAGAAGGACAACAAGAAGAAGAAATATCTCGAAATATGTCCGTCAGGCCCCTTCCCTTGAGATAAATCTGCAAATATCTCGGAAAGGAAGCGAGCTATGGCAAAATGCTTAGATACCTTTTTTGTAGGGAATTAAGTTTCCCACTTTTTATGTTCTATGATATTTTTTGATCAGATGCGTAGTTCTCGAGATATATCAAGATATTTAAAAGTTCCGAAGCCGCACCAACATAATAGAGATACAGAAACACCGTGGCCCCTTTCTTTGAGATAACTCTGCACTATTGCTAGCTGGAAATGCCACTTCCAGTTTAGCTGTGCAGAGGAAGAACAACAAGAAGAAGAAATATCTCGAAATATGTCCGTCAGGCCCCTTCCCTTGAGATAAATCGGCAAATATCTCGGAAACGAAGCGAGCTATGGCAAAATGTTAAGAGACCTTTTTTGTAGAGAATTATGTTTCCTATAATTTATGTTCTATGATATTTTTTGATCAGAAGCGTAGTTTTCGAGATATATCGAGATATTTAAAGGTTCCGAAGCCGCACCAACATAATAGAGATACAGAAACACCGTGCCCCCTTTCTTTGAGATAACTCTGCACTATTGCGAGCTGTAAATGCCACTTCCAGCTTAGCTGTGCAGAAGAAGAAGAACAAGAAGAAGAAATACCTCGAAATATATCCGTCAGGCACCTTCCCTTGAGATAAATCTGCAAATATCTCGGAAACGAAGCGAGCTATGGCAAAATGTTAAGAGACCTTTTTTGTAGAGAATTAAGTTTCCTACTTTTTATGTTGTATGATATTTTTTGATCAGATGCGTAGTTCTCGAGATATATCAAGATATTTAAAAGTTCCGAAGCCGCACCAACATAATAGAGATACAGAAACACCGTGGCCCCTTTCTTTGAGATAACTCTGCACTATTGCGAGCTGCAAATGGCACTTGCAGCTTAGCTGTGCAGAAGAAGAACAACAAGAAGAAGAAATATCTCGAAATATGTCCGTCAGACCCCTTCCCTTGAGATAAATCTGCAAATATCTCGGAAACGAAGCGAGCTATGGCAAAATGTTAAGAGACCTTTTTTGTAGAGAATTAAGTTTCCTACTTTTTATGTTCTATGATATTTTTTGATCAGATGCGTAGTTCTCGAGATATATCAAGATATTTAAAAGTTCCGAAGCCGCACCAACATAATAGAGATACAGAAACACCGTGGCCCCTTTCTTTGAGATAACTCTGCACTATTGCTAGCTGGAAACGCCACTTCCAGTTTAGCTGTGCAGAAGAAGGACAACAAGAAGAAGAAATATCTCGAAATATGTCCGTCAGGCCCCTTCCCTTGAGATAAATCTGCAAATATCTCGGAAAGGAAGCGAGCTATGGCAAAATGCTTAGATACCTTTTTTGTAGAGAATTAAGTTTCCCACTTTTTATGTTCTATGATATTTTTTGATCAGATGCGTAGTTCTCGAGATATATCAAGATATTTAAAAGTTCCGAAGCCGCACCAACATAATAGAGATACAGAAACACCGTGGCCCCTTTCTTTGAGATAACTCTGCACTATTGCGAGCTGGAAAAGCCACTTCCAGTTTAGCTGTGCAGAAGAAGAACAACAAGAAGAAGAAATATCTCGAAATATGTCCGTCAGGACCCTTCCCTTGAGATAAGTCTGCAAATATCTCGGAAACGAAGCGAGCTATGGCAAAACGTTAAGAGACCTTTTTTGTAGAGAATTATGTTTCCTACAATTTATGTTCTATGATATTTTTTGATCAGAAGCGTAGTTTTCGAGATATATCGAGATATTTAAAAGTTCCAAAGCCGCACCAACATAATAGAGATACAGAAACACCGTGGCCCCTTTCTTTGAGATAACTCTGCACTATTGCGAGCTGCAAATGCCACTTCCAGCTTAGCTGTGCAGAAGAAGAACAACAAGAAGAAGAAATATCTCGAAATATGTCCGTCAGGCCCCTTCCCTTGAGATGTATCTGCAAATATCTCGAAAACGAAGCGAGCTATGGCAAAATGTTTGGAGACCTTTTTTGTAGAGAATTAAGTTTCCTGCTTTTTATGTTCTATGATATTTTTTGATCAGATGCGTAGTTCTCGAGATATATCAAGATATTTAAAAGTTCCGAAGCCGCACCAACATAATAGAGATACAGAAACACCGTGGCCCCTTTCTTTGAGATAACTCTGCACTATTGCGAGCTGCAAGTGCCACTTCCAGCTTAGCTGTGCAGAAGAAGAACAACAAGAAGAAGAAAAATCTCAAAATATGTCCGTCAGGCCCCTTCCCTTGAGATACATCTGCAAATATCTCGGAAACGAAGCGAGCTATGGCAAAATGTTAAGAGACCTTTTTTGTAGAGAATTAAGTTTCCTACTTTTTATGTTCTATGATATTTTTTGATCAGATGCGTAGTTCTCGAGATATATCAAGATATTTAAAAGTTCCGAAGCCGCACCAACATAATAGAGATACAGAAACACCGTGGCCCCTTTCTTTGAGATAACTCTGCACTACTGCGAGCTGCAAATGCCACTTCCAGCTTAGCTGTGCAGAAGAAGAACAACAAGAAGAAGAAAAATCTCAAAATATGTCCGTCAGGCCCCTTCCCTTGAGATAAATCTGCAAATATCTCGGGAACGAAGCGAGCTATGGCAAAATGCTTAGATACCTTTTTTGTAGAGAATTAAGTTTCCTACTTTTTATGTTCTATGATATTTTTTGATCAGATGCGTAGTTCTCGAGATATATCAAGATATTTAAAAGTTCCGAAGCCGCACCAACATAATAGAGATACAGAAACACCGTGGCCCCTTTCTTTGAGATAACTCTGCACTATTGCTAGCTGGAAACGCCACTTCCAGTTTAGCTGTGCAGAAGAAGGACAACAAGAAGAAGAAATATCTCGAAATATGTCCGTCAGGCCCCTTCCCTTGAGATAAATCTGCAAATATCTCGGAAAGGAAGCGAGCTATGGCAAAATGCTTAGATACCTTTTTTGTAGAGAATTAAGTTTCCCACTTTTTATGTTCTATGATATTTTTTGATCAGATGCGTAGTTCTCGAGATATATCAAGATATTTAAAAGTTCCGAAGCCGCACCAACATAATAGAGATACAGAAACACCGTGGCCCCTTTCTTTGAGATAACTCTGCACTATTGCTAGCTGGAAATGCCACTTCCAGTTTAGCTGTGCAGAGGAAGAACAACAAGAAGAAGAAATATCTCGAAATATGTCCGTCAGGCCCCTTCCCTTGAGATAAATCGGCAAATATCTCGGAAACGAAGCGAGCTATGGCAAAATGTTAAGAGACCTTTTTTGTAAAGAATTATGTTTCCTATAATTTATGTTCTATGATATTTTTTGATCAGAAGCGTAGTTTTCGAGATATATCGAGATATTTAAAGGTTCCGAAGCCGCACCAACATAATAGAGATACAGAAACACCGTGCCCCCTTTCTTTGAGATAACTCTGCACTATTGCGAGCTGTAAATGCCACTTCCAGCTTAGCTGTGCAGAAGAAGAAGAACAAGAAGAAGAAATACCTCGAAATATATCCGTCAGGCACCTTCCCTTGAGATAAATCTGCAAATATCTCGGAAACGAAGCGAGCTATGGCAAAATGTTAAGAGACCTTTTTTGTAGAGAATTAAGTTTCCTACTTTTTATGTTGTATGATATTTTTTGATCAGATGCGTAGTTCTCGAGATATATCAAGATATTTAAAAGTTCCGAAGCCGCACCAACATAATAGAGATACAGAAACACCGTGGCCCCTTTCTTTGAGATAACTCTGCACTATTGCGAGCTGCAAATGCCACTTGCAGCTTAGCTGTGCAGAAGAAGAACAACAAGAAGAAGAAATATCTCGAAATATGTCCGTCAGACCCCTTCCCTTGAGATAAATCTGCAAATATCTCGGAAACGAAGCGAGCTATGGCAAAATGTTAAGAGACCTTTTTTGTAGAGAATTAAGTTTCCTACTTTTTATGTTCTATGATATTTTTTGATCAGATGCGTCGTTCTCGAGATATATCAAGATATTTAAAAGTTCCGAAGCCGCACCAACATAATAGAGATACAGAAACACCGTGGCCCCTTTCTTTGAGATAACTCTGCACTATTGCGAGCTGGAAATGCCACTTCCAGTTTAGCTGTGCAGAAGAAGAACAACAAGAAGAAGAAATATCTCGAAATATGTCCGTCAGGACCCTTCCCTTGAGATAAGTCTGCAAATATCTCGGAAACGAAGCGAGCTATGGCAAAATGTTAAGAGACCTTTTTTGTAGAGAATTAAGTTTCGTACTTTTTATGTTCTATGATATTTTTTGATCAGATGCGTAGTTCTCGAGATATATCAAGATATTTAAAAGTTCCGAAGCCGCACCAACATAATAGAGATACAGAAACACCGTGGCCCCTTTCTTTGAGATAACTCTGCACTATTGCGAGCTGGAAATGCCACTTCCAGTTTAGCTGTGCAGAAGAAGAACAACAAGAAGAAGAAATATCTCGAAATATGTCCGTCAGGACCCTTCCCTTGAGATAAGTCTGCAAATATCTCGGAAACGAAGCGAGCTATGGCAAAATGTTAAGAGACCCTTTTTGTAGAGAATTAAGTTTCCTACAATTTATGTTCTATGATATTTTTTGATCAGAAGCGTAGTTTTCGAGATATATCGAGATATTTAAAAGTTCCAAAGCCGCACCAACATAATAGAGATATAGAAACACCGTGGCCCCTTTCTTTGAGATAACTCTGCACTATTGCGAGCTGCAAATGCCACGTCCAGCTTAGCTGTGCAGAAGAAGAACAACAAGAAGAAGAAATATCTCGAAATATGTCCGTCAGGCCCCTTCCCTTGAGATAAATCTGCAAATATCTCGGAAACGAAGCGAGCTATGGCAAAATGTTAAGAGACCTTTTTGGTAGAGAATTATGTTTCCTACAATTTACGTTCTATGATATTTTTTGATCAGATGCGTAGTTCTCGAGATATATCAAGATATTTAAAAGTTCCGAAGCCGCACCAACATAATAGAGATACAGAAACACCGTGGCCCCTTTCTTTGAGATAACTCTGCACTATTGCGAGCTGGAAATGCCACTTCCAGTTTAGCTGTGCAGAAGAAGAACAACAAGAAGAAGAAATATCTCGAAATATGTCCGTCAGGACCCTTCCCTTGAGATAAGTCTGCAAATATCTCGGAAACGAAACGAGCTATGGCAAAACGTTAAGAGACCTTTTTTGTAGAGAATTATGTTTCCTACAATTTATGTTCTATGATATTTTTTGATCAGAAGCGTAGTTTTCGAGATATATCGAGATATTTAAAAGTTCCAAAGCCGCACCAACATAATAGAGATATAGAAACACCGTGGCCCCTTTCTTTGAGATAACTCTGCACTATTGCGAGCTGCAAATGCCACTTCCAGCTTAGCTGTGCAGAAGAAGAACAACAAGAAGAAGAAATATCTCGAAATATGTCCGTTAGGCCCCTTCCCTTGAGATAAATCTGCAAATATCTCGGAAAAAAAGCGAGCTATGGCAAAATGTTAAGAGACCTTTTTTGTAGAGAATTATGTTTCCTACAATTTACGTTCTATGAAATTTTTTGATCAGAAGCGTAGTTTTCGAGATATATCGAGATATTTAAAAGTTCCGAAGCCGCACCAACATAATAGAGATACAGAAACACCGTGGCCCCTTTCTTTGAAATAACTCTGCACTATTGCGCGCTGCAAATGCCACTTCCAGCTTAGCTGTGCAGAAGAAGAACAACAAGAAGAAGAAATGTCTCGAAATATGTCCGTCAGGCCCCTTCCCTTAAGATAAATCTGCAAAAATCTCGGAAACGAAGCGAGCTATGGCAAAATGTTAAGAGACCTTTTTTGTAGAGAATTAAGTTTCCTACTTTTTACGTTCTATGATATTTTTTGATCAAATGCGTAGTTCTCGAGATATATCAAGATATTTAAAGGTTCCGAAGCCGCACCAACATAATAGAGATATAGAAACACCGTGGCCCCTTTCTTTGAGATAACTCTGCACTATTGCGAGCTGCAAATGCCACTTCCAGCTTAGCTGTGCAGAAGAACAACAACAAGAAGAAGAAATATCTCGAAATATGTCCGTTAGGCCCCTTCCCTTGAGATAAATCTGCAAATATCTCGGAAACGAAGCGAGCTATGGCAAAATGTTAAGAGACCTTTTTTGTAGAGAATTATGTTTCCTACAATTTACGTTCTATGAAATTTTTTGATCAGAAGCGTAGTTTTCGAGATATATCGAGATATTTAAAAGTTCCGAAGCCGCACCAACATAATAGAGATACAGAAACACCGTGGCCCCTTTCTTTGAAATAACTCTGCACTATTGCGCGCTGCAAATGCCACTTCCAGCTTAGCTGTGCAGAAGAAGAACAACAAGAAGAAGAAATATCTCGAAATATGTCCGTCAGGCCCCTTCCCTTGAGATAAATCTGCAAATATCTCGGAAACGAAGCGAGCTATGGCAAAATGTTAAGAGACCTTTTTTGTAGAGAATTAAGTTTCCTACTTTTTACGTTCTATGATATTTTTTGATCAGATGCGAAGTTCTCGAGATATATCAAGATATTTAAAGGTTCCGAAGCCGCACCAACATAATAGAGATACAGAAACACCGTGGCCCCTTTATTTGAGATAACTCTGCACTATTGCGAGCTGCAAATGCCACTTCCAGCTTAGCTGTGCAGAGGAAGAACAACAAGAAGAAGAAATATCTCGAAATATGTCCGTCAGGCCCGTTCCTTTGAGCTGAATCTACAAATATCTCGGAAACGAAGCGAGCTATGGCAAAATGTTAAGAGACGTTTTTTGTAGAGAATTATGTTTCCTACAATTTATGTTGTATGATATTTGTAATCAGAAGCGTAGTTTTCGAGATATATCGAGATATTTAAAAGTTCCGAAGCCGCACCAACATAATAGAGATACAGAAACACCGTGGCCCCTCTCTTTGAGATAACTCTGCACTATTGCGAGCTGCAAATGCCACTTCCAGCTTAGCTGTGCAGAAGAAGAACAACAAGAAGAAGAAATATCTCGAAATATGTCCGTCAGGCCCCTTCCCTTGAGATAAATCTGCAAATATCTCGGAAACGAAGCGAGCTATGGCAAACTGATAAGAGACCTTTTTTGTAGAGAATTAAGTTTCCTACAATTTATGTTCTATGATATTTTTTGATCAGAAGCGTAGTTTTCGAGATATATCGAGATATTTAAAAGTTCCAAAGCCGCACCAACATAATAGAGATACAGAAACACCGTGGCCCCTTTCTTTGAGATAACTCTGCACTATTGCGAGCTGCAAATGCCACTTCCAGCTTAGCTGTGCAGAAGAAGAACAACAAGAAGAAGAAATATCTCGAAATATGTCCGTCAGGCCCCTTCCCTTGAGATGTATCTGCAAATATCTCGAAAACGAAGCGAGCTATGGCAAAATGTTTGGAGACCTTTTTTGTAGAGAATTAAGTTTCCTGCTTTTTATGTTCTATGATATTTTTTGATCAGATGCGTAGTTCTCGAGATATATCAAGATATTTAAAAGTTCCGAAGCCGCACCAACATAATAGAGATACAGAAACACCGTGGCCCCTTTCTTTGAGATAACTCTGCACTATTGCGAGCTGCAAGTGCCACTTCCAGCTTAGCTGTGCAGAAGAAGAACAACAAGAAGAAGAAAAATCTCAAAATATGTCCGTCAGGCCCCTTCCCTTGAGATAAATCTGCAAATATCTCGGAAACGAAGCGAGCTATGGCAAAATGTTAAGAGACCTTTTTTGTAGAGAATTAAGTTTCCTACTTTTTATGTTCT
This sequence comes from Osmia lignaria lignaria, assembly GCF_051020975.1. Lineage (NCBI taxonomy): Eukaryota > Metazoa > Arthropoda > Insecta > Hymenoptera > Megachilidae > Osmia > Osmia lignaria. Next base: position 23,420,191 of record NW_027478163.1, read on the forward strand.
ATGATATTTTTTGATCAGATGCGTAGTTCTCGAGATATATCAAGATATTTAAAAGTTCCGAAGCCGCACCAACATAATAGAGATACAGAAACACCGTGGCCCCTTTCTTTGAGATAACTCTGCACTACTGCGAGCTGCAAATGCCACTTCCAGCTTAGCTGTGCAGAAGAAGAACAACAAGAAGAAGAAAAATCTCAAAATATGTCCGTCAGGCCCCTTCCCTTGAGATAAATCTGCAAATATCTCGGGAACGAAGCGAGCTATGGCAAAATGCTTAGATACCTTTTTTGTAGAGAATTAAGTTTCCTACTTTTTATGTTCTATGATATTTTTTGATCAGATGCGTAGTTCTCGAGATATATCAAGATATTTAAAAGTTCCGAAGCCGCACCAACATAATAGAGATACAGAAACACCGTGGCCCCTTTCTTTGAGATAACTCTGCACTATTGCTAGCTGGAAACGCCACTTCCAGTTTAGCTGTGCAGAAGAAGGACAACAAGAAGAAGAAATATCTCGAAATATGTCCGTCAGGCCCCTTCCCTTGAGATAAATCTGCAAATATCTCGGAAAGGAAGCGAGCTATGGCAAAATGCTTAGATACCTTTTTTGTAGAGAATTAAGTTTCCCACTTTTTATGTTCTATGATATTTTTTGATCAGATGCGTAGTTCTCGAGATATATCAAGATATTTAAAAGTTCCGAAGCCGCACCAACATAATAGAGATACAGAAACACCGTGGCCCCTTTCTTTGAGATAACTCTGCACTATTGCTAGCTGGAAATGCCACTTCCAGTTTAGCTGTGCAGAGGAAGAACAACAAGAAGAAGAAATATCTCGAAATATGTCCGTCAGGCCCCTTCCCTTGAGATAAATCGGCAAATATCTCGGAAACGAAGCGAGCTATGGCAAAATGTTAAGAGACCTTTTTTGTAGAGAATTATGTTTCCTATAATTTATGTTCTATGATATTTTTTGATCAGAAGCGTAGTTTTCGAGATATATCGAGATATTTAAAGGTTCCGAAGCCGCACCAACATAATAGAGATACAGAAACACCGTGCCCCCTTTCTTTGAGATAACTCTGCACTATTGCGAGCTGTAAATGCCACTTCCAGCTTAGCTGTGCAGAAGAAGAAGAACAAGAAGAAGAAATACCTCGAAATATATCCGTCAGGCACCTTCCCTTGAGATAAATCTGCAAATATCTCGGAAACGAAGCGAGCTATGGCAAAATGTTAAGAGACCTTTTTTGTAGAGAATTAAGTTTCCTACTTTTTATGTTGTATGATATTTTTTGATCAGATGCGTAGTTCTCGAGATATATCAAGATATTTAAAAGTTCCGAAGCCGCACCAACATAATAGAGATACAGAAACACCGTGGCCCCTTTCTTTGAGATAACTCTGCACTATTGCGAGCTGCAAATGCCACTTGCAGCTTAGCTGTGCAGAAGAAGAACAACAAGAAGAAGAAATATCTCGAAATATGTCCGTCAGACCCCTTCCCTTGAGATAAATCTGCAAATATCTCGGAAACGAAGCGAGCTATGGCAAAATGTTAAGAGACCTTTTTTGTAGAGAATTAAGTTTCCTACTTTTTATGTTCTATGATATTTTTTGATCAGATGCGTAGTTCTCGAGATATATCAAGATATTTAAAAGTTCCGAAGCCGCACCAACATAATAGAGATACAGAAACACCGTGGCCCCTTTCTTTGAGATAACTCTGCACTATTGCGAGCTGGAAATGCCACTTCCAGTTTAGCTGTGCAGAAGAAGAACAACAAGAAGAAGAAATATCTCGAAATATGTCCGTCAGGACCCTTCCCTTGAGATAAGTCTGCAAATATCTCGGAAACGAAGCGAGCTATGGCAAAATGTTAAGAGACCTTTTTTGTAGAGAATTAAGTTTCGTACTTTTTATGTTCTATGATATTTTTTGATCAGATGCGTAGTTCTCGAGATATATCAAGATATTTAAAAGTTCCGAAGCCGCACCAACATAATAGAGATACAGAAACACCGTGGCCCCTTTCTTTGAGATAACTCTGCACTATTGCGAGCTGGAAATGCCACTTCCAGTTTAGCTGTGCAGAAGAAGAACAACAAGAAGAAGAAATATCTCGAAATATGTCCGTCAGGACCCTTCCCTTGAGATAAGTCTGCAAATATCTCGGAAACGAAGCGAGCTATGGCAAAATGTTAAGAGACCTTTTTTGTAGAGAATTAAGTTTCCTACAATTTATGTTCTATGATATTTTTTGATCAGAAGCGTAGTTTTCGAGATATATCGAGATATTTAAAAGTTCCAAAGCCGCACCAACATAATAGAGATATAGAAACACCGTGGCCCCTCTCTTTGAGATAACTCTGCACTATTGCGAGCTGCAAATGCCACTTCCAGCTTAGCTGTGCAGAAGAAGAACAACAAGAAGAAGAAATATCTAGAAATATGTCCGTCAGGCCCCTTCCGTTGAGATAAATCTGCAAATATCTCGGAAACGAAGCGAGCTATGGCAAAATGTTTAGAGACCTTTCCTGTAGAGAATTAAGTTTCCTACTTTTTATGTAGTATGATATTTTTTGATCAGATGCGTAGTTCTCGAGATATATCAAGATATTTAAAAGTTCCGAAGCCGCACCAACATAATAGAGATATAGAAACACCGTGGCCCCTTTCTTTGAGATAACTCTGCACTATTGCGAGCTGCAAATGCCACGTCCAGCTTAGCTGTGCAGAAGAAGAACAACAAGAAGAAGAAATATCTCGAAATATGTCCGTCAGGCCCCTTCCCTTGAGATAAATCTGCAAATATCTCGGAAACGAAGCGAGCTATGGCAAAATGTTAAGAGACCTTTTTGGTAGAGAATTATGTTTCCTACAATTTACGTTCTATGATATTTTTTGATCAGATGCGTAGTTCTCGAGATATATCAAGATATTTAAAAGTTCCGAAGCCGCACCAACATAATAGAGATACAGAAACACCGTGGCCCCTTTCTTTGAGATAACTCTGCACTATTGCGAGCTGGAAATGCCACTTCCAGTTTAGCTGTGCAGAAGAAGAACAACAAGAAGAAGAAATATCTCGAAATATGTCCGTCAGGACCCTTCCCTTGAGATAAGTCTGCAAATATCTCGGAAACGAAACGAGCTATGGCAAAACGTTAAGAGACCTTTTTTGCAGAGAATTATGTTTCCTACAATTTATGTTCTATGATATTTTTTGATCAGAAGCGTAGTTTTCGAGATATATCGAGATATTTAAAAGTTCCAAAGCCGCACCAACATAATAGAGATATAGAAACACCGTGGCCCCTTTCTTTGAGATAACTCTGCACTATTGCGAGCTGCAAATGCCACTTCCAGCTTAGCTGTGCAGAAGAAGAACAACAAGAAGAAGAAATATCTCGAAATATGTCCGTTAGGCCCCTTCCCTTGAGATAAATCTGCAAATATCTCGGAAAAAAAGCGAGCTATGGCAAAATGTTAAGAGACCTTTTTTGTAGAGAATTATGTTTCCTACAATTTACGTTCTATGAAATTTTTTGATCAGAAGCGTAGTTTTCGAGATATATCGAGATATTTAAAAGTTCCGAAGCCGCACCAACATAATAGAGATACAGAAACACCGTGGCCCCTTTCTTTGAAATAACTCTGCACTATTGCGCGCTGCAAATGCCACTTCCAGCTTAGCTGTGCAGAAGAAGAACAACAAGAAGAAGAAATGTCTCGAAATATGTCCGTCAGGCCCCTTCCCTTGAGATAAATCTGCAAAAATCTCGGAAACGAAGCGAGCTATGGCAAAATGTTAAGAGACCTTTTTTGTAGAGAATTAAGTTTCCTACTTTTTACGTTCTATGATATTTTTTGATCAAATGCGTAGTTCTCGAGATATATCAAGATATTTAAAGGTTCCGAAGCCGCACCAACATAATAGAGATATAGAAACACCGTGGCCCCTTTCTTTGAGATAACTCTGCACTATTGCGAGCTGCAAATGCCACTTCCAGCTTAGCTGTGCAGAAGAAGAACAACAAGAAGAAGAAATATCTCGAAATATGTCCGTTAGGCCCCTTCCCTTGAGATAAATCTGCAAATATCTCGGAAACGAAGCGAGCTATGGCAAAATGTTAAGAGACCTTTTTTGTAGAGAATTATGTTTCCTACAATTTACGTTCTATGAAATTTTTTGATCAGAAGCGTAGTTTTCGAGATATATCGAGATATTTAAAAGTTCCGAAGCCGCACCAACATAATAGAGATACAGAAACACCGTGGCCCCTTTCTTTGAAATAACTCTGCACTATTGCGCGCTGCAAATGCCACTTCCAGCTTAGCTGTGCAGAAGAAGAACAACAAGAAGAAGAAATATCTCGAAATATGTCCGTCAGGCCCCTTCCCTTGAGATAAATCTGCAAATATCTCGGAAACGAAGCGAGCTATGGCAAAATGTTAAGAGACCTTTTTTGTAGAGAATTAAGTTTCCTACTTTTTACGTTCTATGATATTTTTTGATCAGATGCGAAGTTCTCGAGATATATCAAGATATTTAAAGGTTCCGAAGCCGCACCAACATAATAGAGATACAGAAACACCGTGGCCCCTTTATTTGAGATAACTCTGCACTATTGCGAGCTGCAAATGCCACTTCCAGCTTAGCTGTGCAGAGGAAGAACAACAAGAAGAAGAAATATCTCGAAATATGTCCGTCAGGCCCGTTCCTTTGAGCTGAATCTACAAATATCTCGGAAACGAAGCGAGCTATGGCAAAATGTTAAGAGACGTTTTTTGTAGAGAATTATGTTTCCTACAATTTATGTTGTATGATATTTGTAATCAGAAGCGTAGTTTTCGAGATATATCGAGATATTTAAAAGGTTCCGAAGCCGCACCAACATAATAGAGATACAGAAACACCGTGGCCCCTCTCGTTGAGATAACTCTGCACTATTGCGAGCTGCAAATGCCACTTCCAGCGTAGCTGTGCAGAAGAAGAACAACAAGAAGAAGAAATATCTCGAAATATGTCCGTCAGGCCCCTTCCCTTGAGATAAATCTGCAAATATCTCGGAAACGAAGCGAGCTATGGCAAACTGATAAGAGACCTTTTTTGTTGAGAATTAAGTTTCCTACTTTTTATCTTCTATGATATTTTTTGATCAGATGTGTAGTTCTCGAGATATATCAAGATATTTAAAAGTTCCGAAGCCGCACCAACATAATAGAGATACAGAAACACCGTGGCCCCTTTCTTTGAGATAACTCTGCACTATTGCGAGCTGGAAATGCCACTTCCAGTTTAGCTGTGCAGAAGAAGAACAACAAGAAGAAGAAATATCTCGAAATATGTCCGTCAGGACCCTTCCCTTGAGATAAGTCTGCAAATATCTCGGAAACGAAGCGAGCTATGGCAAAATGTTAAGAGACCTTTTTTGTAGAGAATTAAGTTTCCTACAATTTATGTTCTATGATATTTTTTGATCAGAAGCGTAGTTTTCGAGATATATCGAGATATTTAAAAGTTCCAAAGCCGCACCAACATAATAGAGATATAGAAACACCGTGGCCCCTTTCTTTGAGATAACTCTGCACTATTGCGAGCTGGAAATGCCACTTCCAGTTTAGCTGTGCAGAAGAAGAACAACAAGAAGAAGAAATATCTCGAAATATGTCCGTCAGGACCCTTCCCTTGAGATAAGTCTGCAAATATCTCGGAAACGAAACGAGCTATGGCAAAACGTTAAGAGACCTTTTTTGCAGAGAATTATGTTTCCTACAATTTATGTTCTATGATATTTTTTGATCAGAAGCGTAGTTTTCGAGATATATCGAGATATTTAAAAGTTCCAAAGCCGCACCAACATAATAGAGATATAGAAACACCGTGGCCCCTTTCTTTGAGATAACTCTGCACTATTGCGAGCTGCAAATGCCACTTCCAGCTTAGCTGTGCAGAAGAAGAACAACAAGAAGAAGAAATATCTCGAAATATGTCCGTTAGGCCCCTTCCCTTGAGATAAATCTGCAAATATCTCGGAAAAAAAGCGAGCTATGGCAAAATGTTAAGAGACCTTTTTTGTAGAGAATTATGTTTCCTACAATTTACGTTCTATGAAATTTTTTGATCAGAAGCGTAGTTTTCGAGATATATCGAGATATTTAAAAGTTCCGAAGCCGCACCAACATAATAGAGATACAGAAACACCGTGGCCCCTTTCTTTGAAATAACTCTGCACTATTGCGCGCTGCAAATGCCACTTCCAGCTTAGCTGTGCAGAAGAAGAACAACAAGAAGAAGAAATGTCTCGAAATATGTCCGTCAGGCCCCTTCCCTTGAGATAAATCTGCAAAAATCTCGGAAACGAAGCGAGCTATGGCAAAATGTTAAGAGACCTTTTTTGTAGAGAATTAAGTTTCCTACTTTTTACGTTCTATGATATTTTTTGATCAAATGCGTAGTTCTCGAGATATATCAAGATATTTAAAGGTTCCGAAGCCGCACCAACATAATAGAGATATAGAAACACCGTGGCCCCTTTCTTTGAGATAACTCTGCACTATTGCGAGCTGCAAATGCCACTTCCAGCTTAGCTGTGCAGAAGAAGAACAACAAGAAGAAGAAATATCTCGAAATATGTCCGTTAGGCCCCTTCCCTTGAGATAAATCTGCAAATATCTCGGAAACGAAGCGAGCTATGGCAAAATGTTAAGAGACCTTTTTTGTAGAGAATTATGTTTCCTACAATTTACGTTCTATGAAATTTTTTGATCAGAAGCGTAGTTTTCGAGATATATCGAGATATTTAAAAGTTCCGAAGCCGCACCAACATAATAGAGATACAGAAACACCGTGGCCCCTTTCTTTGAAATAACTCTGCACTATTGCGCGCTGCAAATGCCACTTCCAGCTTAGCTGTGCAGAAGAAGAACAACAAGAAGAAGAAATATCTCGAAATATGTCCGTCAGGCCCCTTCCCTTGAGATAAATCTGCAAATATCTCGGAAACGAAGCGAGCTATGGCAAAATGTTAAGAGACCTTTTTTGTAGAGAATTAAGTTTCCTACTTTTTACGTTCTATGATATTTTTTGATCAGATGCGAAGTTCTCGAGATATATCAAGATATTTAAAGGTTCCGAAGCCGCACCAACATAATAGAGATACAGAAACACCGTGGCCCCTTTATTTGAGATAACTCTGCACTATTGCGAGCTGCAAATGCCACTTCCAGCTTAGCTGTGCAGAGGAAGAACAACAAGAAGAAGAAATATCTCGAAATATGTCCGTCAGGCCCGTTCCTTTGAGCTGAATCTACAAATATCTCGGAAACGAAGCGAGCTATGGCAAAATGTTAAGAGACGTTTTTTGTAGAGAATTATGTTTCCTACAATTTATGTTGTATGATATTTGTAATCAGAAGCGTAGTTTTCGAGATATATCGAGATATTTAAAAGGTTCCGAAGCCGCACCAACATAATAGAGATACAGAAACACCGTGGCCCCTCTCGTTGAGATAACTCTGCACTATTGCGAGCTGCAAATGCCACTTCCAGCGTAGCTGTGCAGAAGAAGAACAACAAGAAGAAGAAATATCTCGAAATATGTCCGTCAGGCCCCTTCCCTTGAGATAAATCTGCAAATATCTCGGAAACGAAGCGAGCTATGGCAAACTGATAAGAGACCTTTTTTGTAGAGAATTAAGTTTCCTACTTTTTATCTTCTATGATATTTTTTGATCAGATGTGTAGTTCTCGAGATATATCAAGATATTTAACAGTTCCGAAGCCGCACCAACATAATAGAGATACAGAAACACCGTGGCCCCTTTCTTTGAGATAACTCTGCACAATTGCGCGCTGCAAATGCCACTTCCAGCTTAGCTGTGCAGAAGAAGAACAACAAGAAGAAGAAATATCTTGAAATATGTCCGTCAGGCCCCTTCCCTTGAGATAAATCTGCAAATATCTCGGAAACGAAGCGAGCTATGGCAAAATGTTAAGAGACCTTTTTTGTAGAGAATTAAGTTTCCTGCTTTTTATGTTCTATGATATTTTTCGATCAGGTGCGTAGTTCTCGAGATATATCAAGATATTTAAAAGTTCCGAAGCCGCACCAACATAATAGAGATACAGAAACACCGTGGCCCCACTCTTTGAGATAACTCTGCACTATTGCGAGCTGCAAATGCCACTTCCAGCTTAGCTGTGCAGAAGAAGAACAACAAGAAGAAGAAATATCTCGAAATATGTCCGTCAGGCCCCTTCCCTTGAGATAAATCTGCAAATATCTCGGAAACGAAGCGAGCTATGGCAAACTGATAAGAGACCTTTTTTGTAGAGAATTAAGTTTCCTACTTTTTATCTTCTATGATATTTTTTGATCAGATGTGTAGTTCTCGAGATATATCAAGATATTTAACAGTTCCGAAGCCGCACCAACATAATAGAGATACAGAAACACCGTGGCCCCTTTCTTTGAGATAACTCTGCACAATTGCGCGCTGCAAATGCCACTTCCAGCTTAGCTGTGCAGAAGAAGAACAACAAGAAGAAGAAATATCTTGAAATATGTCCGTCAGGCCCCTTCCCTTGAGATAAATCTGCAAATATCTCGGAAACGAAGCGAGCTATGGCAAAATGTTAAGAGACCTTTTTTGTAGAGAATTAAGTTTCCTGCTTTTTATGTTCTATGATATTTTTCGATCAGATGCGTAGTTCTCGAGATATATCAAGATATTTAAAAGTTCCGAAGCCGCACCAACATAATAGAGATATAGAAACACCGTGGCCCCTTTCTTTGAGATAACTCTGCACTATTGCGAGCTGCAAATGCCACGTCCAGCTTAGCTGTGCAGAAGAAGAACAACAAGAAGAAGAAATATCTCGAAATATGACCGTCAGGCCCCTTCCCTTGAGATAAATCTGCAAATATCTCGGAAACGAAGCGAGCTATGGCAAAATGTTAAGAGACCTTTTTTGTAGAGAATCATGTTTCCTACAATTTACGTTCTATGATATTTTTTGATCAGATGCGTAGTTCTCGAGATATATCAAGATATTTAAAAGTTCCGAAGCCGCACCAACATAATAGAGATACAGAAACACCGTGGCCCCTTTCTTTGAGATAACTCTGCACTATTGCGAGCTGGAAATGCCACTTCCAGTTTAGCTGTGCACAAGAAGAACAACAAGAAGAAGAAATATCTCGAAATATGTCCGTCAGGACCCTTCCCTTGAGATAAGTCTGCAAATATCTCGGAAACGAAGCGAGCTATGGCAAACTGATAAGAGACCTTTTTTGTAGAGAATTAAGTTTCCTACTTTTTATCTTCTATGATATTTTTTGATCAGATGTGTAGTTCTCGAGATATATCAAGATATTTAACAGTTCCGAAGCCGCACCAACATAATAGAGATACAGAAACACCGTGGCCCCTTTCTTTGAGATAACTCTGCACAATTGCGCGCTGCAAATGCCACTTCCAGCTTAGCTGTGCAGAAGAAGAACAACAAGAAGAAGAAATATCTTGAAATATGTCCGTCAGGCCCCTTCCCTTGAGATAAATCTGCAAATATCTCGGAAACGAAGCGAGCTATGGCAAAATGTTAAGAGACCTTTTTTGTAGAGAATTAAGTTTCCTGCTTTTTATGTTCTATGATATTTTTCGATCAGATGCGTAGTTCTCGAGATATATCAAGATATTTAAAAGTTCCGAAGCCGCACCAACATAATAGAGATATAGAAACACCGTGGCCCCTTTCTTTGAGATAACTCTGCACTATTGCGAGCTGCAAATGCCACGTCCAGCTTAGCTGTGCAGAAGAAGAACAACAAGAAGAAGAAATATCTCGAAATATGACCGTCAGGCCCCTTCCCTTGAGATAAATCTGCAAATATCTCGGAAACGAAGCGAGCTATGGCAAAATGTTAAGAGACCTTTTTTGTAGAGAATCATGTTTCCTACAATTTACGTTCTATGATATTTTTTGATCAGATGCGTAGTTCTCGAGATATATCAAGATATTTAAAAGTTCCGAAGCCGCACCAACATAATAGAGATACAGAAACACCGTGGCCCCTTTCTTTGAGATAACTCTGCACTATTGCGAGCTGGAAATGCCACTTCCAGTTTAGCTGTGCACAAGAAGAACAACAAGAAGAAGAAATATCTCGAAATATGTCCGTCAGGACCCTTCCCTTGAGATAAGTCTGCAAATATCTCGGAAACGAAGCGAGCTATGGCAAACTGATAAGAGACGTTTTTTGTAGAGAATTAAGTTTCCTACAATTTATGTTCTATGATATTTTTTGATCAGAAGCGTAGTTCTCGAGATATATCAAGATATTTAACAGTTCCGAAGCCGCACCAACATAATAGAGATACAGAAACACCGTGGCCCCTCTCTTTGAGATAACTCTGCACTATTGCGAGCTGCAAATGCCACTTCCAGCTTAGCTGTGCAGAAGAAGAACAACAAGAAGAAGAAATATCTAGAAATATGTCCGTCAGGCCCCTTCCGTTGAGATAAATCTGCAAATATCTCGGAAACGAAGCGAGCTATGGCAAAATGTTTAGAGACCTTTCCTGTAGAGAATTAAGTTTCCTACTTTTTATGTAGTATGATATTTTTTGATCAGATGCGTAGTTCTCGAGATATATCAAGATATTTAAAAGTTCCGAAGCCGCACCAACATAATAGAGATACAGAAACACCGTGGCCCCTTTCTTTGAGATAACTCTGCACTATTGCGAGCTGCAAATGCCACTTCTAGCTTAGCTGTGCAGAAGAAGAACAACAAGAAGAAGAAATATTTCGAAATATGTCCGTCAGGCCCCTTCCCTTGAGATAAATCTGCAAATATCTCGGAAACGAAGCGAGCTACTGCAAAATGTTAAGAGACCTTTTTTGTAGCAAATTAAGTTTTCTACTTTTTATGTTCTATGATATTTTTTGATCAGAAGCGTAGTTTTCGAGATATATCGAGATATTTAAAAGTTCCGAAGCCGCACCAACATAATAGAGATACAGAAACACCGTGGCCCCTTTCTTTGAAATAACTCTGCACTATTGCGCGCTGCAAATGCCACTTCCAGCTTAGCTGTGCAGAAGAAGAACAACAAGAAGAAGAAATATCTCGAAATATGTCCGTCAGGCCCCTTCCCTTGAGATAAATCTGCAAATATCTCGGAAACGAAGCGAGCTATGGCAAAATGTTAAGAGACCTTTTTTGTAGAGAATTAAGTTTCCTACTTTTTACGTTCTATGATATTTTTTGATCAGATGCGAAGTTCTCGAGATATATCAAGATATTTAAAGGTTCCGAAGCCGCACCAACATAATAGAGATACAGAAACACCGTGGCCCCTTTATTTGAGATAACTCTGCACTATTGCGAGCTGCAAATGCCACTTCCAGCTTAGCTGTGCAGAGGAAGAACAACAAGAAGAAGAAATATCTCGAAATATGTCCGTCAGGCCCGTTCCTTTGAGCTGAATCTACAAATATCTCGGAAACGAAGCGAGCTATGGCAAAATGTTAAGAGACGTTTTTTGTAGAGAATTATGTTTCCTACAATTTATGTTGTATGATATTTGTAATCAGAAGCGTAGTTTTCGAGATATATCGAGATATTTAAAAGTTCCGAAGCCGCACCAACATAATAGAGATACAGAAACACCGTGGCCCCTCTCTTTGAGATAACTCTGCACTATTGCGAGCTGCAAATGCCACTTCCAGCTTAGCTGTGCAGAAGAAGAACAACAAGAAGAAGAAATATCTCGAAATATGTCCGTCAGGCCCCTTCCCTTGAGATAAATCTGCAAATATCTCGGAAACGAAGCGAGCTATGGCAAACTGATAAGAGACCTTTTTTGTAGAGAATTAAGTTTCCTACTTTTTATCTTCTATGATATTTTTTGATCAGATGTGTAGTTCTCGAGATATATCAAGATATTTAACAGTTCCGAAGCCGCACCAACATAATAGAGATACAGAAACACCGTGGCCCCTTTCTTTGAGATAACTCTGCACAATTGCGCGCTGCAAATGCCACTTCCAGCTTAGCTGTGCAGAAGAAGAACAACAAGAAGAAGAAATATCTTGAAATATGTCCGTCAGGCCCCTTCCCTTGAGATAAATCTGCAAATATCTCGGAAACGAAGCGAGCTATGGCAAAATGTTAAGAGACCTTTTTTGTAGAGAATTAAGTTTCCTGCTTTTTATGTTCTATGATATTTTTCGATCAGGTGCGTAGTTCTCGAGATATATCAAGATATTTAAAAGTTCCGAAGCCGCACCAACATAATAGAGATACAGAAACACCGTGGCCCCTCTCTTTGAGATAACTCTGCACTATTGCGAGCTGCAAATGCCACTTCCAGCTTAGCTGTGCAGAAGAAGAACAACAAGAAGAAGAAATATCTCGAAATATGTCCGTCAGGCCCCTTCCCTTGAGATAAATCTGCAAATATCTCGGAAACGAAGCGAGCTATGGCAAACTGATAAGAGACCTTTTTTGTAGAGAATTAAGTTTCCTACTTTTTATCTTCTATGATATTTTTTGATCAGATGTGTAGTTCTCGAGATATATCAAGATATTTAACAGTTCCGAAGCCGCACCAACATAATAGAGATACAGAAACACCGTGGCCCCTTTCTTTGAGATAACTCTGCACAATTGCGCGCTGCAAATGCCACTTCCAGCTTAGCTGTGCAGAAGAAGAACAACAAGAAGAAGAAATATCTTGAAATATGTCCGTCAGGCCCCTTCCCTTGAGATAAATCTGCAAATATCTCGGAAACGAAGCGAGCTATGGCAAAATGTTAAGAGACCTTTTTTGTAGAGAATTAAGTTTCCTGCTTTTTATGTTCTATGATATTTTTCGATCAGATGCGTAGTTCTCGAGATATATCAAGATATTTAAAAGTTCCGAAGCCGCACCAACATAATAGAGATATAGAAACACCGTGGCCCCTTTCTTTGAGATAACTCTGCACTATTGCGAGCTGCAAATGCCACGTCCAGCTTAGCTGTGCAGAAGAAGAACAACAAGAAGAAGAAATATCTCGAAATATGACCGTCAGGCCCCTTCCCTTGAGATAAATCTGCAAATATCTCGGAAACGAAGCGAGCTATGGCAAAATGTTAAGAGACCTTTTTTGTAGAGAATCATGTTTCCTACAATTTACGTTCTATGATATTTTTTGATCAGATGCGTAGTTCTCGAGATATATCAAGATATTTAAAAGTTCCGAAGCCGCACCAACATAATAGAGATACAGAAACACCGTGGCCCATTTCTTTGAGATAACTCTGCACTATTGCGAGCTGGAAATGCCACTTCCAGTTTAGCTGTGCACAAGAAGAACAACAAGAAGAAGAAATATCTCGAAATATGTCCGTCAGGACCCTTCCCTTGAGATAAGTCTGCAAATATCTCGGAAACGAAGCGAGCTATGGCAAAATGTTAGGAGACCTTTTTTGTAGAGAATTAAGTTTCCTACTTTTTATCTTCTATGATATTTTTTGATCAGATGTGTAGTTCTCGAGATATATCAAGATATTTAACAGTTCCGAAGCCGCACCAACATAATAGAGATACAGAAACACCGTGGCCCCTTTCTTTGAGATAACTCTGCACAATTGCGCGCTGCAAATGCCACTTCCAGCTTAGCTGTGCAGAAGAAGAACAACAAGAAGAAGAAATATCTTGAAATATGTCCGTCAGGCCCCTTCCCTTGAGATAAATCTGCAAATATCTCGGAAACGAAGCGAGCTATGGCAAAATGTTAAGAGACCTTATTTGTAGAGAATTAAGTTTCCTGCTTTTTATGTTCTATGATATTTTTCGATCAGATGCGTAGTTCTCGAGATATATCAAGATATTTAAAAGTTCCGAAGCCGCACCAACATAATAGAGATATAGAAACACCGTGGCCCCTTTCTTTGAGATAACTCTGCACTATTGCGAGCTGCAAATGCCACGTCCAGCTTAGCTGTGCAGAAGAAGAACAACAAGAAGAAGAAATATCTCGAAATATGACCGTCAGGCCCCTTCCCTTGAGATAAATCTGCAAATATCTCGGAAACGAAGCGAGCTATGGCAAAATGTTAAGAGACCTTTTTTGTAGAGAATCATGTTTCCTACAATTTACGTTCTATGATATTTTTTGATCAGATGCGTAGTTCTCGAGATATATCAAGATATTTAAAAGTTCCGAAGCCGCACCAACATAATAGAGATACAGAAACACCGTGGCCCCTTTCTTTGAGATAACTCTGCACTATTGCGAGCTGGAAATGCCACTTCCAGTTTAGCTGTGCACAAGAAGAACAACAAGAAGAAGAAATATCTCGAAATATGTCCGTCAGGACCCTTCCCTTGAGATAAGTCTGCAAATATCTCGGAAACGAAGCGAGCTATGGCAAACTGATAAGAGACCTTTTTTGTAGAGAATTAAGTTTGCTACTTTTTATGTTCGATTATATTTTTTGATCAGAAGCGTAGTTTTCGAGATATATCGAGATATTTAAAAGTTCCGAAGCCGCACCAACATAATAGAGATACAGAAACACCGTGGCCTCTTTCTTTGAGATAACTCTGCACTAGTGCGAGCCGCAAATTCCACTTCCAGCTTAGCTGTGCAGAAGAAGAACAACAAGAAGAAGAAATATCTCGAAATATGTCCGTCAGGCCCCTTCCCTTGAGATAAATCTGCAAATATCTCGGAAACGAAGCGAGCTATGGCAAACTGATAAGAGACCTTTTTTGTAGAGAATTAAGTTTCCTACAATTTATGTAGTATGATATTTTTTGATCAGAAGCGTAGTTCTCGAGATATATCAAGATATTTAAAAGTTCCGAAGCCGCACCAACATAATAGAGATACAGAAACACCGTGGCCCCTCTCTTTGAGATAACTCTGCACTATTGCGAGCTGCAAATGCCACTTCCAGCTTAGCTGTGCAGAAGAAGAACAACAAGAAGAAGAAATATCTAGAAATATGTCCGTCAGGCCCCTTCCGTTGAGATAAATCTGCAAATATCTCGGAAACGAAGCGAGCTATGGCAAAATGTTTAGAGACCTTTCTTGTAGAGAATTAAGTTTCCTACTTTTTATGTAGTATGATATTTTTTGATCAGATGCGTAGTTCTCGAGATATATCAAGATATTTAAAAGTTCCGAAGCCGCACCAACATAATAGAGATACAGAAACACCGTGGCCCCTTTCTTTGAGATAACTCTGCACTATTGCGAGCTGCAAATGCCACTTCTAGCTTAGCTGTGCAGAAGAAGAACAACAAGAAGAAGAAATATTTCGAAATATGTCCGTCAGGCCCCTTCCCTTGAGATAAATCTGCAAATATCTCGGAAACGAAGCGAGCTACTGCAAAATGTTAAGAGACCTTTTTTGTAGCAAATTAGGTTTCCTACTTTTTATGTTCTATGATATTTTTTGATCAGATGCGTAGTTCTCGAGATATATCAAGATATTTAAAAGTTCCGAAGCCGCACCAACATAATAGAGATACAGAAACACCGTGGCCCCTTTCTTTGAGATAACTCTGCACTATTGCGAGCTGCAAATGCCACTTCTAGCTTAGCTGTGCGGAAGAAGAACAACAAGAAGAAGAAATATTTCGAAATATGTCCGTCAGGCCCCTTCCCTTGAGATAAATCTGCAAATATCTCGGAAACGAAGCGAGCTACGGCAAAATGTTAAGAGACCTTTTTTGTAGAAAATTAGGTTTCCTACTTTTTATGTTCGATTATATTTTTTGATCAGATGCGTAGTTCTCGAGATATATCAAGATATTTAAAAGTTCCGAAGCCGCACCAACATAATAGAGATACAGAAACACCGTGGCCCCTTTCTTTGAGATAACTCTGCACTATTGCGAGCTGGAAATGCCACTTCCAGTTTAGCTGTGCACAAGAAGAACAACAAGAAGAAGAAATATCTCGAAATATGTCCGTCAGGACCCTTCCCTTGAGATAAGTCTGCAAATATCTCGTAAACGAAGCGAGCTATGGCAAACTGATAAGAGACCTTTTTTGTAGAGAATTAAGTTTCCTACAATTTATGTTCTATGATATTTTTTGATCAGAAGCGTAGTTCTCGAGATATATCAAGATATTTAACAGTTCCGAAGCCGCACCAACATAATAGAGATACAGAAACACCGTGGCCCCTTTCTTTGAGATAACTCTGCACTATTGCGAGCTGCAAATGCCACTTCTAGCTTAGCTGTGCAGAAGAAGAACAACAAGAAGAAGAAATATTTCGAAATATGTCCGTCAGGCCCCTTCCCTTGAGATAAATCTGCAAATATCTCGGAAACGAAGCGAGCTACTGCAAAATGTTAAGAGACCTTTTTTGTAGCAAATTAGGTTTCCTACTTTTTATGTTCTATGATATTTTTTGATCAGACGCGTAGTTCTCGAGATATATCAAGATATTTAAAAGTTCCGAAGCCGCACCAACATAATAGAGATACAGAAACACCGTGGCCCCTTTCTTTGAGATAACTCTGCACTATTGCGAGCTGGAAATGCCACTTCCAGTTTAGCTGTGCACAAGAAGAACAACAAGAAGAAGAAATATCTCGAAATATGTCCGTCAGGACCCTTCCCTTGAGATAAGTCTGCAAATATCTCGGAAACGAAGCGAGCTATGGCAAAACGTTAAGAGACCTTTTTTGTAGAGAATTATGTTTCCTACAATTTATGTTCTATGATATTTTTTGATCAGAAGCGTAGTTTTCGACATATATCGAGATATTTAAAAGTTCCAAAGCCGCACCAACATAATAGAGATATAGAAACACCGTGGCCCCTTTCTTTGAGATAACTCTGCACTATTGCGAGCTGCAAATGCCACTTCCAGCTTAGCTGTGCAGAAGAAGAACAACAAGAAGAAGAAATATCTAGAAATATGTCCGTCAGGCCCCTTCCGTTGAGATAAATCTGCAAATATCTCGGAAACGAAGCGAGCTATGGCAAAATGTTTAGAGACCTTTCTTGTAGAGAATTAAGTTTCCTACTTTTTATGTAGTATGATATTTTTTGATCAGATTCGTAGTTCTCGAGATATATCAAGATATTTAAAAGTTCCGAAGCCGCACCAACATAATAGAGATACAGAAACACCGTGGCCCCTTTCTTTGAGATAACTCTGCACTATTGCGAGCTGCAAATGCCACTTCTAGCTTAGCTGTGCAGAAGAAGAACAACAAGAAGAAGGAATATTTCGAAATATGTCCGTCAGGCCCCTTCCCTTGAGATAAATCTGCAAATATCTCGGAAACGAAGCGAGCTACGGCAAAATGTTAAGAGACCTTTTTTGTAGAAAATTAGGTTTCCTACTTTTTATGTTCTATGATATTTTTTGATCAGATGCGTAGTTCTCGATATATATCAAGATATTTAAAAGTTCCGAAGCCGCACCAACATAATAGAGATACAGAAACACCGTGGCCCCTTTATTTGAGATAACTCTGCACTATTGCGCGCTGCAAATGCCACTTCCAGCTTAGCTGTGCAGAAGAAGAACAACAAGTAGAAGAAATATCTTGAAATATGTCCGTCAGGCCCCTTCCCTTGAGATAAATCTGCAAATATCTCGGAAACGAAGCGAGCTATGGCAAAATGTTAAGAGACCTTTTTTGTAGAGAATTAAGTTTCCTACTTTTTATGTTCTATGATATTTTTCGATCAGATGCGTAGTTCTCGAGATATATCAAGATATTTAAAAGTTCCGAAGCCGCACCAACATAATAGAGATATAGAAACACCGTGGCCCCTTTCTTTGAGATAACTCTGCACTATTGCGAGCTGCAAATGCCACGTCCAGCTTAGCTGTGCACAAGAAGAACAACAAGAAGAAGAAATATCTCGAAATATGTCCGTCAGGCCCCTTCCCTTGAGATAAATCTGCAAATATCTCGGAAACGAAGCGAGCTATGGCAAAATGTTAAGAGACCTTTTTTGTAGAGAATTATGTTTCCTACAATTTAGGTTCTATGATATTTTTTGATCAGATGCGTAGTTCTCGAGATATATCAAGATATTTAAAAGTTCCGAAGCCGCACCAACATAATAGAGATACAGAAACACCGTGGCCCCTTTCTTTGAGATAACTCTGCACTATTGCGAGCTGGAAATGCCACTTCCAGTTTAGCTGTGCACAAGAAGAACAACAAGAAGAAGAAATATCTCGAAATATGTCCGTCAGGACCCTTCCCTTGAGATAAGTCTGCAAATATCTCGGAAACGAAGCGAGCTATGGCAAAACGTTAAGAGACCTTTTTTGTAGCGAATTATGTTTCCTACAATTCATGTTCTATGATATTTTTTGATCAGAAGCGTAGTTTTCGAGATATATCGAGATATTTAAAAGTTCCGAAGCCGCACCAACATAATAGAGATACAGAAACACCGTGGCCTCTTTCTTTGAGATAACTCTGCACTAGTGCGAGCCGCAAATTCCACTTCCAGCTTAGCTGTGCAGAAGAAGAACAACAAGAAGAAGAAATATCTCGAAATATGTCCGTCAGGCCCCTTCCCTTGAGATAAATCTGCAAATATCTCGGAAACGAAGCGAGCTATGGCAAACTGATAAGAGACCTTTTTTGTAGAGAATTAAGTTTCCTACTTTTTATCTTCTATGATATTTTTTGATCAGATGTGTAGTTCTCGAGATATATCAAGATATTTAACAGTTCCGAAGCCGCACCAACATAATAGAGATACAGAAACACCGTGGCCCCTCTCTTTGAGATAACTCTGCACTATTGCGAGCTGCAAATGCCACGTCCAGCTTAGCTGTGCAGAAGAAGAACAACAAGAAGAAGAAATATCTCGAAATATGTCCGTCAGGCCCCTTCCCTTGAGATAAATCTGCAAATATCTCGGAAACGAAGCGAGCTATGGCAAAATGTTAAGAGACCTTTTTTGTAGAGAATTATGTTTCCTACAATTTAGGTTCTATGATATTTTTTGATCAGATGCGTAGTTCTCGAGATATATCAAGATATTTAAAAGTTCCGAAGCCGCACCAACATAATAGAGATACAGAAACACCGTGGCCCCTTTCTTTGAGATAACTCTGCACTATTGCGAGCTGGAAATGCCACTTCCAGTTTAGCTGTGCACAAGAAGAACAACAAGAAGAAGAAATATCTCGAAATATGTCCGTCAGGACCCTTCCCTTGAGATAAGTCTGCAAATATCTCGGAAACGAAGCGAGCTATGGCAAAACGTTAAGAGACCTTTTTTGTAGAGAATTATGTTTCCTACAATTTATGTTCTATGATATTTTTTGATCAGAAGCGTAGTTTTCGACATATATCGAGATATTTAAAAGTTCCGAAGCCGCACCAACATTATAGAGATACAGAAACACCGTGGCCCCTTTATTTGAGATAACTCTGCACTATTGCGCGCAGCAAATGCCACTTCCAGCTTAGCTGTGCAGAAGAAGAACAACAAGAAGAAGAAATATCTTGAAATATGTCCGTCAGGCCCCTTCCCTTGAGATAAATCTGCAAATATCTCGGAAACGAAGCGAGCTATGGCAAAATGTTAAGAGACCTTTTTTGTAGAGAATTAAGTTTCCTACTTTTTATGTTCTATGATATTTTTCGATCAGATGCGTAGTTCTCGAGATATATCAAGATATTTAAAAGTTCCGAAGCCGCACCAACATAATAGAGATATAGAAACACCGTGGCCCCTTTCTTTGAGATAACTCTGCACTATTGCGAGCTGGAAATGCCACTTCCAGTTTAGCTGTGCACAAGAAGAACAACAAGAAGAAGAAATATCTCGAAATATGTCCGTCAGGACCCTTCCCTTGAGATAAGTCTGCAAATATCTCGGAAACGAAGCGAGCTATGGCAAAACGTTAAGAGACCTTTTTTGTAGAGAATTATGTTTCCTACAATTCATGTTCTATGATATTTTTTGATCAGAAGCGTAGTTTTCGAGATATATCGAGATATTTAAAAGTTCCGAAGCCGCACCAACATAATAGAGATACAGAAACACCGTGGCCCCTCTCTTTGAGATAACTCTGCACTATTGCGAGCTGCAAATGCCACTTCCAGCTTAGCTGTGCAGAAGAAGAACAACAAGAAGAAGAAATATCTACAAATATGTCCGTCAGGCCCCTTCCGTTGAGATAAATCTGCAAATATCTCGGAAACGAAGCGAGCTATGGCAAAATGTTTAGAGACCTTTCTTGTAGAGAATTAAGTTTCCTACTTTTTATGTAGTATGATATTTTTTGATCAGATGCGTAGTTCTCGAGATATATCAAGATATTTAAAAGTTCCGAAGCCGCACCAACATAATAGAGATACAGAAACACCGTGGCCCCTTTCTTTGAGATAACTCTGCACTATTGCGAGCTGCAAATGCCACTTCTAGCTTAGCTGTGCAGAAGAAGAACAACAAGAAGAAGAAATATTTCGAAATATGTCCGTCAGGCCCCTTCCCTCGAGATAAATCTGCAAATATCTCGGAAACGAAGCGAGGTACGGCAAAATGTTAAGAGACCTTTTTTGTAGAAAATTAGGTTTCCTACTTTTCATGTTCTATGATATTTTTTGATCAGATGCGTAGTTCTCGAGATATATCAAGATATTTAAAAGTTCCGAAGCCGCACCAACATAATAGAGATACAGAAACACCGTGGCCCCTTTCGTTGAGATAACTCTGCACTATTGCGCGCTGCAAATGCCACTTCCAGCTTAGCTGTGCAGAAGAAGAACAACAAGAAGAAGAAATATCTTGAAATATGTCCGTCAGGCCCCTTCCCTTGAGATAAATCTGCAAATATCTCGGAAACGAAGCGAGCTATGGCAAAATGTTAACAGACCGTTTTGTAGAGAATTAAGTTTTCTACTTTTTATGTTCTATGATATTTTTCGATCAGATGCGTAGTTCTCGAGATATATCAAGATATTTAAAAGTTCCGAAGCCGCACCAACATAATAGAGATACAGAAACACCGTGGCCCCTTTCCTTGAGATAACTCTGCACTATTGCGAGCTGGAAATGCCACTTCCAGTTTAGCTGTGCAGAAGAAGAACAACAAGAAGAAGAAATATCCCGAAATATGTCCGTCAGGACCCTTCCCTTGAGATAAATCTGCAAATATCTCGGAAACGAAGCGAGCTATGGCAAAATGTTAAGAGACCTTTTTTGTAGAGAATTATGTTTCCTACAATTCATGTTCTATGATATTTTTTGATCAGAAGCGTAGTTTTCGAGATATATCGAGATATTTAAAAGTTCCGAAGCCGCACCAACATAATAGAGATACAGAAACACCGTGGCCCCTTTCTTTGGGATAACTCTGCACTATTGCGAGCTGGAAATGCCACTTCCAGTTTAGCTGTGCAGAAGAAGAACAACAAGAAGAAGAAATATCTTGAAATATGTCCGTCAGGCCCCTTCCCTTGAGATAAATCTGCAAATATCTCGGAAACGAAGCGAGCTATGGCAAAATGTTAACAGACCGTTTTGTAGAGAATTAAGTTTTCTACTTTTTATGTTCCATGATATTTTTCGATCAGATGCGTAGTTCTCGAGATATATCAAGATATTTAAAAGTTCCGAAGCCGCACCAACATAATAGAGATACAGAAACACCGTGGCCCCTTTCTTTGAGATAACTCTGCACTATTGCGAGCTGCAAATGCCACTTCCAGCTTAGCTGTGCAGAGGAAGAACAACAAGAAGAAGAAATATCTGGAAATATGTCCGTCAGGCCCGTTCCTTTGAGCTGAATCTGCAAATATCTCGGAAACGAAGCGAGCTATGGCAAAATGTTTAGAGACGTTTTTTGTAGAGAATTATGTTTCCTACAATTTATGTTCTATGATATTTTTTGATCAGAAGCGTAGTTTTCGAAATATATCGAGATATTTAAAAGTTCCGAAGCCGCACCAACATAATCGAGATACAGAAACAGCGTGGCCCCTTTCTTTGAGATAACTCTGCACTATTGCGAGCTGCAAATGCCACTTCCAGCTTAGCTGTGCAGAAGAAGAACAACAAGAAGAAGAAATATCTCGAAATATGTCCGTCAGGCCCCTTCCCTTGAGATAAATCTGCAAATATCTCGGAAACGAAGAGAGCTATGGCAAAATGTTAAGAGACCTTTTTTGTAGAGAATTAAGTTTCCTACTTTTCATGTTCTATGATATTTTTTGATCAGATGCGTAGTTCTCGAGATATATCAAGATATTTAACAGTTCCGAAGCCGCACCAACATAATAGAGATACAGAAACACCGTGGCCCCTTTCTTTGAGATAACTCTGCACTATTGCGAGCTGCAAATGCCACTTCCAGCTTAGCTGTGCAGAGGAAGAACAACAAGAAGAAGAAATATCTCGAAATATGTCCGTCAGGCCCGTTCCTTTGACCTGAATCTGCAAATATCTCGGAAACGAAGCGAGCTATGGCAAAATGTTAAGAGACGTTTTTTGTAGAGAATCATGTTTCCTACAATTTATGTTCTATGATATTTTTTGATCAGAGGCGTAGTTTTCGAGGTATATCGAGATATTTAAAAGTTCCGAAGCCGCACCAACATAATAGAGATTCAGAAACACCGTGGCCCCTTTCTTTGAGATAACTCTGCACTAGTGCGAGCCGCAAATGCCACTTCCAGCTTAGCTGTGCAGAAGAAGAACAACAAGAAGAAGAAATATCTCGAAATATGTCCGTCAGGCCCCTTCCCTTGAGATAAATCTGCAAATATCTCGGAAACGAAGCGAGCTATGGCAATATGTTAAGAGACCTTTTTTGTAGAGAATTAAGTTTCCTACTTTTTGTGTTCTATGATATTTTTTGATCAGATGCGTAGTTCTCGAGATACATCAAGATATTTAAAAGTTCCAAAGCCGCACCAACATAATAGAGATACAGAAACACCGTGGCCCCTTTCTTTGAGATAACTCTGCACTATTGCGAGCTGGAAATGCCACTTCCAGTTTAGCTGTGCAGAAGAAGAACAACAAGAAGAAGAAATATCTCGAAATATGTCCGTCAGGCCCCTTCCCTTGAGATAAATCTGCAAATATCTCGGAAACGAAGCGAGCTATGGCAAAATGTTAAGAGACCTTTTTTGTAGAGAATTAAGTTTCCTACTTTTTATGTTCTATGATATTTTATGATCAGATGCGTAGTTCTCGAGATATATCAAGATATTTAAAAGTTCCGAAGCCGCACCAACATAATAGAGATACAGAAACACCGTGGCCCCTTTCTTTGAGATAACTCTGCACTATTGCGAGCTGGAAATGCCACTTCCAGCTTAGCTGTGCAGAAGAAGAACAACAAGAAGAAGAAATATCTCGAAATATGTCCGTCAGGCCCCTTCCCTTGAGATAAATCTGCAAATATCTCGGAAACGAAGCGAGCTATGGCAAAATGTTGAGAGACCTTTTTTGTAGAGAATTAAGTTTCCTACTTTTTATGTTCTATGATATTTTTTGATCAGATGCGTAGTTCTCGAGATATATCAAGATATTTAAAAGTTCCGAAGCCGCACCAACATAATAGAGATACAGAAACACCGTGGCCCCTTTCTTTGAGATAACTCTGCACTATTGCGAGCTGCAAATGCCACTTCCAGCTTAGCTGTGCAGAAGAAGAACAACAAGAAGAAGAAATATCTCGAAATATGTCCGTCAGGCCCCTTCCCTTGAGATATATCTGCAAATATCTCGGAAACGAAGCGAGCTATGGCAAAATGTTAAGAGACCTTTTTTGTAGAGAATTAAGTTTCCTACGTTTTATGTTCTATGATATTTTTTGATCAGATGCGTAGTTCTCGAGATATATCAAGATATTTAAAAGTTCCGAAGCCGCACCAACATAATAGAGATACAGAAACACCGTGGCCCCTTTCTGTGAGATAACTCTGCACTATTGCGAGCTGCAAATGCCACTTCCAGCTTAGCTGTGCAGAAGAAGAACAACAAGAAGAAGAAATATCTCGAAATATGTCCGTCAGGCCCCTTCCCTTGAGATAAATCTGCAAATATCTCGGAAACGAAGCGAGCTATGGCAAAATGTTAAGAGACTTTATTTGTAGAGAATTAAGTTTCCTACTTTTTATGTTCTATGATATTTTTTGATCAGATGCGTAGTTTTCGAGGTATATCGAGATATTTAAAAGTTCCGAAGCCGCACCAACATAATAGAGATTCAGAAACACCGTGGCCCCTTTGTTTGAGATAACTCTGCACTAGTGCGAGCCGCACATGCCACTTCCAGCTTAGCTGTGCGGAAGAAGAACAACAAGAAGAAGAAATATCTCGAAATATGTCCGTCAGGCCCCTTCCCTTGAGATAAATCTGCAAATATCTCGGAAACGAATCGAGCTATGGCAAAATGTTAAGAGACCTTTCTTGTAGAGAATTAAGTTACCTACTTTTTATGTTCTATGATATTTTTTGATCAGATGCGTAGTTCTCGAGATATATCAAGATATTTAAAAGTTCCGAAGCCGCACCAACATAATAGAGATACAGAAACACCGTGGCCCCTTTCTTTGAGATATCTCTGCACTATTGCGAGCTGCAAATGCCACTTCCAGCTTAGCTGTGCAAAAGAAGAACAACAGGAAGAAGAAATATCTCGAAATATGTCCGTCAGGCCCCTTCCCTTGAGATATATCTGCAAATATCTCGGAAACGAAGCGAGCTATGGCAAAATGTTACGAGACCTTTTTTGTAGAGAATTAAGTTTCCTACTTTTTATGTTCTATGATATTTTTTGATCAGATGCGTAGTTCTCCAGATATATCGAGATATTTAAAAGTTCCGAAGCCGCACCAACATAATAGAGATACAGAAACACCGTGGCCCCTTTCTGTGAGATAACTCTGCACTATTGCGAGCTGCAAATGCCACTTCCAGCTTAGCTGTGCAGAAGAAGAATAACAAGAAGAAGAAATATCTCGAAATATGTCCGTCAGGCCCCTTCCCATGAGATAAATCTGCAAATATCTCGGAAGCGAAGCGAGCTATGGCAAAATGTTAAGAGACCTTTTTTGTAGAGAATTAAGTTTCCTACTTTTTATGTTCTATGATATTTTTTGATCAGATGCGTAGTTCTCGAGATATATCAAGATATTTAAAAGTTCCGAAGCCGCACCAACATAATAGAGATACAGAAACACCGTGGCCCCTTTCTTTGAGATAACTCTGCACTATTGCGAGCTGCAAATGCCACTTCCAGCTTAGCTGTGCAGAAGAAGAACAACAAAAAGAAGAAATATCTCGAAATATGTCCGTCAAGCCCCTTCCCTTGAGATAAATCTGCAAATATCTCGGAAACGAAGCGAGCTATGGCAAAATGTTAGGAGACCTTTTTTGTAGAGAATTAAGTTTCCTACTTTTTGTGTTCTATGATATTTTTTGATCAGATGCGTAGTTCTCGAGATATACCAAGATATTTAAAAGTTCCGAAGCCGCACCAACATAATAGAGATACAGAAACACCGTGGCCCCTTTCGTTGAGATAACTCTGCACTATTGCGAGCTGCAAATGCCACTTCCAGCTTAGCTGTGCAGAAGAAGAACAACAAGAAGAAGAAATATCTCGAAATATGTCCGTCAGGCCCGTTCCTTTGAGCTGAATCTGCAAATATCTCGGAAACGAAGCGAGCTATGGCAAAATGTTAAGAGACGTTTTTTGTAGAGAATCATGTTTCCTGCAACTTATGTTCTATGATATTTTTTGATCAGAAGCGTAGTTTTCGAGGTATATCGAGATATTTAAAAGTTCCGAAGCCGCACCAACATAATAGAGATACAGATATGGATGTTATATTTTTAACAATCATATTTTTGCATTCTATACCGTGGATCCATCGTTAAACGCTATTAAACTAACGTCCGTGATGGTATAAATGCAGATTTTCGCTTCGTTTAGCCAAAATAACGAACTTTAGGTGCTCTCCGAAATATTTCAAAGTCCCAGCGGCGTATTGCTTCGCCTCTTAGAACCGATTAGTCGAAAATTTTAACAATCATATTTTTGCATTCTGTACCGTGGATCCATCGTTAAACGCTATTAAACTAACGTCCGTGATGGTATAAATGCAGATTTTCGCTCCGTTTAGCCAAAATAACGAACTTTAGGTGCGCTCCGAAATATTTCAAAGTCCCAGCGGCGTATTGCTTCGCCTCTTAGAACCGATTAGTCGAAAATTTTAACAATCATATTTTTGCATTCTGTTCCGTGGATCCATCGTTAAACGCTATTAAACTAACGTCCGTGATGGTATAAATGCAGATTTTCGCTCCGTTTAGCCAAAATAACGAACTTTAGGTGCGCTCCGAAATATTTCAAAGTCCAAGCGGCGTATTGCTTCGCCTCTTAGAACCGATTAGTCGAAAATTTTAACAATCATATTTTTGCATTCTGTACCGTGGATCGATCGTTAAACGCTATTAAACTAACGTCCGTGATGGTATAAATGCAGATTTTCGCTCCGTTTAGCCAAAATAACGAACTTTAGGTGCGCTCCGAAATATTTCAAAGTCCCAGCGGCGTATTGCTTCGCCTCTTAGAACCGATTAGTCGAAAATTTTAACAATCATATTTTTGCATTCTGTACCGTGGATCGATCGTTAAACGCTATTAAACTAACGTCCGTGATGGTATAAATGCAGATTTTCGCTCCGTTTAGCCAAAATAACGAACTTTAGGTGCGCTCCAAAATATTTCAAAGTCCCAGCGGCGTATTGCTTCGCCTCTTAGAACCGATTAGTCGAAAATTTTAACAATCATATTTTTGCATTCTGTACCGTGGATCCATCGTTAAACGCTATTAAACTAACGTCCGTGATGGTATAAATGCAGATTTTCGCTCCGTTTAGCCAAAATAACGAACTTTAGGTGCGCTCCGAAATATTTCAAAGTCCCAGCCGCGTATTGCTTTGCCCCGAAATTTTTCAAAGTTCCAGCGGCGTGTTGCTTTCAAAGTGCCTCCCTCTAAATACCGATCGTCAGGCCGCTAGGTCGGCGACGCACGGGCTTACGCCCAGGCGTATACGGGGGCAAATCGCCGTGAGAGCGTGCGATTTTGACTTTCGCAATAAGATAGTCTCCTTTATGAAAAGGAGCGTACACGTCTCCCAAAAAAAAAAACAGTTTCATGACGATCAATGTAGTTCTTGATCGAAATGTATCATAGGACGAAGATTTTATCGAAAAGTACGAACTTTGGCGACGCATCGAAATTTTTCAAAGTTCCAACGGCGTGTTGCTTTCAAAG